>NW_026067919.1:9682668-9859413 GCF_014885135.2 Alexandromys fortis
AGAGAGAGAGAGAGAGAGAGAGAGAGAGAGAGAGAGAGAGAGAGAGAGGAGTAAAGACAAGAAAGCATCTAAAGACAAGAGTGAGCAGATTTTAGAGGCATTTTAGAGGCAGCAGACCTATGGGAGCAGTGTCCTGGTAGTGCCCTCTAGTGTTTCTGGACTGTAACAAATGTTACAGCTCCTCTGCAGGTCTATACTGTTGGGATTCCTCGGCCCTTGACAGAGGGCTTTTCCCCTTTGTCTACATCAGTGGTTCTCATGTACACAACCCTGCGACCCTTTAATACAGTTCCTTTAATACAACTTTAATACAGTTGTGGTGACCCCCCCAACCATAAAACTACTTTGTTGCTATTTCATAACTGTAAATTTGCTACTGTTACAAATCAGAGTGTAAACAGTGACCTGTGTAGGGGTAGCGACCCATGTTGACAACCACTGGTCTACACGGAAATGGTTGCAGGTTGTGAGGAAAGCAACGCTGCTCTGGGGGCCAGGTTTCACTGTTTTTCAGCCCCTGACAGTGGCCACTGTTTGAAGTTGAGGGCCAAAAGCCTTAACTAAGACCACAGCTGCTGTTTCTACTACAGTTTCTAATGCTGTGGCCCCTGCCACCGCTGTTACCACTGCTTCCCCAGTGACACTTCACGAAGGCTCTGCCTCTGCCACTGTCAAGTTTGCCGGCAGTTCCCTGGCTCCGCCGATGCTGTGGTCCAGCCTGCTAGCCACTTTGCTGTCTCTGCTGCCACTAGGCTGTCCACTGGCACTGCCTTTTCTTCATGTCGCTGGCTCTGCTTCCTCTGTTAAAGGCAAGAGAAGCCCTCTGGAGAGGCGTTTCTCACTTTTTAAATTTATTTATTTTTATTTTATATGCATTGGTGTTTTGTCATGTGCAGTGATGTTTTGTTTATTTTTTTTTTTTTTTTTTTTCAAGGCAGAGTTTCTCTGTAGCTTTGGAGCCTGTCCTGAAACTCACTTTGTAGACCCGGCTGGCCTCAAACTCACAGAAATCCACCTGCCTCTGCCTCCTGAGTGCTGGTACTAAAGGTGTATGCCATCACCTCCCAGCTTGTTTATATTTTAACAAATAAAGCTTGCCTGAAGATTAGAGTGTAGAGTCTAAGCCACTAGAGGCCAGGGAACGGTGGTACTCACCTTTAATCCCAGCACTCGGGATGCAGAGGTAGAGAAAGCTCTGTTAGTTCAAGGCCACACTCGGCTACACAAGATTGAATCTGTCTAAAAGAGAAACAGAGCTCACACGAAGGTGACCCCAGCACTTGGAATCCCATGCCTTTAATCCCAGCACTAGGGAGGTGAAGACAGGAGTGATGTGGCTGCGTAGAGTGGAGAAGAGACAGGAGCTCAGGGCAGCGGGAGGTTTGGTGGAGACAGTGGCAGTCTGCGGATTGCCCCTGCAGTCAGAGCAAGAAGTCTGAAGAGACATTCTGAGGACAGGACTACCCCTTTGGTCTGAGCATTGGTAGAGGGAAAAGAACTCTCTAGCGGCTGGTTGCTCTGCTTCTCTGATCTTCAGCATTAACCCTTATATCTGACTCTGGGTTTTTATTATTAAGACCAACTAGAATTTGTGCTGCAGCCATGGATGTCAGGATCCCCTGGAACTGGAGCTACAGACAGTTGTGAGTTGCCATGTGGGTGTTGGGAATTGAACCTGGGTCCTCTGGAAGAGCAGGCAATGGTCTTAACTGTTGAGCCATCTATCCAGCCCTCGAGAGAAGCTTCTTATTGGTGTTATTCTTGCAACACCAGGGGCCGCAGCACAGGAGAGTGTCTCCTGGCCAGCTCACAAACAGAGCTGAACAGCTTGCTTCTTGGACAGAAGAGATGAGCTTGTGCCAATCACAGGGGCCTCTCGTGCAGACAGAGGGCTGATTGTGTTCAGACCAATCACAGCATTTTCCTGGTGCACCAGTCACTATCAGTGGAAGTGCTCCCTCTCTGGTCTAGATGAAAATGGTCACATGGAAAGGCCATCATTAGCTGCTTAAAATAGTTGTGGCTGGGGCCGCGCCCTTGGGAGTGGGAGCACTCAGGGTTTTTAGTCATGCAGCATCCCCAAGACGCCCGTGAGTGCTCAACACAGTCAGCGCTGGTACAGTGGCATCTACTTGGCTGTTTGGCTAACAGTCCTTTACTCGGAGTAGCCAGGACAGAAAGGGAGAGGCCACAGCTGCTCCACCCCCAACGTCTTTGCTTATTCACAAGAAAATAAACACCAGAAGTTCCTAGAATACTAACTCGGCGCTAGCAATAACCCAGATTTTCATAGCTGCTTACGTTTTTAGTTGTTTGTTTTGCGTATGAGAGGGTGTTTGAACCAAGGGGTAGGAGTGGAGATTAGAGAAGGTTCTCTCACTCCACCGCGTGGATCCTGGGGATCAAACTTTCATTCTCACTTACCTGGGGAGCCATCTTATCAGTCCCTTAATAGCTATTTAATAAAATGGCTCTTTTATCAATGTTCAGCTCTTGCCCTGCCCCGCACCCCAGCAAATGTTGGGTCTGTTCATCTGCCTCATTTCTACTGTCTATCTTTATTCTTCTAGGATGTGTCTGTGTGTCTTTCCATGGCTAGTAATGTTGAGTAGAGGCTGGACACCATCCACCTTTGACTGGTGAATAATCTTTTTAGAGTAAATTGCCTGAAATTCCCTTAGACTCTCATGAAATAGTAACAAAGAGGGTCAAGAAAGGCATATAGAGGACCTCAGAAAACGAAAAGACTTCTCATCAGAGAAATGCAAATCAAAACAACTCTGAGACTCCATCTTACACCTTAAAGAATGGTCAAGATCAGAAACACTGATGACAACTTATGTTGGAGAGGTTGTGAGGAAAAGGGAACACTTCTGCATTGCTGGTGGGAATGCAAGCTGGTACAACCCCTTTGGTAGTGTGGTGATTTCTCAGAAAATTAGGAAACACCCTTCCTCAAGACCCAGTCATACCACTTTTGGGTATTTTTCCAAAGGATGCTCAATCGTGCCACGAGGACTTGTGCTCAACTATGTTCACAGCAGCTTTGTTTGTCATAGCCAGAACCTGGAAACAACATCCTTCGACCGAAGAATGGATAAGGAAAATGTGGTACATTTACACAATGGAGTACTATACAGCAGAAAAAAATAATGACAGCTTGAATTTTGTAGAAAAATGGATGGAGCTAGAAAACATTATTTTGAGTGAGGTAACCCAGACACAGAAAGACAATTATCACATGTACTCACTCATAGGTGGTCTTTAAACATAAAGCAAAGAAAACCAGCCTACAAACCACAATCCCAGAGAATTTAGACAACAATGTGGAGACTAAGAGAGACTCACATAGATCTAATTCACATGGGAAGTAGAAAGTAGAAAAAGACAGGATCTCCTGAGTAAATTGGGAGCATGGGGACCTTGGGGGAAGGGTTGAAGGGAGGAAGGGAGAGGCGGGCAGGGGAGAGGCAGGGAGGGGAGCAGAGAACAATGTAGAGCTCAATAAAAATCAATAAAAAAATCCTGAAAGACTTCTGCACACTAAAGAAACAATTGGATAGCCGGGCGGTGGTGGTGCATGCCTTTAATCCCAGCACTTGGCAGGCAGAGGCAGGCAGTTCTCTGTGAGTTTGAGGCCAGCCTGGTCTAGAAGAGCTAGTTCCAGGACAGGAACCAAAAATTTACGGAGAAACCCTGTCTCGAAAATAAAAAAAAAAAAAAAGAAAGAAAAGAAACAGTTGGGTAAAGAGGAAGTCCACAGAATAGGGAAGAATCTTTGCCTGCTATACATCTGGCAGAAGGTTAATATCTAAAATATATATATAAAAAAAACCTCAAAACCCAAAGAGTTAAAAAAAAGTGACCCATTTAAAATATGAGCTTGGGACCTCAACAGAAATTTCACAAAATAAGAAATAAAAATGGATTTAAAAAAAAAAGTCTCAAAAAATGTTTATCACCCCTAGTAATTAGGAAAATACAGATCAAAACAACTTTGAGATTTCCTCTTACCCCCACCCCCATGACAGAACAACACAAATCAACGAAACAATGAGCAATAAGCACTAGAGAGGATGTGGGAGACCAAGAACCCTCAGCCGCCATGGCTGATGGGATTACCAGCTGGTCCAGCCATCCTGGAAGCCAGGGTGGACAGCCTTCAAAAAGCTAAAAAAAAAAAAAAAAAAAGCTTGCCATACAACCCACTGTACCATTCCTTGGCATATACCCAAAGGTCTCAACATTGTACCCTACGTATATTTGCTCAGCCATATTCATTGCTTCTTTAGATAGCTAGGAAAGGAAAATAACTTAAATGTCCTTCAGCTGATGAATGGATAATGAAAATGTGGTACATATACACTATAGAATACTATTAAGTTGTTATAAAAATGAAATCATGAATTTTTCAGGTAAATGGATAGAATTGGAGAAGATTGTGTTGAGTGAGGTAGTCTGGTTTGAGAAGGAAAAGGTCAAATGTGGTACCTCATCTGCCGCTATAAACTCCAAGTCTTCAGATATACGTCTAACTCTCGCCCATCAAAGAAGACAGATGGAGACAATTACAGAAAACCATACCAATCAAACTGAGGAGAGCAAGTGACCATGTGGCACCCAGATCCAACTGATCTGCCTACAACACATAGAAGAGGGCCTGTGAAAAGATTAAGAGTCAGAGAAACAAAATGTCTGCTATGGGATTATGTCTCCTGGAAATGTCAGGGGAGGCTACATGCATGAAGTCTTAATAAAATGGCCACTTGAACAAGGACAGGCATGTTATCATGGAGAAAAAAAATCTATGAAGCCCTACCCTGGGACAAAGAACCACAGGCAACTCTGGAATGCTGAGAACAAGAGAAATAGTGTTTCCCAGGAAAGGTTCTCCAACACCACGTGGTCAGCCCTGAAATTATATGCATACAAGTAACGTTTGTATCTACATATGTAAGAATGCATACATGGGAAGGGTTGAAGGGAAGAAACGGAAAGGGGAAAATAACATAACTATATTTTATTTCAATTTTTGGTTTAAAGAAAAGTCTATAATCTGGGCGGAGTTTAGCCATTTTATTAAGTCAAAGTCACCCAGGGCTTTTATGGAAAGCCCCCAAGTGGTTAATTAAAGCTCCCTATTCTGACTGTTAGAACCCAAATATGTCCAGCCTGCTGCTTTGTGGTTGCTCTTTACTATACACTTGCGGAGTTGTATGCTGTGCATTTACATCTTAATAGTCAGCCAAGGCCCTATCAGGCCAAGCCAGGTTCTTTATTCATCCGCCAATAAAAGCAACACATAGCCAAAAGGACCTCCCACAGACAGACAGACCTAGGGACCTCCCACAGACAGACCTAGGGACTTCCCACAGACAAACCTAGGGACCTCCCACAGACAGACCTATGGACCTCCCACAGACAGACCTAGGGACCTCCCACAGACAGACCAAGGGACCTCCCACAGATAGACCTAGGGATCTCCCACAGACAGACCAAGGGACCTCCCACAGACAGACAGACCTATGGACCTCCCACAGACAGACCTAGGGACCTCCCATAGACAGACCAAGGGACCTCCCACAGATAGACCTAGGGATCTCCCACAGACAGACCAAGGGACCTCCCACAGACAGACCAAGGGACCTAGTTGCCCTGGAATTCACTATGCAGACCAGAACACGTGGAAATCTGTCTGCCTCTGCCTCCAGAATTCAGGGATTTTGAACATGTGTCACCTAAATAGATGTCTTTCAAAATTAATTGTTTTGAAGCAAACAGAGGTACAAACGGAGATAGGCAGGAGTGTAAAAGACTTTGTCTCCCTTAACCCAGTTCCCTCCCATTTTGTCATTGTGTTTCCTGCTGTTTCACATGAAATAAGTAGAGAAAAGCATCTCACAAACAAACAAAAGCATCCCGACCACCGCAGTTGTACCGATGTGTAATCTGCTAACTGAAGAGCTTGACCTGCAGGGTGAGCAAAGCGAATTCTGAGGCTGGGCTCTGGGAAAGGGATGGATGCTTTAGGAGCCCCTCTCCCTGTGCAGCAGGAGGCCTGCGACTCCCCACCCTGAGGTGACCAGTCACAGGTCACGGGTACTTGACAACAAGCAAGGCTGAGGATCTACTTGAAGTGCCACACCCTGACGTGGGAAGACAGGCATTCCCACCCAGGGACATCTGGGGAAGTCCAGAGTTTAACATGACTCTGGGCTGGGTCATGTGGGGAGAGGGGGAGGGGGAGAGAGAGGGGAGAGAGCAAAACCAGGCTTAGCAGCCAGGAGGCCCAAATGTACAAAGGAGCAGGTAACCAAAATGTCTGGAATATTAGGGAAGAGCTGCCTAACCCATTTGCTGGTGAATTCAGGGTAGTGCGGTATGCCGGCCAGGAGGGCCCTGTAACAGGTAGGGACTCAGGGATGCTGGGAGAACCTGGCTGCCACGTCTGCTTTGCTGCTTTGAGGTGTTAAATAGGCACCTCAGCCATTTGACCCAGGGTTGAAACCTAACGTCCCTATCTATAAGTATTTAGTGGAAATGTATCTACTAGGTATGAAACTGTCCGTGCTGCAGAGCTGGGCCCTCATCCGCTGCCGCTGTGTGGAGAATGACCGGCTTCCAAGGACAAAGGCTTACGCTGGCCTCCTGTGGCGCCTTCCTTGCTGAAGTCAGCAGAGAAGAATCCCATCCATACACTATCCCCACCTTCTATAACCCTCCAGGACGGACCCAGGAACCCCGAGAACTCCTGGGTCAAGGTCGAGTGTAGGTCCAGCCCCAGGAAAACACAGTGAGGGGGGAGGGCCACTTCTTCCCTTCCTAGAGATAAGACGGGCGAATTGGGACAATTAATGTTATTCAGAATGTTAAAGTCCTGAAACCAGGAGCTTAGATGAGTGTTGTAAAGGGATTTAACAGCACCCCAGGGTGGTGTGATGAGACCCCCTACCCATAGTGGTCCATCTTACGCCGGCCGCCGCCTGGGTCAGGAAGCTGACGGCTGCCACCAGCCCTCGGCTACCTAGAGTCCCCGCTCCTAGGAACTCTACCACACTTCCGTGGAACTCATTCCCAACCCCTACTCCAATGCACCACCAGAGACGTGCTGTTCTAGAACGGGCTAGCGTCAAACCAAATGCTGCCGCTCCCCTGGGCCCTTCAGCTCGAGCTTGTCGCTCCTTGTGCTTCTGTTGAAGCAAGTCATTATGTCTATTATTGGAGCAAGTAATTTGTTATCTGAGCATTTGTTCCACCGTGGGCTCCCAGAGGGAAGGAATTGTTTGTGTGTGGTGGTGGTGGTGGTGGTGGTGTGTGTATGTGTGTGTGTGTGTGTGTACGCGCGTGTGTGTGTACGCGCGCGCGTGCGTATGTGTGTGTCTGTATTTTCAAATTTTTGCTTCAAAATGTTTACTTTACTTTTACTTGATTTTTATTTTTAAAACGTTTGTACTTGAAATAGAATTCCATCACATCCCCCTCCCTTTCTTCCAGCCCTTCCCAGCCACCCTCCCTCAAATCCTTCCCATGACCCGCCCCCACCCTGCACTCTCAAGTTGATAGCCTCTTTGTCTTTGATTATACCTGTTACATACAGTTACTGTCTCTCGTACCTGTTTGCGACTCTAGCTGGGGAGTGGCTCGTATAGTGCCAAAGGGTCGAGCGGAGCCCTCTGCCCAACTCCGGGGGTTTGAGTTCCTCTTCCTGAGGTGCTGCAGTGCCACCCAGTGGCGGCTGGTTGTACTGAGGCCGCCTATGCAGGATCGTTACCAAAAGCAGGGTTCACCTGGAGACCGCACCCCCACACCCCAACACACATTCCTCAGCCAAGGCCAACATGAACACGAAATGACAGAGAGATAGATGGACTTGGTGTCTTTGGCAGTTTGGAGTTGTAGTGAACTGCCCGTGGAAGGCTCCCCGACCTCCATTTCCCTGCTTCGAGTCCGTCAAAATCAGCTTCTAGGGTTCAGGATGTAACTTAGTCAGTAGAGTGTTAGCCTGGTTTTCACAAAAGCCTGGTTTTATCCCCAGCACTGTGTACAATCGGGCATGGTGGGACATGCCTAAAATCTCAGCCCTCGGGAGGTAAATACAACAGAGAAAAGAGGTCTCCCGGAAATGGCGTGTTTGAGATCTTGGGTAGATTTCCCCAGAGAGGAGACATGGAACCTACTTTGAAGGATGTCAGAATCTTTGCTCTTATAGTAGATTAGGGCAAATCCATCCCGGTGAATATGAAGGCAAACTCAGACCTGAACCCACCCTTCAACATGGACACTCAAAACAGACAGAGGCCTAACAGGAGCCAGCAAGACAGGAAAGCACAGTTTTCTGCTAACTGATTTCTTGAGCCTTCTCTCTGGAAGCTGATAGATCCTTCTCTCCTAGAGCTGCCAGTTTGCTTCTGAAGTCTCCAGGCTTGTGCATGCAGGAGACACAGCCAACAGCACACTGTCCCTTCCATAGGCCATCTCCTCTCTCTTACTGACAACTTGAACCTCCCCAAGGTCTCATGTTTATTTGCCCCTTGTATTATATTTTGGTGTGTGTGTGTGTGTGTGTGTGTGTGTGTGAAAGAGAGAGAGAGAGAGACAGAGAGACAGAGAGAGACAGAGAGAGACAGAGAGACAGAGAGATATGCATATGTGTCATGGTGTGAAGGTCAGAATACAACTTTGGGGAGTCAATTCTCTTCATTGTGTGGGTCTCATCCAGAGAAGAGGTTTAGTAAGGTCACTTGTATGCTGTCTGGAGAAGGCTTGGAGGTGGGAAGGGATGCTCCAGGCTCTTCTCTGCCGCCTTTCTCACCATTGCAGCCTCTGCAGGCTGCTTTTTTTTTTTTTTTTTTTAGAGCTGTGTGTAGTCCTCATTGGGTGGACTGAGGACCCTCCGTGGGTGGGATGCTCCTGTGGGTGGAATCCTCCAGGGTCCACCACTTGACCACGAAGCAGATGGTCCCTGGCTTGTAGAGCTAAGACATGAAGTCCTTAAGGGTGACCCAAGGCTAGGAGCTGTGTGGGAAGACAGCAGGCAATAATATAATCCTGCCAACTCCCAGGGCTGCAAATCCTCAAAGGAATTCTTGGTTTCTGCACGCCTTTGTTGACTTAGCTGAGGAGTGCAGGGTGTCACAGGGAAATGCTACCAACTGGCTTGTTTTTGTGTAGCTGTGCTCAATTTGCTTTCTTATGTCACCCAGGACAACAGGCTGGACCCTTCCATATCAATCATTAATCAAGACACTCATACACATTAAAAAAAAAAAAAAAAAGGTTCCCGGTTGGTCCCAGGGGGAAAAGGAGAAACCACGAGGGCAGAGTTTGGAGAGGACAGCTCCAGGGGAGATTCCCAACACAGGTAGTCTCAATACAATCGTTTAATCACCCACACAGCGGCACTGGGCAGATCTCTCCTTCTGTATACTCAGAGTCTGTCTCCACTCTGGTCCCTGATTGGTGGCCAGCCTATGACACTGAGCTCCATCAGTCTCAGAGGATTGCTTCTTATGCTCCTTACCCCGGACTCAGTAGCCTTCATCTTGTGTAGAAGGCGGAGCTGACAGCCACCGTCCCTGGAGGAGGGCTGGCGAGATGACTCAGCAGGTAAAAGTCCGTGGGACTGCAGTGGGGGACTTCGCGCTTTCGCGTGCCTGTGCACTGGACAAGATCCCAGTCCTCAGACAACGTGGAAGTACCTCCGAGCATGCGCACACTCGGAGGTAAATCAGAGCCTACGCTTACTGGGACAGGAGCAAATATGGGGTTCCAGTTCCCACTTTATTGGTCACTCGTTTCTATCAAGCTCAGTATGCAGTGTCATCAGACAGCACCTGGTGCCTATAGCAGAAATTTCCCCACTTTGCACCTGTTTATCTACTTTTTTTCCATCAGTGCATTTATGATTTATTATTTCCTTTGCTCTTTAACCATAAAAATTTCATGAAACTTTACATATTGTATTTGTTTGTAGTCTGTTTGTTTGTTTTCCGAGACAGGGTTTCTCTGTGTAGTCTTGACTGTATTGGAACCTGCTCTGTAGACCAAGCTGGCCTAGAACTCACAGAGATCCTCCTGCCTCTGCCTCTGCCTCCTGAGTGCTGGGATGACAGGCATGAGCCACCACTGCCTAGCATACTTACCTCTATGTTTTTGAAAGAGTTTAGTTAAAAGTGAGATCCCAGGCCTCTGACACCCCTATATCCAAGGAACCTGGGATGATTGGAAGCATCACCCCAGCCCCTGGCCTGGGAGTTGCCTTAGTTCAGACTCCACCTCTGGAAAAGCCTGTCAAGTGCTGACCCCTCCCCAGGGAAGGTCAGGGCCACTCCCACAGGCTATTTAGGCTGCTGCTCAGAGAAAAAACACGTGTCTTTGGGTTTTAAGTGAGCCCCCCATCTCTCTTTCCCAGCCACCCAGGAGCGCTGTAGTAAACCCGGCCATTGATTTAGTCTAATTTGGTCTGATTGGAATTATTTGCATTGGTGGAGAGCCTTGTCTTAAGATTATTCCTAACAGAAAGCTTTGTTAATGTCTGGATTGAACTAATTGGCTTTTTTAAAATTTGTTTGATTAATTTTTTTGTGGTATATATTGTATAAGAAACAAAATAAAATAGTTCATCTTTAAGACAAAAGTACTTTAAATTAACTTGGTCCAGATACAAAGGAATGGAAAACCCTGGGCCCCTGCTAGTCTACCAGTGTAGCTGCCTCTACCCAAACTAGAAGGTGAGAGTGGAAAACCGTTATCAGCCGCTCTTGCCTCAGGATCTGAGGACCTGACAAAGCTCATGCTCTGTGAAGTCTGAAAATGAGCAGGATATGGAAGAGTCAAACCCATGCAAGGTCTTTGCTGAGAAACAGACACCCATAAGTGGTAGATAACATGTGTACCCCACGTGCTCGGCTCATGTGGAAAAGGAGGAAGGGGACCTGCACATTGGCTTATAAAAACCGTTTTGTGTGCTCTCTTGGCACAGCTGAGGGTTATCTGAGGTTGCACCAGACTCTGCAAGGTCGTCAAATAAACCACCTCTCTTCCTCAGTGCTCTGAGCCTTCAGCTTATTAGAAAGTGGGGTCTCTTCACACATCACACATAGTGCTTAGGGTAACCTAGCCTGTGCTCCTGGGACCCTTGTCACTCACTGTGGGCTCCAGAGGTGAGAGCTGGGATTTGGGTTGGCAGGTTACTTATTGGGAGCAAGGTAGCATTTGCAGGAGCGTGAGTGACCCAGAGACAGCTGTGTCTTTGAAGATTTTTACCCCAGCTAGGGGTGGAACCTTATAGGAGCTGCATCGTGGCTCTCAAATTCAGTTAACTTTCTACTTCCTGTGTACTCTGGCACCTCCCAAGATCACGAACAGCTGAGTGGCAGGAAGAAGTGATGATTGGAGTATCAGGTGAGTGCCCTTCGTCCTCCTCCAACTCCTACTGGTGTGTGTTAATGCCGCAGACTCAGAGATCGCCGCAGACTCAGAGATCGCCGCAGACTCAGAGATCACTGTGCTGTTCTGTTTATTTCATTGCCATGACTACCAGGTCAAAGCTGTGATGGCCGATGGTCATGCCAGGCTGGAAGGAAATCGCTTTAACATCCGCAGAGTTAAATATAAGGCACTGTATTCATTTCCTGACAGGGGAAAGGTTGTGAGCTCATGTATGCAGTTTGAAGAGACTTTGAGAAAGGCTGTTTGCAAAATTGAGGTCTGGGGTTAAGACAGCCAGCAGGGCCTATTGCAGGCATTGCCTCACTGATAGGGGCAGGTATGGGAGAAATCTCAGTAGTGGACATCAACAGAGCTGTGTGGAGAAAGAATCAGTGGCAACTGATCAAAGAACACAGCTAGGCGCGCGCGCACACACACACACAGAGAGAGAGAGAGAGAGAGAGAGAGAGAGAGAGAGAGTTAGTTTATACAGATGAGTGGCTGAAATAAATAGGTTACTTACCTATTGTAATGGTCTATATCCCTTCCCCGTCCACTGTGGCAAGCAGATCTTCCTCCTGCTTTCAGCCCAAGTCTTTCTTTCCCAGCCCTCTCCCTTCTCCCCACTTCTCCCCTTCCTCCCCTCTGTTTCTCTCTCTCTCCCTGCCTCTCTCTCTCTGCTCTTCTCTCTTCTCCCCTTCCCCCCCATTCCCTTTCCCTCCATAACTCACTAAATAAATACTCACTTTCTCTGCATGGCACGTCTCTGTCTCTCACCTGCCTTGCAGTTCCCAGCCTGGGACCCGCTGGCCCTCGTGGTCCACAGGCCACTCGGGAACCGCAGTGCTTTACCACCGCAGCTTCTTGTGGCCTGCTGCCCTCTACAGCCACTAGGAGACCTGTGGCGTTTGACTTTTACCATAATATTTGGTGCTCATGACTGGGCCAGGCTCTCTCCATGTTCCCTCCCAACCGCAAATGGGCTGCCTGAGGACATGTGGGCTCGGGAACCAGGTTTCTTTACAACAGCTCTGCACTGTATCTGCCTCAATGCCGACCTCTATGCACACCAGTGGCTTCGGTGGTGAGTTTTTCCCTTCCAGCCCCCAACCACAGCCTTCATGGTTGTCAGAGCCTTTCACTGACAGTCATCTCTGGTTGCTTCCCAAGTTGCTAAAAACATGATCAGACCACCCAGGGTTGGTCCTCCAGCACTAGTGCTGCACACGCTGTGTGGTGCATTTGGTTTGGGACCAGGGTCCCTTGGATTTTTCTTTCTCTCTTCTTCTTCTTCTTCTTCTTCTTCTTCTTCTTCTTCTTCTTCTTCTTCTTCTTCTTCTTCTTCTTCTTCTTCTTCTTCTTCTTCTTCTTCTTCTTCCTCCTCCTCCTCCTCCTCCTCCTCCTCCTCCCCTCCTCCTCTTCCTCCTCCTCCTCCTCTTCCTCCTCTTCTTTCTTCTTCCCACTAGTGAGTGGCTCCCGCTATGAGAGACAGCTTGGAGCAGCCTCTAGCCTCTGTCTTCCTAGTCATCCGGACCCGGAGCCAGTCAGGCTTCATCCACACTCTGTCTGTAGAGAAAAACCTTTTTCTATAGGCTTTGTGGTGTTGCTGTTACATTAACACTCAGTCTGTAGAGAGGCGACGACCTCCTATAGGCCTTGTGGTGTTTGTCTGCTGTTTTCGTGGATTTTCACATTTTCAGCTATGGCACAAACCCTCCAACTATCAGTCACCTGCCTGTAAAACCTACAAGATTGGTCAGATCCAGGAAGCAGCTGTTTGCAGTTTCGGCCTTTGCTCCCCACCATGGCTTGTGGTGCAGCGGCTCAGCAACAGGGCGAATCACGCCTCTAGGTCTCTCTTGTCATTATGTTTAAAACTCCCACGGCTCAAAAAACATGGCTTTTCCTTACAACATGTGACCACTGCCATTTTCACTGAGGTCAGGTGATTTTACCACCATCTTAACTGAGGTCAGGTGACTTCACTGCCATATTAACTGAGAGCCAGGTCAGGTGACCAAGTTCTGCCATCTTTACTGAGGTAAACCTTGCCTGGTCCCCTGGTTTACTTATGTCTTTGTCTCTAAATTCTTCTTTCTGACTCTGTTACATGTGTGTTTTGTGCAGTGGCATGCCTTTGGTAGGGCCCACCAAGAGCATCCACTTTGTCCAATTTCTGTTCACTGTGTGTGTGTGGTACATACATGTGACTTAAATGCACCTATGTTTACTATGAAATGTTATATTTGTCTGTCCAGTGTATCTCATTTCAGACTAACAAAACAGTAAGTCTCATGTTTTAAACTGGTGTGTACTTTAAAGTCTCTTACAAAAATACAGTATATTTAATCCAACCCTGACTTAAAATATATTAAGCTATTCTCTATTATTGTCAGTTCTGCCATTAACCTTCTATTACAAGCAGTTTTTTCTTCTTTCTGACTTTTTTTTTAAAAAAATATTTATTTATTTATTTATTATGTATACAATATTCTGTCTGTGTGTATGCCTAAAGGCCAGAAAAGGGTACCAGATCTCATTACAGATGGTTGTGAGCCACCATGTGGTTGCTAGGAATTGAACTCAGGACCTTTGGAAGAGCAGGCAATGCTCCCAACCACTGAGCCATCTCTCCAGCCCTTCTTTCTGACTTTTTACGAGTGTAAATCTTACCTGTTAAGTTGAGAGCCAGTACAGTCAAACTCGGACACAGCTTTCCAGGTCATAATTTATCTATACCTGGTAAACAGCCCTCAACTGCTCAGAGATCTGGAGAATATGGCATTTAAATATTTAATTATTAAAAGCTTTTCATAACAAAAAGAGACAGGTTGGCTCCTAGCAGCAGCACTCTATTTCCTCCAAAGAAGACAAATAGGCACATAACAATGTACATCTCCAATTTGCTTTAACTGCCAAGTACTGACCACTGGGCAAAACTGCCTTTCATCTAAACTGAAGATCTCCAGACAGTGGACAGAATCACTGGAATTGACCGCCTAGCTGCTCAGGTCAAGGTAGGCTTGTATTCCTACAGATTTCTTAGCCCACAAGACCTTCTAAGCCTGGCAGGCCCTGAACTAAATAGCAAAAGAAAAATACAAGTCTTAGCAACCACGGAGGACCCTGAGGAGTAGCTCTAGCTGCCAACTAAGTAAGTTCTCTGTCGTTTGCTAATCAATAACTCAAGTAAAATTTTATCCTTCTCAAAGATCTCTGATGCAGTTTGACAGCTGAGAGGTTTTTATCAGTTTAAAAGGACAACCTTACCAAACAAATTTCAGTAAAATACAATACAAGTTATTAAGGTGTGTACCTGCAAGTTATAAAGGTGTGAGGACAAGTACACACTATCAAATTTCTATCTCACGCTGCCTTTCATAGTCTTAAAGATACTTTTCATTATGCAAAAATATCTGTTACAGTCATTCTGACATAAATATGCTGCTGCTTAAATCTTACGTTTTCACAAACCCAAAAAATTCTTGTGAGTTTCAGGGAGTCGAATTAAGGGATCCACCTTAAACAGGTCAGATATATCCCTCTCAGTTTCCTGGTTCTAATTTTTTTTTCCTAAACTCAACTTTGTCCTCTGTTCTGCCAATACCTTAAACAGGTATAAGAGACACCAGACATTCCCATACCACAAACACCAGACAGGAGCAAAGAGACCAGCAATCCCAGGATGTGAACAGCACCCAGCTTTCTCAAGTTTTCCTCCCCAAGATGATGCCCACAAATAAGCAGGAAGCAATCTTGAGAATCTGCTATCCCAATTCCTTTAACTTGTTGTGCCTAATCTCCTGACTTTTTATTATAAAAAAGAGGTGGGAGTGTAATGTTCTGTCCTATCCCTTTAAGAAACAAGCCCCGCTCACTCCCTCCCTATCTGCTGAGTCAAGCAGATCTTCCTTCTGCTTTCAGCCTGAGTCTTTTTTTCCCCAGCTCTCTCCCTAAGAGGCAGCTTCTGCCTCTCTCCCTTCTCCTCACTTTCCCCTCCCCTCTCTGTTTCTCTCTCTCTCTGCTCTTCTCCCTTTTCCACTTACCCCCTTTCCCTTTCCCTCCCATAACCCGCTAAATAAATACCTACTTTCTCTACATGGCTGTCTCTGTCTCTCACTCTCACCTACAACTACAACGCGGCTCCCAGCCTTTGACTGGCTGGCCCTTGTGGCCCACAGGCCACTTGGGGAACTGCAGTGTTTTATTTTTTACCATAACACCTATTATTTGATATATTGTTTGCCCCTGTCTTGAAAACCCAAACCAGCCGGGCGATGGTGGCGCAAGCCTTTAATCCCAGCACTCGGGAGGCAGAGGCAGGCAGATCTCTGTGAGTTCGATACCAGCCTGGTCTACAAGAGCTAGTTCCAGGGCAGGCTCCAAAGCCACAGAGAAACCCTGTCTCAAAAAAAAAAAAAAAAAAAAAGAATTAGAGTCACATCTGTGGGACCTATGACTTCTCCCTAGAATGAGTTCATTTGCTCTCGGGTCACTGAGGTCAGAATCCAAGAATACTGAAGTTGGAAATGAGTTTATAGATAGGTATTCCACCAAGAGCCCATTTAACAGGTGAACACACACAACAGGACAGCCCTGGCCATGCTGTTTTAAGTGACCTTTGGATTCATCGTAGCTCAAGGTTCAGCCCCTGTGCCCCTCTCTTTCCCAATGGGGTAAGCCACTCTTGAAACTGATCTGAAGCTGGGAATGCATTGTTCTCAGTGTCCCCATCATTAACTGACCTCTCATTCCACCCAGGGAGACTGGGATTCCTTAGGAAGCCCTTAAGATAAGAGTGGAGAGAGGAAGGGAGCGTGATTGCCCTTGAGAGGGGAAAGGAAAATTTAAGGCAGATTAAATCTCTCAGATCTCAGTGACTCAGGCAACCCTCGGAAGCAGTAGGTTCAGAGAACCGGGTGGACGGCAGGGTCAGGGGAGGTGCCCATGCCACAACCCAGAGTCTGCTTTATTTAAACATGATCCTGTTAGTTTGCTATCTGTTATTAGCCAGAGTTGTGATTGGCCAACACAAAAGTAACAATAGTCCCTCTTTATTTGAAGTTGCACTGTCAACTGGAATCCCAAAATATTAAATAAAAATGCCCCCAAATTAGAAATTGTATATGTATTTTAAATTTATTTATTTGTTTGCTTTGTTTTGTTTTTTGAGACAGGGTTTCTCTGTTACAGTTCTGGATGTCCTGAAACTTGCTCTGTAGACCAGGCTGGCCTTGAACTCACCAAGTGCTGGGATTAAATGTATACACCACCTCTGCCCAGCTAAACTTTTAATGTTTTGTAGTGTGGGGTATAAATTCATATAGCTCTCCCATGATGAGCCTACATTCTATCACTGAGTTGAATTCTGGACCAAATGATAAATTTTAAAAATATTTTTATTATGTGCAGTTACAATTTTCAAGTTTATTACAGGCTATTACTAGTCTCTCGCTGTGTATAATGTAAATTAACTTTTATCATAGGTATGCATAGAGAAAAACCAGCGTAGATAGTGCAATCAGCAGGTTCAGGCTTTCAAGGAACATCTTGAAACAGAGTCCCCTCAGATAAGGGGGACCATCGCACTCCTAAATTAGACTTCCAGTTAGCTCATATACTAAATTAGGTTGCAGCTCCTTATGGCTCAGAGAGTGCTGGCTAACTGGGAAGAGGGATGGGCTCACTCCTGTATCTCAAGAAAGATCTTAGGCTCAGGTCAGACAAGTTCTCACACCTGGCTGCAAGGCAAGGGACAAAGAAGTGACAAGTGCTGCCCCAACTAGGAGAGAGTGAGTGGGGTGGGCTACGCTGATGTCCTGAAGGGCTGTAACTTACCCACTTTTACAACTGAATGTAGGTTTTTGGTTCTCTGAGCCATTTATCAGCAAAGGGCGAGAGCACAAACAAGGCCTGAGTCAGCCCCACAATGTCTCAAGGAGAGTTCCTGCAACCCCCTTGAAACTTGCCCAAGTATGTTCAAAGATAAAACCTCAGTCAATTAAAAACATACTAATGTAACTGCTGCTTGCTTGACCAATCATGTTTGAGATGACCTAACTGTTTCTAAAATTACCCTGGCTGTGCTTAAAAGGAGCCTGCACACTCAGGGTCATTGCCATTTTGTACGGTGAACGACCCCACACGCATGCTGGTATAATAAATGCTCTTTGCTCTTACATACTCTTTGAGTCTGGGGTCTTCCTTCAGCTTTTGCTCAGACCCTTACAACAGGAAGCTCCTAATGCGTCAGGACAGAAACCTAGTGTGGCCGGTGCTTCCAGACAAGGCAATAATCAACTCTGCAGGCAAGTGTCTTAGCCTTGGAAGAAATGGAGCCGCAAAAAAATGTCAAAGAGGGCTGGAGAGATGGCTCAGAGGCTAAGAGCACTGGCTTCACTTCTAAAGGTCCTGAGTTCAATTCCCAGCAACCACATGGTGGCTCACAACCATCTGTAATGAGATATGGTGCCCTCTTCTGGCCTGCAGGGATATATGCAGGCAGACCACTGTATACTTAATAAATAAATAAATCTTTAAAAAAATGTCAAAGACTATTAAACAATCCATGACTATAGTAAAACCCAGAGCAGAAAACTCCAAGAGACTCTTCTGAGCTAGTGCAATCACTTTTTATAGCTGTGCTACCCAGGTTTCTCTGATCCCTGCCCTTTCAGGCCCTAGAATGACTTTGGTCACAATGGCTGAGGTATCAAGTAGCTGTATTGTGTTTTATATATAACCCACATATATTATTCAAAACTTTAGGCCAGAGGTTCTCAGCCTGAGAGTTGCAACTCTTCTGGGGGTCAAAAGGCCCTTTCATAGGGTCGTCTAAGACCATCAGAAAGCACAGATATTTACATTACGATTCATAAGCATAGAAAATTGCAGTTAAGAAGTAGCAACAAGGGCTGGAGAGATGGCTCAGAGGTTAAGAGCATTGCCTGCTCTTCCAAAGGTCCTGAGTTCAATTCCCAGCAACCACATGGTGGCTCACAACCATCTGTAATGAGGTCTGGTGCCCTCTTATGGCATGCAAGCATACATGGAAGAAATGTTGTATACATAATAAATAAATAAATAAATAAATGTAGCAACAAAAGTAACTTTATGGTTGGAGTCACCACAACCTGAGGAACTGTGATGTGGGATTCCCCTCTGCATGCTGTGAATGCCATTGGTTAATAAAGAAACTGTCTTGGCCTGTGATAGGGCAAAAGAGTAGAACTAGGTGGGGAGAACTAAACTGAATGCTGGAGGAAAGAAGGTGGAGTCAAGAAGAAGCCATGGAGCCATTGCCAAAGACAGATGTTCTGAAATTGCCAGTAAGCCACAACCACGTGGTGATACACAGATTAATGGAGATGGGTTAGTTTGGCATCTAAGAGTTAGCCAGAAATACGTTTAAGCTATTGGACAAACAGAATTGTAAATAATATAGTTTCTGTGTGATTATTTCAGGAGTCTGGGCAGCAGGGAACACACAAGCAAACTCCTACAACAGAACTGTACTAAAGGATCCCAGCATTAGGAATCTTGAGAACCACCCATCACTTTAGACAGTTCCATGGAAGTTTCCAGAGAACTATTTTAGGGACAGAGGCCCCTGCTTTTCTATCTTAGGGTTTATGCCTGTGGACATGCCTCGAACTTCCCCGCTGTTCTACCAGTCTGAGAGGATCCCTATAGCCACAGCAGGAGACACTCACTGGCTCTCTGTTACCTCTCCTGCTTTCACCGCCCATTCTTTCCCTTGCTCTGCATCCTAGCATCATCCCTAAGTGCAACCAGGGTTCTGTTCGGGGCCTGGCTTACGGGAGCTCAGCTAGGAGAAGCACATTGTTTTCTTCAGCTGGTCTGTTTGAGTTTTGTGACAATCTTAGTCAGTGCAGGTTGGCCTTGAACTTGCTATGTATGACCTTGCATTTGCTTCCACCTCCCAAGTGTCTGTATTGCAGACCTGAGCTTAAAGCTGTAACTCGGTGGTAAAGAGCTTGCCTAGAATGTGTACCTGGGATTCAATGCCTAGCACCCCTGAATAAATTCTAGAAACATGTAGACTTTCTATTTATGATTTGTTATGGAGCATTTAATTAGTTTGTAATCATAAGACACCGCTTTTCCAATTCATTGAGATTTATTTCACAGCCCAGAAAATGACCAACTTTTATTAAACTCCTTTATGCCCTTGAAAAGATATATATAATTTGTGGTTGTTAGGTGCAATGCCTTATTTGATATATATTTTATCGATGTAATTGTAGCTGTTTGAAGGTATTAATTTTTAAGTCAACTTATAACAGAATTAAAAATACTAGAAGATTAGTTAAATAATGTCAGGAGCCATTTCCCCCCTAAAATTACAGGAACCATCACCCTAGGGGGTCTGCAGAGAACCCCACACTCAATTAACTTATCTGTTAGAGGAACCCGCCTCACATTCCAGCTATCCAGGGAACCAGGTGTGGAAACTTGTGACTTCCTGGCCTGTCTGTCTGAATGTAACCTAGCCTACGTGACCTGGAACACGCGGCAAGAATCCAGTTGCCTGCCCCCCATTCCTTACCATAAATAAACTGTAACCCGTCCCTAATAAACCGGAGGCTTTGACAAATCTGCTTGGTCTCCTTCTTCTGTCTTAGCTCATTCCCTTCCAGGTAGCGCCCCTCCGTGACCCTGGAATAACTGATTGCAGGGTGGGTTACGAACCCCTAGACTGAGTAACCCGTCCAAAACGCAATCGACAAAATAAAATACATTGCTCTCAAAGCTTGAGTCCTCTTACGACCATCAACAGTAAAGAATAAGGCCTAAGAGAATAGACACAGAGAAATAACCATACCGTACTGAGAGGTGAAACTGGCAGTCACGGTATAGTACTGCTTGATTGGAAAAACATTAAATAAACCCGCAGGGATGATATAACTGGTGACTACTCACTGATCTATAATTTTCTATATTTCTTTAATTTTCTAAAATAAGTACTTGTTAGTTCAGTAACAAAAGGTGAATTACAAAATCCAATGCTGCAAATGAAGACAGATGTCCTGCTTGTTACATTGGAAATGCTATCAATATAAGAAACACATCATTTGGACTGAAGGAGACTTTATGAATATCCAGAACATGCTGGCCTTTTTCCTACAGGTATTTTCTTTTCTTTTTTTGGATATGTTTCCAGTTTTAATTTGAAAAAAAAAAACAAAAAAGTTTGGAACATATACATACATTTAGGAGGACATGGAAAGAAAAGGGATGGAGTACCAATAGTCATCAGCAAGTGTTATTAACACTGGTTCTGTAATTCAATTTCTCTAGTTAAGCTTCAAGCTTCAAAGTTTATTTTAGTTGTTTTTTACAGTTACCCGTTTGAACAACACCAACAACGCCAGTGCTTCATATACCAAAACCATGTTCACAATGCTTAAGGGTGCTTACTGACCTGCCAGAAATGTCGTAAGAGCAAACAAAGCAGTGTGGACCCATTTAAAAAGAAATTAAGTGGCAATTGGAGAGGTGACTCAGCTAAGAGCACTTGGCTGCTCTTCCAGAAGATCTGAGTTTGATTCCCAGTGCTAACATCCAGTGGGGTCACAGAGGCTTAACTCCAGTGCCAAGGGATCTAGCTCCCTCTTCTGGCCTCTTCAGGTACCTGAACCTTTGATAACTGAACAGGTACCTGAACACACACACACACACACACACACACATGAAAAATAGTAAAACAAGTACCTATTTTTTTTTTTAAGTCAAGTGATCTTGGCTTGGTGGTACACACCTCTAATGCCGGCACTGGAGAGGCAGAGGCAAGCGGATCTCTGAGAGTTCTAGGCCAGGCTGGTCTACATAGTGAGTCCCAGGACAGCCAGGGTTATATAGAGAGACCAAACAAGCAAACAAAAGGCAAGTGAACAGATAACTGAGTCAGGGTGAATGATGGGGTTTCCCGTCAGGAGAGCTCCCCAACATGCTACGGGGCCAGGTAGTAGAGAAGGCAAGCGCCTCCAGACTCTATGATGATTCACTCTGACTGAATGGATGTTGAGTTATAAAAATATATACAAATCTTGAATAAATGAGAACTATGAGAAGGGAAAAACAACAGCAGTGGCCTCGTCTTCTACTGCACCAATAGTTACTATCTTGGGATGTGCAAGTAATTGGATTACTGATGCCAGCCACCTGCTGTGCGCCCGGTAAAAGGATTATTCATGTGATCTGAAGCTTCCTCCCAAAGGTGCAGTCTAATTCCTTGACCTGCTGTGGTGAGGGGAATGCTAGAGGAGCCTGCATTTTATACCACGGCTGGGCAGAAAAACTGAGCGGTGCTAAGCAGGTCCCCTATCTCTTGCTTGTCCAAGCCAGTTCTGAAACGAGACAGAAATAAGCAGCCTCTGCCTCTGCCACCGCCACGTGGACATGGCCACGCATGGACACAGTTATTCACCACTGTCTGCTACCAAAGCAGAGCTGACGAAGGCACCGCTTCTCGAGTGTCCAGTACCAGGTCTCCCAGCTGAGCCGTCTAAGTGACCCTCAGGTTGACACGTGTTGCTCTTTCCTTTCTTTCTTTCTTTCTTTCTTTTTTTTTTTTTTTTTTTTTTTTTTTTAATGCATGGACCTTTATTTTAGAGCACAATGCTGCTATTCTGTTTGTCTATCAGGTGGTACAGTTTACAGTTTATCACATACTCACTTCTGCAAGGACATGTACACAGAGATCCACATTCCGCAGCTGGGAACCTAGGAAAGCTCTGAACTATACTCGCAGGTTCGTTCGATCGTGGTACATCTGGTAAGGATCACCAGCGTACCAGTTGCACCTCTTCCAGAAAGACGTCGTCATTTTATCTAGGAGTTTACTCTGGGTCTTGTTGCAGAACACAAATTCCCTCAAGCGCTTCTTTCTTGCCGTTGTCTTTTTCCATAATTTTTTCTTATAGCCCGCCTTTCTCCTCAACCAAAGGCCAGAATGAAGTCGCAGGAACCGATGCACAACCGATTTTACTGTCTTCCTCTTGCCTTTCCGTTTGCTGCAGTATGTTAGAGTTCTGACTGGCGGCTTCAGGACACTGGGAACCAGTGCGGCCACTCTATTAAGGACTGCTGCAGTCGGCCCATGTGTCAGGCTTCTGACAGATGTGACAAGTCTTGGAGCAGAGGAGACAACTGGTGTCTGAATATGTCTAAAATGAATGGTGCACAGTGTAGACTTAAGACAGGCATTCTTGGCATAGTTCCAATAGATTGAAGATGCCATAACATTGAGGGGCCGTAATATTCCTGAAGCAGCTCTCACCGCACCCGTGAAGACGGAAGCCGCCATCTTGACTCGCTCTTTCCTTTCTTATAGCACACTGACAATGTCCACAGCACACTAAACATTGGAAACTAGTTAACCACTACCCAGTAAAAAATGCTTATTCATGAGTGATTGATGACCAAAGCCCAAACCCGGCCACGGGGATATGATGATGGGTTTCCAGTCCTGACCAGATTGGCTCTGACTCAGCATAACATAGTTGGACTGTTTAGGGCAAGAGCTCAGGAGTGAATGGCTGAAGATCAGATACCAGCTCCACTGTGTAGATGCCATGCTCTCCAGAGTCAACAATTAGAGGACCTATCCTCCACTCCTTCCAGTGCTTCTCTAAGACAGGTTCCCTAAATTTCCTCAGTGTAAACCACAGATGTTAGCTATCTTTTATTTATTTATTTGTTTGTTTGTTTGTTTGTTTTTCGAGACAGGGTTTCTCTGTGGTTTTGGAGCCTGTCCTCCTGGAACTAGCTCTGTAGACCAGGCTGGTCTCGAACTCACAGAGATCCGCCTGCCTCTGCCTCCCGAGTGCTGGGATTAAAGGCGTGCGCCACCATTGCCCGGTTATCTTTCATTTTTATGGAGGAGGTAATGGTTAGAAAGAGTGCATAGCTGGGCACAGTGGCATGCGACTTTAATCTCAGCACTTGGGAGGCAGAGGCAGAGGCAGGCAGATCTCTGTGAGTTCAAGGCCAGCCTGGTCTATATAGTGAGATCCAGGACAGCCAGAACTACATAGCGAGACCCTGCCTCAAAAGAAAATAAAAACAGCAGCAACAAAGGAGTAATATAGACATCCTCAAGTGTCTAGCCTATTATCAGCTCAGCCAGTTGTGTTTCCTCTAGTGTCATCCCCCCACGCACACTTCCTTCCTGTCTTATCCCCATCTCTTGTACTGTATTCCTTCAAAATATCAAAGAACATTTTATCCGTTGTGTATCAATCAGAGAAAAGCATTTGACATAACCACCAACCACACTGTTATCTCATTTTGTTTAAAAACCACTGACTCCTTTAAAACATCTGCCATTGAGGCAGAGATCGAATGTCCTTGATTACTCCGAGAACTTTATTTGAGTCACACATTTTGTTACATGACTTTTAAGTTTCTTTGAATCCATTAGAATTACCCTGCTTTAAAAAAAAATGATCTTTTCAGATTCTTTGTTCCTAACCTAACGCTTTGTGACCACCAGCAAATGTCAGGGCTGTTTGCTTTTCCCACCCTTTAGTGTTCAGTGCTTTGGTGCCCCTCAGTGCCACACCAGCTTTGCACTTGCACTCCAGGGTCAGCTGGGTCCCCATTTCCACCTTCAAAAAGAGCATCATCTCAAAACGCACTTCCTCAGGAGTCTGAGGTCACCGAGCTGGGACACGGGCTTCTGAAGACTTGGCCTCGTGGCCTTGAGAAACAAGGCAGTTAGTTTTCAGGGTTGTTTTTGTTTGAGTTGCTAGGGACCTCAGGATGTCTGGGTCTCATATATGGTTGACTAAGTATTCTATCATTGAGCCCGTGCCTCCAGACACCTCCAGAAGTGAGGTGTCTAAAATGCTAATTGAATGACTCCACAGGCAACTTCAGGGATGTTTGTGCCCCTCATGGCGTATGAAAACAATTGCTAACTTGAATATTCAAGTAGAAGAATTGGATAAATACAGCTCCAATCACCTCCAACCTCAACAGTCAAGGAATTAACTTCCTTTTCATGTCCTCCTTTGGTCAGGAGGTCCATTCCTCTGGCTTTTGCTTGCCCTCACCCTACCCCAGCCAAGACAGGGTTTCTCTGTATAGCCCTGGCTGTCCTGGAATTCATGTTGTAGATCAGGCTGGCTTTGAACTGAGAGATCCACCTGTCTTTGCCTCTCAAATGCTGAGATTAAAGGCATGCACCACTACCACCCAGCTGATGGATTTATTCTTTAAGCCAAGGAGCATTCCATGACAATGAGACCGTTGATTCCACCTATCCATTCAGAAACTAGGGAAACGCCTGGATGAAGGCTGCCTGTGGGCCTCTGGTCAACCTTGCTTTAAGCTTTGGTTATCACTTGATGGATTATCACTTGATGCTGTCCATCATGGTGACACGCTGTGCTATATTTTGGATTTGACTTAATCCCATGTTCTTTAAGGATCCATTGAAACTGAAGGTTTGGTCCTAAAGGTGGCTCCCTTGGGAACCACTGTCAGGAGCCGTTTTCCCCCCAAAATTATTACAGGAACCATTGCCCCGAGGAGTTAGCAGAGAACCCCACTCACTCCTAACAATAATTAGAATTGTTCTATTGGCAGAGCCTATCCCACTCCCAATTATCTGTTAATAGAGAGCTATCTGTTATCAGAACCCGCCTCACATTCCAAACTATCTAGAGAACTAGGTGTGTCAACTTGTGAACTCCTGGCCTACGTGACCTGACCAAACGTAACCTCCTGGCCTACGTGACCAACGTGAACCACGTGACCAACGTGAACCACGCGGCAAGAGTCCAGGCCGCTGTGCCCCCCTCCCCAATTCCTTATCCTATATAAGCTGTTACCCTGTCTCTAATAAACGGAGGCTTTGACAAGAACCCCCGCTTGGCCTCCTTCTTCTCTTTTAGCCCATTATCTTCCAGATAGTGCCTCTCCGTGACCCTGGAATAACTGACTGCAGGGTGGGTTACAACCCCTAGACTAAGTAACCCTCCCAAGGTGGATTACAAACCACTTTAGGAAGTGGAGCTGATGGAAAATCCTTAGGTCCCTGGAGGATGGGATTATGGTACCCCAGAGTGTCTGACTTTGTGTTTGATGGTGTAAGTACTCCCACACACCTGAGCCTCTGTCATAATGTGATGCAGCTGGGAAGAAACCCTTGGATGAAATTAACTAATACAGACCCTTGATCTTCCCCCCAAACCTTTTCTTTTTATAAAATGAGCTTCCTCAGGCATTCCTCTGTATAATGCAAAGGCTGGCTTATACAGTTTGTGTTGTAGAGCAAGTTAGTGGTCTAGATAGCAAATGCTTTTTAAAGACAAGTCTCCATTAGCCCAAGCTAGCTTGACTTCGTACTGAGCCTACGGTGACTTTGAATCCTTGGTCTTTCTGAATTTACTGAGTACTGGGATTTTAGCCATATGCCATTATAGCCTTTGTGAGTATGTGGTGGTGGTGGTGGTGGTGTGTATGTTACTGTGGTGTGTGTGGTGCTGGGGATCGAACCCAGGGTATTGGACATGTACTCTACCAATTCAACTACATTCTTAGCCATGAGGGATTGGTTTTATTTCAGAGGAACAGTCTGCTACCAGACCCATAGGAAGAAAAGCACCTATACCAGCCTCTTGGATGTGGCTGAATGGATGGTGGCTTTGGATCAAGGCCAAGTTTGGGCTCCTTTGACACTTGGAAGGTTATGCAGCAGCTCAGTGACATTCCTTCCAGAGTGTAGGTACCTGAAGCCTCTCAGTTACTGCTTTTGGAGTTTACCTGGCAACAGGAAAAGTCCCTTTCCACAAACCCCACACCAGATTTGGCACTATAAGCCTTTGTCTACAAACAGGGCGAGCCCTAGCAGAAGGGGTACTGAAGGGTTATGGGGACAGAAGTGGGGACTATAAGGCTGGAGGGACGGGCCAGGGACAAGCTTTCACAGAAACCTTTCATTTCTAAAGGATGTGTTTACCTCCTAGATCATGAGATTGAAAACTACAAAATCAGCTCAAGAGTTCACCACCACACCCCACCCCTGTCCCATACTTTCAGTTCAGGTGACTCACCCCTGCCCTCTGCTGGGGATACACAGTCCCCTGCGGTACTTGTCGATAAGGGTCAGCTGTTCCTCAAGTTGATGTGAAATCTTGGTTCCCAAGTCCTTGGGGGAGACACTGTGAAGTCTTTGCTAGCAGGACTGTGATTCTTCCAGTTTTTATGATATCAGAGAAAAGCAAAGGTTCCTAGTGGGAACCACAGACTTTCCAAGTGAGAAGCACAGAGGACAGGATGGGCTGTGAGTGTTGCGTTCTGAGGCCTGATTTCAGGGCCCAGCCCTGGGCTCCCATTCTCTTTATCTCTATAGGGAGAGGCAGCCAGAGCATTAGCAGGTCACACTCTAGCAATCATGCCAGCTCTGCCTGTCATCCCCCTGTCCCAGAGGCACTATCCCGAGTTCAGATCACCATCAATTTCTGCTATGGGAGATGCCAAACCCTACACCTCCTGGGTGTCAGAGTGGCCAAAGCCTCCTAAAGACTCCCCACCCACACAGGTTTCTCTAAGCACTGTGAGGGATTAGAGTTGATGCCAGCATGTGGGAAGACAGGCAGGAAGCCAGATGCCAGGGCTCAGGGGTGCAGACCGAAGGCCTCTGAGAACCAGACGAGTCCAGACATCTTCCTAGTAAGAGAAGCAGATCTGAGGACCCCCCAGGCAATGGGTGGAGAGCTCAGAGGAAGCCACCTCCAAGCCCTGCAATCATGGCTCTGACACCCTCTACTTTATCTTTGGCTCCATAGCTCTGAACCTTGTCTGTGCCCTCCCTGAAGTTCTGAGATGCTCAGGGGGACTTCTTCAGGAATGTTTTGTTTTGTTTTCTTTCTATCACATTGTTGTTGTGCTTTTTCCCTCATTTTTTAAAATTTATTTATTTATTAAAGATTTCTGTCTCTTTCCGGCCGCCGCCTCCCATTTCCCTCCCCCTCCCCCAATCAAGTCCCCCCTCCCTCGTCAGCCCAAAGAGCTATCAGGGTTCCCTGCCCTGTGGGAAGTCCAAGGACCACTCACCTCCATCCAGGTCTAGTAAGGTGAGCATCCAAACTGCCTAGGCTCCCACAAAACCAATAGGTGCAGTAGGATCAAAAACCCATTGCCATTGTTCTTGAGTTCTCAGTAGTCCTCATTGTCCGCTATGTTCAGCGAGTCCGGTTTTATCCCAGGCTTTTTCAGACCCAGGCCAGCTGGCCTTGGTGAGTTCCCGATAGAACATCCGCATTGTCTCAGTGTGTGGGTGCACCCCTCGCAGTCCTGAGTTCCTTGTTCGTGCTCTCTCTCCTTCTGCTCCTGATTTAGACCTTGAGGTTTCAGTCCGGTGCTCCAATGTGGGTCTCTGTCTCTGTCTCCTTTCATCGCCTGATGAATTCCCTCATTTTTTTTTAAAACCAGCTCTGTCTATGTAGCCCAGCTAGCTTCATATTCTAGATCCTCCTTCTTCAGGGTCGTAAGTATTGGGATTTGAGATAGACACCACACAGAGCTTTGGGAGTGGATGGTGGTGGTGGTGGTTTTGTTTTGCTTTTAGAGACAGGTTTTCATGTAGCCCATGCCACAAACTCAATATAACCCCAGCTGTCCTTAACTCCTGATCCTACTTCCTTAGTGCTAGGATCACAAACACATTACATCATTCCCCACTTCCAGGAGTGTTCTTATATAATTTTAAATTGTACTTTTGTTATTTGTGTACATGTGTGTGCCTGTTCATATACGATGTGTTTGTGTAAGTGTTGGTGCACACGTGTACATGTGGAAGCCAGATGACAACTTTGATGTGTTACATTTGTTTATGCTGTGAAATATTTGTCTAATGATGCAAAGATGTGTTGTATTCTTTTATGTTACGTTTGTTTAACTCTGTGAAGCTGTGTTACTTTGCCTGTCTAAAACACCTGATTGGTCTCTGAAAAAGAGCTGAACAGCCAATAGCAAGGCAGGAGAAAGGATAGGTGGGACTGGTGGGCAGAGAGAATAGAAGGAGAAATCTGGGAGGAGAAGATTGGAGTGAGAAAAGAAGGAGCCAACCACAGCCACACAGCCAGACCTGGAGTAAGAAGAAAAAAAAATACACAGAAATAGAGAAAGGTAAAAGCTCACAGGCAAAAAGTAGATGGGATAATTTAAGAAAAACTGGCTAAGGCCAAACTCCAGGAGCTCAGTCGAGAGGGAGGAGGGGTTATATGAATAAGGGGCATCAAGATCATGATGGGGAAATCTACAGAGACAGCTGAACTAAGCTCGTGAGAACTCACGAACTCTAGGCCGACAGCTGTGGAGCCTGCATGGGACCAAACTATGCCCTCTGCATGTGGGCAACAGTTGTGTAGCTTGGTCTGTTTGAGGGGCCCTTAGGCCCTCTATCCCTGGTGCCTGAGCTTGGTATTTGGAACCCATTCCCTATGGTTTGGGATGCTTTGCTCAGCCTTAATGCAGGGGAGTGTGGAAGGGAGGCTTGGTCCTGCCTCATCTTAATGTGCCAGGCTTTGTTGACTCCCCATGGGAGGCCTTACCTATTTGAAGGAGTGGTTGGGGGTGAGTGGGTGGGGAGGAGAGGGAGCAGGAGGAGCGGTGGGAGGGGCAACTATGGTTGGTATATAAAATGAATAAAAATAAATTTAAAAAGCTCACTAAAACATTAAAATGACCATGTGAGATAATGAAGAAGGAAGGAAGGAAGGAAGGAAGGAAGGAAGGAAGGAAGGAAGGAAGGAAGGAAGGAAGGAAGAAAAGTTGGCTAGCAGCAAGACAAGCTAAGGCCAGGCATTCATAAGTAAGAATAAGCCTGCATGTATTTACTTGGGAGCTGGGAAGTAGGCCCCCCCAAAAGACTCAGGAGCAAACGAGTAAGACCCAGCAACAACTAAACAAAGGACACAAAAAACACTGAAATATTGTTACCGAGATGTCAGATGGTAGATCTGTGCCTGAATGATCAATATGCTTCAAGAAGGGCGGAGCTAACCTCATGTCTGAGCAGAAGCATAATTTCAGGCAGTTATGGCTGCAGCCCATTCTGGCGCATGATTTTCAGCCATGGCACTAATTAGTCACAGCAAGTACATACATGCACAGTGTGGGTTTGTCATCACAGGCAGTGAGTACCACAGTGTGGGTTTGTTATCACAGTTATGGCAGTGAGTACCATGATGTGGGTTTGTCATCACAGTCAAGGGCCATAAGTACAACAGTGTGGGGTTTGCCCATGCTCATCATGGAGAGAAAAACCAAACCTCCACTAGAGGGTAGTTGGAACAATGATGTTTCTTTCTTTTTTTCTCATCCAAATTCATGGTTACTGTGTTTGTTTGAAAGAAAACAGCCCCCAAGGGCAACGGCGGGTTAGAGAATGTAACCTTGTTTGCATACGTAGTTCGTTGGAGAAAGTATGCCACTGTGGAGGTGGCTTTGAGGTCTCCTATATTCTCAAATCTCACCCAGAGGGGCTACTTCCTCTTCTCTCTCTCACAAAGATGCCCTCCTTTGCACGGAAAGACTTGGATCAACAGAACTACATTGAGAAAGCCCCGTGTTTTCCTTCCATAACAAAAGGAGTCGATCTTTGTGTATATAAACCTCTACACAGGCCACGGTGTTTTGTGCACAAGCAAGGACGTAATGGAGCTCTCAGGAACGTGGCTCTATCTTTAAAACGGGCAACATGCCATCACTTCCAGTGGGCAGTGGGATGTGAAACACCGGGTCACCCTGCCCTTATGGCAGGTTTTCCCATACCCACATGTCTCTCTTGGCTGTGCAGTCACTTTTCAAGATAAAAGTCTGAGTCAGGGCCTTTACTTCTGCTTCCTTTACTTTGTGCTTCCTGATGCCTGTATCTCACTTTCTCTTACTTGTGCTTCCCCATAGGATGTTTGCCAGAGGGAAGACCAGGCTGCTTTCTGGAACACGACCACATTACCCCCTCCCAAATTAGACACTGAGCTCACCCAGGGCAGCTGTCGTGTCTGATGGCAACCCAGGCTACAGAAGCTTAATGAATGAATGATGGAACCCAGGTTACAAAGCTTAATGAATTAATGATGGCAACCCGGGCTTCAGAAACTTAATGAATGAATGATGGCAACCCGGGCTACAGAAACTTAATGAATGAGTGATGGAAACCCAGGCTACAAAAGCGAATGAATGAATGAATGATGGAACCCGGGCTATAAGAAGCTTAATGAATGAATGGCGGCAATCCAGGCTACAGACGCTTGATGAATGAATACCAATCTCAGAATGATGATGGCGCGCTCCAGACTGCACTAACTAGCACAGCACAGATAGATTAAATCCATCACTGATTGTAGGGCTGCGTACCCGGGGCCAGCAGCCTAGGCCAGGAACGTGGTTACCATCAGGAAGTGCTGCAGGTGTTCTGTGGGGACAGGAATGTGACAGTAGACTCTCAGGTTCTCCGTGCCTCCTAGGAGTCACCACTTCCCCCTCTTGCTTCCTTTGACTAACGTAGGGTTCAGAGGAGGGGACTCAGGGGGCCCCGAAGAGTGTCATGTGAGGGCGTGAGGAGTCATCCACAGGAGGAGAAAGCCAGAGGAAATGGGTGGATTTAGGACGTTTCGGGGCATTCACAGGGTACTGATCATGCATCTGGCTCCTTGGGTAGCCTAGGCTGGGAATAGCATCCTTGGGCCCAGGACAGGCAAGGAGGAAGAGATGCACAGGAGCCACAGCAAAAGGAAGCCTTGGAGGTTTTGTTTCTAGCCCCTCCCATTCCAGGTAAAGGAGGCCCCAGGTGAGCTGTTGGCCAGGTGCCTGTTATGACACTTAATATTCCCCTGGAAACAGTTCCTTGGAATTTCCCAGGAGCCTTTGGGTAACCATATAGCCCATGGGTGAGGGAGCCAATCTCCCACAGGAGGCCTGGAAGACTTGAATTGGAATTACAATACCTCTGCCTGTAATGGGGTGGAGATGTCTGTGCTGTGGATGCTGTGGCCATAAATGATGGTGGGCAGGGGCCAAGAGCCTCCTCCCTGGGCTTCACAATCAGATCTTCTGGTGAGGACTTTGGGGGACTTTTCTTCAAGAATTCTGGGGCTTGGAAGACCCTTAAGTAAAACCAGCACGGGGCCCTGTGGACAGTGTCTGTGATGCCAGCTTGATTGTGCTCCCCCAGAGTGCAGTCTCCGCCCCTTCCCAGGGCCCACTGCGGGTCTGGGTCTAACGTGAAGTGAGCAACACACTCCTGTCGCTGTGGCAACCTCTTACCCGGCTCTCAACCCTCTTAGACTTCCTATATCCCATGCCCCTGGCTGCCCCCTCTGGGACTGAGAGGCCTAAAAAGCTTTTCCCACCTTCTGCCAGGCACGCTGTGGAAGCGTAAAGAGCAGGCTTCAGGTGGTGCAGGCTGTAAGCCCCTGGTCTCCCTTAGAACGGTGGCTAGGGGTGGGGTGGGGGCGGGGAGAGAAGCGGGATCGCTCATAGATGCTGAAGCCAGGGTGGCTCGGGATGAACAGAGACACCACAGCATTTAGTCAAAGCCAAAGTTTGGCACCGCTGCCCCTCCCATGGCTCAAACCAGCACCCAGAAGGGACCCCCTGAACTGGAATCAAAGATCAAGAGTGTTGCAGGTGTACTGCCATTCATGAACCCCGCTGATGACAGCCACAGAGGGGTAGGAAGGGTGGGGAGGCGGCACATGGAGGCTAGCTGCTGTTAGTCTGCACCATCATCCTGCCCAGCTCAGTGTCACAAGGCGCCACATCTTTCCAGTCCTTTAGCAGACTTCCAGGGAGGAAGACAGGAGGCCAAAGAAGACAGCAATGAATTCTCTGTACCTCCAGCTCTGCTCTGCAGCCGTAGGGCCCTTGAGAGCATCTTCCTTCTCGGGCACCCTGCTGGACAGTCCCAGCTCCTTCCAGCTCTGGGCAAAGCCGTGCACCCTACTATCACCTGAGTCCCACGGGTTTTGAGTGGCTGACCCTCAGGTCACGCTTTAAAAGCAAGGGTTAAGGGGTTCTGTGTGCCCTTGTACATTGGGGGGGGGTACTGCCCTACACAGGGGGAGGGTCACAGAAGAAAACAAAACAGGCCTGTCTGTGGCCCCGGGAGAGAGGGGACCTGATCCAGTGACATCTCTGATGAGTGCTAAGGAGGCTGTGCAGATGACTGTGAACATCCCAGGTCTCAGGAGGGCTTCCTTGATGATGACAAGGTCTGTTTGAGCTGGAACCCAAAGCAGGGGACAGGCAAGGTTTGGGGCGCTGCATGTAAACAGAGTCTGGTGGCCAGAACGGTATGCTTTTGGCGGTTATCAAGGACGCAGGTCCAATGGCTGCTCTTCTCTGCTCATGACGGCCACTTTCTGTGTGGTCAAGCCTTCCCCATTCTTTGCCAGGTCCTGAAGCTAACTTTCAACAAAGTCCCTGGAAAGCTGGAAGCTGGTGCTTTCTGACACTTCCTTACTCCTCTGGCAGCCAGGATCTGACTATCTCGTACCTGAGCTTGGCTGCTCCCTGCTCCCAGATAAAACTGTTGTGGAACATCATCAGAAAGGACAGGGGGGGGGGGCTGGAGAGATGGATCAGTGGTTAAGAGCATTGCCTGCTCTTCCAAAGGTCCTGAGTTCAATTCCCAGCAACCACATGGTGGCTCACAACCATCTGTAATAAGGTCTGGTACCCTCTTCTGGCCTGCAGGCATACACACAGATAGACTATTGTATACATAATAAATAAATATTAAAAAAAAATTTTTTTAAAAAAAAGAAAGGACAGAGGGAAGAAGTAGGTCCCTGACCCTGTCCTTGGCTCCGTGGTGTGGCAGAAGCCTGGACCATGCNGCATGGGCCCCATGGGCAGGGGAAATAGATAAGATCTGAGGAGTGGGTGGGGAGTTGGGTGGCAGAAGGTGGCAGGAGCAGCAGGAGAGGGGATATATAATGTTTTTAAAGATTTTTTTACATGTATGTATATCTGTGTGTGGGTGTGTGCATGTGGATGCAGGTACCAGAGGAGGCCAGAAGAGGGCATCAGAGGCTGGGGCTAGAGGCTTGGGTGCTGGGTTCCAAACTTGGGTCCTCTGAAAGAACCAGCATGCGCTTTTAACCCCTGAGCCATCTCTCCAGCCCCCAAACTACGTTTCTTTGTAAAGACAAGGTGTCAATCTGCTGTGCAGGTTGGTCTCAAACTAATGAATTCAAGTGATTTTTGTGTCTCAGCCTCTCACGCCAGGAAGACTACAGGTACACAGCCCTAAGTAGCATCCCCTTAAATACCACTTCTTGTCCCTGACAAGAAGATGACATTACAGAATCTTTCTCCATGCAAGGAGTATGGAGATGCCATAGACTTACATAGGTTTTCTTCCCCAGCGACCACCATGACCCCCAGAACAAACGGGACCATTCTTCAGGAGTTCTAAGAAGAAAGGGAGTGCAAGGACAAAGCCTCCTGCCCAGTGTCCAGGGACTGAGCCTGCCAGTGTCTCTATACACACACACATATACACACATGGCCATGTCACCACCATCAGAGCCTTGCGGGACTCATCAGGGACCCACTTCTGAGACTACCAGACCATGGAGTCACTGAGCATGCGTAGTCCCCTTCTTCCCTACTTATAAGTGTGGAGGGATCCTGCCACTGCACGCTCATTCCTTTGCGCTTCGTCGGACATTGAGCAGTCGATAGCCAGAGAGCAGCTCCAAGCTGGATCTACGCCCACCAGGCAGAACAGGCAGCCGCTGGACCAGGCTTCAGTGCTGAGGACGGAGTAGAGCTGGAACTCTGTGGACCAGTCCTGGAGCCGTCCATGCCCTTAACTTCTCTGAGAGTCTTACCATGGACTCTCCTTCAGGGCCCAGAGTCCCACCAGGCTTAACGCAGGATCCCAGCTTTACAGCCAGCACTGTCCTGCACAGCCATTGGAACAGCACTCAGATTGTCTCCACAAGAGCCCAGCTTCCGTCTGTGAGTCCCACAGTAAGTTCAGGGAGTGTGTGTGTGTGTGTGTGTGTGTGTGCAGAGACGCAAGTTCCCAGCCCTGCCTCCCACCCCCACTTTGACAGGAGAGAGAAAAGGTCTGAGCTTAAGATAAAAGACCTGGGATATCACTGAACTTCTCTGAGCTTTCCCTACAAATTGGCTGAGAAAAGAGGGTGTGGGCGATGTCTTCATCTGCAGAGATGGTGGAAGGACCAGAAAGGCAGGCACTGGTGCCATTTATTCTTTCTAGATGCCCTGTGGAAGATGCCCTATAGGAAGGAGGCATGCCCAGACTTTTGATTTATACAGGCCCGAGTGGGATATTGGTCAGGACAAAGAGCAGACCATTCCCTCTCCCTGGGAGATATTCTTCTCAGTCCCCATATACTAACCTCCCAGGACAAGGACCTCTTAGCAGGGACCCCTGAGGAGCCTAAGTTTTCTTTCTAGTGGAAAGTTTTTCTCCCTCTTTGTCAGGCTTCAATGTCAATCCTCAGTTATGTTATAGGGGTTTCAAGTCCTCCCTTGAGGCTTGCGATGGGGTGTCTGTCCCTACACTGGGAGGTCAGTGCCCAGGAGCAGGCTGTACTTAAGGTCACCCGAGCCATGTCCCTGCTCTGCAGGCCCCCATCTGTTTTGCCAACTGCCAGCAGGTGACCTAAGCCTTGCATTTAGGAGCCCAGCACCTGCAGGCATATGGGGCTTGGGGTTTTTTTTGGAAGACCTGGACTTTCTCCTACAGCTTGGTCATAGCTTTTCATCTGGACCTGAGCTTCCCCCTCTTGCCTTATTAGGAACTTACTCTTCCTTGCCAGGAGCATCTGTAGGTGATGCCCTCCTTTTACTCTCTCCACAGGCATCCGGACCTGAGGCTGCTGCTTGGGTCCCCTTCCCCACAGTCGATGTCCCAGACCATGCTCACTATACCCTGGGTACGGTGATCCTGCTGGTGGGGCTCACAGGGACGCTGGGCAATCTCACAGTCATCTACACCTTCTGCAGGTGCCTGGTTGGTGGGGCTGGGTCAAGGGCACTATGTTTATCTAGTCATGCAAATAGGGCAGAATACAATTCTTCCCAGGGCAAGTTAGGATGGGCAGAGAAGCAAGGACCATGCCTTCTCTCATAGCAGGTCTAGGCGTCAACTTTCAAGCTGGTGAAAATGGGAAAAAATAGTAGGGAACCTTGAATAACACACACATGCCCACTGGGCTTCAGGCGTACCATGAGGCAGGAAGGTACTCTAGGACCTTTAGGTCCCTGCTCATTCTACCCTGCTCTAAGTTCACCTCTGCCATCCTCTGCTCCCAGAGGAATCCTCCCTCGGCCTTGAAAAGCTTCCCGGGACACCAGGATCCTCTAACTCCCAGCATCCAGTTCTATTAGCCACCCTTGCACCCCTCCCCTTTGTCCTGCTGGTTAAAGCAGGCAGGCTAGAAAGTTAACACAGACCTCAGACTCCATCACAGACCAGTGGAAGGACTCAGCCAGCCATTTGTTCTCCCTGAGCCCCCATGTCTTCTCTGCAACACAGAACTGTGGCTTCCCCAGCACTGTGATTTCTCCTGTTTGTGCATTGATTGGAAAACGAACCCTGGCTTTGCAATTTCCTGAGCTGTGATGGGGACCAAATCCTTAGTACTCTCCTCTGGAAAGGGGGACCATCATGTCTCCCTTAGGAGCAAATCTGAAAATGAATTGTGCTCGAGGAGGGTTGTGACGGTATCTGCCCCATGGAGGAGGGTTGTGAAGGTATCTGCCCCATGGAGGAGGGTTGTGAAGGTATCTGTCCCTTGGTCAGAGTCATAGGTCTTGGGCTCTTTGCCACCTCAAGAGTGAACAGTGAAGGAGCAGGCTGAGCGGGGTAGTGCCAAACTGGGCAGCAGAAGGAGGAAGAGGAGAAAGAAGGAGAAAGGGAAGAAGAGAAGGAGGAGGCCAAGAAGATAGTAAGAAGGTGTCAGAGCAAGTGGGAAGGGTAGTCAAGGACACTGTTGGGACACTGGGGCCAGAGGATTGTCCAAGGAGACAGAGGGAGTCACACAGAGGGAATAATCCTGGGGGTGAGAAGAAGAAAGGGGTATGACCAAGAGCCAGCCTTCTGGTCTGCACCGCTGTTTCTGGAGACACTGTTCCTCACTTCACTCTGAGCTAGTCAATATTACTGGTGACACCTGCTTGACTGAGAGACACATCTTTGGTCCAAGAGCCCCAGCCAATGTCTTTTAATGTGTGTAGGGTTGTATGTGCGTGCACAACATGGTTGTGTCCCCATGGACATTTAAGCATATTAGCATGAGTGTGCATGCATATATGCATGAATAGCTGAGGGTGAGGGAAGACCTCCATAGCTCCAGAGGGACTGCGAAGCATGCCCTGCCTTCCTCTGACCTCACAGGAGCAGAGGCCTGCGGACACCGGCAAACATGTTCATTATCAACCTCGCCGTCAGCGACTTCTTCATGTCGTTCACGCAGGCCCCGGTCTTCTTCGCCAGCAGCCTCTATAAGAAGTGGCTCTTTGGGGAGACAGGTAGACACTCGGGTTTTTGTTTTGTTTTGCTTTTGCAATAGGGAGAAAGGGGTCTTAACAGGGAGGTGCCACGGCAGTGGAAGGAGGCACAGAAGAAGTGGTTTGCTCTTGCTGGGCACAGCGGGCAGCACCCTGAGTTCTGTGACTGGGTGAAGAGGAAGGTGGGATTCTGGTCTTGAGATCCCTGCCAGCCTGGCCAGACGTAGCAAGCCAGCAGGGTAGAAATGGTTCGGTCCTGTCTTCTGGGAGGCAAGGAAGAAACTGAGTTTGTTCCATCCTCTGGGAATTTCTTCCCAGGGCCTTAGGGAAGTTGGTCTACCCACAGGTTGCGAGTTCTATGCCTTCTGTGGGGCTGTCTTTGGCATCACGTCCATGATCACCCTGACAGCCATAGCCCTGGACCGCTATCTGGTGATCACACGTCCACTGGCCACCATCGGGATGGGATCCAAAAGACGGACGGCCCTTGTCTTGCTGGGTGTCTGGCTCTATGCTCTGGCTTGGAGCCTGCCGCCCTTCTTCGGCTGGAGTAAGTGGGCTGGTGCTATTGGGGTGAGGGGCAGATGGCCTGAGAGAGGAAGTTTAAAGGAAGTTTGGGTTGGCCAGCCAGCAGAGGGCCTCATGGATCACTAAGTCTCCAGTCAGGTGGGAATTCAGGGGCACCTGCCATCACTGGGGGAAGCTCAAAGTGCTTTATCAGGGACTAAGGGATCAGTCAGGGAGCCTGTCACCAAATATGGGAGCTAGTGGGTGGGGACAGAGATACATGTTTAGTGCTGGCTTTGTAGTGAGTCGGACCAGCCAGAGGCCTCAGCAGGCAGGACAAGCAGCAAGGCTTTGGCCCTGAGGATCATGACCCTGGACCCATAGAGGGGCTAGCTCCAGTCAATGCTAGCCTGGTGTCCCCGCTAGAATCAACGTGGGAGTCTCTCCTCACATCTCTCAACTGCCTCTGGCTTTCTCAGTTCTGGGCAGGGTAGGCCTATGGCTGGGGCCAGGTTGTATTTAGGAATCCCAGGCTCCACATTTGAAGCCCCTACTGAACAAGGCGCCTTGAGCAGCAGCACAGTGAAGGCTGAGCCCCTGCCCCGGCTCTCAGGTGCCTATGTGCCCGAGGGGCTGCTGACGTCCTGCTCCTGGGACTACATGACCTTCACACCCCGGGTGCGTGCCTACACGATGCTGCTCTTCTGCTTCGTGTTCTTCCTCCCCCTGCTCGTCATCATCTGCTGCTACATCTCCATCTTCAGGGCCATCCGGGAAACAGGCCGGTGAGTGTGCTGTGTGGAGCTGGACCACAGACGGTAGGGTCCCCCCATCATCCCCCCCATCAGAACATACTCAGATGCTCAGATGCGGGTGGATTAAGACCAGTGAACTCCTGTGCTTGTGGGATGAGGGCACCCAGGAAAGTCCCCAGAGACAAGATCCCCTGAGGAGGGCTCAAAGACCTCAGTCCTGGCAGCAGGAGGGCCCGTGAGGCTCAGAGAAAGGACCTTCTGGAAGTCAGAGCTGCCCGTGTAGGAAAGGATGGCCCCTCCTATATGTCCCCAGTAGCTGTGACCCTGGTACTTGCTACAACCAAGATGCAACCTCCCTAGGGCCTGTGAGGGCTGCGGCGAGTCCCCTCGACGGCGGCGGCAGTGGCGTCGACTGCAGAGTGAGTGGAAGATGGCCAAGGTGGCACTGATTGTCATCCTCCTCTTTGTGCTCTCCTGGGCTCCCTACTCTACTGTGGCCCTGGTGGCCTTTGCTGGGTGAGCAGGAGCCATAGCACTGGTCTAAGGGATTAGGGCACAGGTCCAGGTAGCCTCTCTCTCTAGCCTGACTCAAACCAGCCATCCTGACACCCTAGGTCTAGCTTGACAGCCTTACCCTCCCCAAGCGACACACCTCTCCCTACAAGGCTTATCCAGTTCCTGGAAGCCTTGGGGATATATTGAGGGAGCCCTGGCTAAACGCAGATAGATGTCTGGGGACTTTCCACCTCCTTGGAAACATGCAGATATTTCTGAGGTTCAGGTGCCTTCTTAGCCCGAGCCATAGGCGCACAATCAGAGCTGCTGCTACTCAAGAATGGACCTCTAAAGAGGTTCTCTCTAGTACCTTCTGTGGCTTGAGTCCAGTAACCATGGTACCTTCAGCAGGACGGGCATGGACTAGATTTCCAGAGTACTTTGTGAGGATGAGATTTTGGTACTTTGAGCTATTTGGGTACCAATCTTCTCGAGTAGTAACAATGCAGTCTCCTTCAGGGGCCTACCGGAAGTTTCTCTAGGACATCCAAGGGGACAGTGTACAAGATGGGGTAGGGGTTTAGCAGCATTTCTGCATGAGAGGATCTGAAGACCAGGGACAATTGAGTGACATAGAGAGGTATTGTGGACTCCACAGATTCTAAGGGACAGTGGGACCTAGCCATTGCAGGTGTGACGTATCTTATTCCCAGAACCTCACCCTCCACCATCTTTAGCTTCCTTCCTACCCACTTTAAACCAGAATCCTCACTGGCACTGCCAGTCTCTCACATGGGGCTGGTTTGGCTATGTTGGTTTAGGCTGGATGGCATGGTTTGGTCTGGGTCTGAGCAGAGTCAGCCACGGAGACCACCGCGGGTATGAATTAGGGGACCCCACACCTTCTCTGTCCTAGGTACTCACACATCCTGACGCCCTACATGAGCTCAGTGCCAGCTGTCATCGCCAAGGCTTCTGCCATCCACAACCCCATTGTTTATGCCATCGCTCACCCCAAGTACAGGTGAGGCCTCCTCCGGCCTTCAGGTCCACCTAGGGGCATGGAGGGCCTGAGCCTACAGAAGGTAGAGGTTATCTGTCTCTCTGATTTCTTATATGTGTATCAGTTGGGGGTGGGGAGTACGAACATCTTGGTGCAGCTAGCGCAGCTGCAAAGGGTCTGCAGCATGCTTCCCTCTTTCCCCCATATATTACAAGCTATCAATTGCTATCTGCGTGGAAGCCATTTTTAACTACAGCGCTAGGTCATAAGGCAGCCAGGGCAGACCCATTAGCGGTACTTCCTATGCAAAGGCGAGCTCCCAGGCTGTGACATCCTGCAAAGACCCCAGCAGGACACGCTTGCTTCCACCAAGGTCCCTGGCAGCACGCTGAGGTAATGAGGTTCCAGCCCCACTAAGAATGACAGCAAAGCACTGCCGTGGGCCCTCAGAGTTGTTTTCAGTCTGGTGATGTCAAACCCTTGTTAATCTCCTGATGCAAATCTCAGTCCATCCCGCCCATAGTACTTAGGTGTATCCACGGTGCCCATTCCCAGAGATGTGGCCTAGGGCAACCATGTTAGGATCTGAGGGGACGTCTGGTTGCTTGAACCCAGTACCCAAGGCTCTCCTTCTGTGCATACCACTCCCTGGTTCTTTTGTTAATCCCACCAACCCTGGGCATGTGTGAGTCGCTTTCACCTTTCTGTCTGTCTATCCCCATTACCAGCCTCTGTCTGTCCATTACTTGTATCAGTGTGTCCTTTCCTTTCCCCATTCATGACCCTTGGCTCTAACAAGTTACGTGACTCCTGCAGGGCAGCCATTGCCCAGCACCTGCCCTGCCTTGGCGTGCTTCTTGGAGTGCCAGGCCAGCGCAGCCACCCCTCCCTTAGCTACCGCTCTACCCATCGCTCCACACTGAGCAGCCAGTCCTCTGACCTCAGCTGGATCTCTGGACGGAAGCGGCAAGAGTCCCTGGGTTCTGAGAGTGAGGTGGTAAGGATGCTGGGCCCTCATCGGCTGGGACCTCACCTTTCCTTTTCCAACCAGACCACATATTAGACTGGGGGACACGTCACCTCTTCTAACCTCTGGTACAGCACCCTCTGTTTCAACCAGGAATACCCAGAGAGGAGATGGGCTGTCAGAAGTCACCCAGCAGTAGTCCAGTCTAAACATGGGCTTTCTAAGTCACCTCTTTCCCCATGGCAAGAGCTGACACAGGGTCCTGGTTCCTTAGCACTAAACCACCACCTTACAGGAGGTGTGAAGAGCTACATGGTGCAGGAAAGGGGGAAGTACTAGCCTGGGATCAGACCTGGTTTCAGGCCCTGATCCACCCCATCCCCACTGTGTGATCTGAGAGCCAGCGTGGCTGGACTACCCAGCTGTCTTCCACTGCTTTATCCTTGAGGCCTTCTGTTAAGCTGCAGAGCTTCCTGGGCTCTCTAAGCCATTAGTAGAAAATGGGGAGTCTGTCTTATTTGCTAACAGAGGCCTTGACTCTCATGAAGGCCACCTATCTATATACATGCTTAAGCAGACAAATACTGCCAACACCAGTAGGTACTTTCCTGGGCTTTGGTGACAACTTTGCAAATGATGTCATGGGTCCCCCTCAATGAACGCTGGTGCTGGAGCAGGAGGAGGTGTGAGCATGCTCTAAATAAGTTGTCCCTCTCACCTCAAAGTTGCTCTCCCACCTCCCCAGGGCTGGCCAGACACAGAAGCAGCGGCGGTGTGGGAGGCTGGCCAGCACACAAGTGGAAAATCTTTCTGCAGTCAAGACCTGGAAGATGGGGAAGCCAGGGCTCCTTCCAGCCTCCAGGTACCTGTCAGTCTGTGAAGGGGTAGGGAGCCAGGGCAGGTAGCCTATGAAGTGGCCAGAAAGGTAGGCTTGTGGTGTGACCAGGACTCTCAGAATCACCTCCTTCCCATACATCCCTGCTTTGCCTTACCCACTTGGAGGGCTCTGTGATTCCCAGTCATCCCTAGCAGGGCCTGAGCGTGGTCTATTACTGGGGGAGCATCCGCATGTGACTGCGTGACCATGTGTGCATGGCGTGCGGTTGGCTGTGTTGTGCCGTGACAGGTGGGGAGTTATAATCGTATGTGCTCATGAGGACATGCCGTCTGTGTCAGAGAACGGCTCGTGCATGTGTGGACCGAGTTCCTGGCATATGCTGCCTGCCACTGTGATGCCTCTGTGTTGTATGGGCGATGGGGTGTAGATGGCATTCACCTTTCTAGATGATTCTGATGCTGGACATACCCAGGGGAGGGGGCTGCAAGCTGTGTCAGTGCCCACTGCCAATGCCCCGAGCTCACCGTGTCACCCAGAACACTTGTAGCTATAAAAAAGAAGGCCAGCTGTCAGCCCCAGTGCCTATGGAAGGGAATGCTGATGGTGTTAGAGAAGGCCGTATTTTGGAACACTGGAAATGCCATGAGCACAGGCGCCGAGGCAGGCCCTCCCCCTACCCTCACCATAGCCCCTATCAGCCGCTAGGTATTCTGGGCTTCCTTAGCCACTCCAGGATCACAGGCTTCTCTGGTCTTCTGTCCGTATGCTGTTTCCCTATGAATAGCCTGCCGCTGCCTCTGCAATAGGGGAGTTCCTGCCCCCTACGTTGTATCCCAGGCACTACGCACAACCACAGAGGCCAGAGTCAAAGCCTGGTAGTGGCCTATGAAGATCAGGAAATGGCTGAAGACAATAGCTCTCCTGGATAGAGGCAGGACCATGGGGAGGGGCTTTTCGCACTGAGGGTCAGCCATCAACCTTTGCCAAACACAAGTGATAAACACTGACATCAAGTCACAAGCACACAGAGGTAACTCCCTGGGTTTCCCTAGGGGAAGGGGCTGAGCTGTCTGTGTGAACATCCTAAGTGAGTACAGTGGAGTGCAGGAGAAGGAACTTGGTGTCCTGCAACAGTGTGTGTGTGTGTGTGTTTGAGGGAGACAGAGACAGACAGAGAGAGAGACTGACTTTGGGAGTATTCAGAGAGACCCTGGAGACAACATTGGGGATGTAGAAAGGAAGAGGGGCAGGTGGTAGGAGTGGTTAACTGTGTAGGGGTCTCCAGACCCTGGGGAACAAGGATGCAGAAAGGGGTTTAGTCACCTTTGCAGTATGGCCGAGGTTCATCTGATGTGCCCCCAGGGAGGTTTTGGTGGGCACAGTAAGCCTGTGAGGTGTACTTCCTGAGGAAGCTGGTGCTACAAGGCAGGAGGAGGATGAGTGATTTAGGGCAGCAAGGATAAAGGGGGGTGCCAGCCCTCACACATGTGCGGGATTGCAGAAAAAAGATGAACTGGAGAGGGGGCATAAGAGTTTGAACCTCAGGCATCTATGAGCCTGAGAAAATCCCAGGGGTTATCCTGCAAACACCCTAAGATTTTGCTGGCTCCTTCTTTTAGGTATAGTCCTTGAGAAGGTTCACTTGCAACCTTGACCACAGCCTGGCCCTTCTACACAGTTGCCTTCACCTGTTGGTGTTCTCAGATGTGAAGAGGGATTGGAAGGCTGCCTAGAGACAAACAGATGTGTATTGTTTATTTTCAGACCAAGAGACAGCTCCCCAGCCTGGACCTCGGGATGTAGGATGCCCACCGGCCCTCCCTTCCTTCTGCTACGTGCTGAGCCCCATCACCTCCCCACCACATGCACAGACCCTGGATTATCCCCCAAGCCGGGAAGCTTTGGTGGTGTCACTGTCTCCTGTGCTACACTGGACTCAGCTCTGGCCCCTTCCCACACCGTAAAATTCCTGTTCCAAAGCGTGATCCTGCCTCCTCGGTGCAGCTGGCACACCTGGGCTCTGCCCGAAGCATGGACCCAGGCTTTCTCTCCTGCTTCACTTCCAGCAGCCTCCGCCTCTCCTTAGACACTGTATGCTGTGATTGTCCAGGCGATGACAGTAGCAATGGCACCAGGGAACACGACGTTTATTTATGAGCTGAGCATCTTGGCTAGCCTTTGTGACCAGGCCGACATCTCACCGGTTCAGAAAGTTCAGCCTGGCGTCCCCTGCTGCCAGTAGTCAAAAGCTGAACATTTACTTTCTTGGCACACCTGAAACACTTCACCCCTAGCTCTCCCATAGCATGTCACACTGTGGTCCACACTCACACATACAGGGGCACTGGCAGGCACATCGGTACCTATCTGTATGTACACACGGAATACAGGTATGCACACCCTGCCCTTCCTGATCATTTTATGTCGGTGATCTAAGTTCCTTCCAGATGTGGATCTGACAGAGCACAGGAAAATAAAAAGCAGGGTTTCTTGTGGTAAACATGTCTACTGGTGCTTCCGTGGAGAAGAGACGAGGCCTGGTCTCCTTGCCTCCAGCAACTTCCTTTTCTGTTCCCTAAGGACTCTCACTCCTGAAAATCCATTTCAGCCTGGAGGGGAGCAAATTAGAGGAGGGATAAAGGTCAGTTTAGCCTATCCCCTCCTCCCCAGGGAGGTGTGGAGCTCTGCCCAGCCCATGAGTGCCAGCTGCTCTCCAACTGGCTTTGGGTCTCCCAGGGGAGGTAGAGGGAGGCTGGCCTTCCCCTTCAAAAGCATCTTCTCAGCCCACTCCCTTACCCAGAAGCAAGCCATCAAGCAGTGCCAGAGTCCAGAGAAAGAGCCTTCAGCTCCAGGTACAGCCTTACTGGGCCTCCAGGTCCAGGGTCAGCCTCGCTGGGCCTCCAGGTCCAGGGTCAGCCTCTCTGGGGCTCCAGGTCCAGGGTTAGCCTCTCTGGGGCTCAGGTCCAAAGTCAGCCTCACTGGGGTTCCAGTCAAGGGTAAGCCTTGTTGGGGCTCCAAGTCCAAAGTCAATCTTTCTTGGGGCTCCAAGGTCAGCCTCACTGGGGCTCTAGGTCCAGGGTCAGCCTCTCTGGGGCTCTAGGTCCAGGGTCAGCCCTTTCTTTATGGTTATGTGTGGCTGGATCTTCCCCAGCTGGGAAGGAAAGATAGGTCTGGGGGACAAGGATAGAGCTAGGGATATATGGGATAATGCAGAGAATGGGATGGGATGGGTTAGTGCAGAGATGTGAAGAGATGGGATGGGATGGGATGGGATGGGATGGGATGGGATGGGATGGAAAGGGATGGGATGGCATGGGTGGAATGGAATGGGAAGGGGAGAGAGACAGAGTTCTAACCTCCTAGCCCATGAAGGTGGAGTTGCATGGAACAAAAAGGAGGTGGTGAGACCAAGGGAAAGAGTACAAGTCCCCTCCCCCTGCCAGCTTCTCCCACCTGCTATTTTTGTGACCTTGAACCAATCACCAAGCAACCTGTAACATCAGTGATCTTATGCATCCCACATACGCCAGGCTGGGTGAGGGGAGCCTGGAGATGTAGCAACTAGGAAATTGCTCACATCCAGGCCTGCATCGAGTCCTCCAGGCGAGCGTCTTTGAGAGGGCCAGCAAGAGACCACACCACAACCTATCTTCCTCAGTTTCCTAAGCTGGGAGCCAGAGTGAACCTCTATCTCCAGACTCCATGAGATCTGAAGAGATCATGAGTCTCTCTTGGTGGAAGGCGGGCTTCTAGGACATCTTAACGCAAATGTCATGCTGACTGAAGCCCCAAGGGGCCAAGGCCCCCACCCAGGGCACTCTGTCTCTGGGGTGTAGGCTAAGGATGCCACACATGCTTCCTGCCCCTTCTGACTCTGTGTCCTAGCAGCTGAACAAATGGCACTTCTCCCCTACCCGCTGCCATTCCTGCGCAAAGGGCACGGAGCCTGGCGTGCAGCGCTGGCAGCTGTAGCTTTCCATGTTCCTGTCAAGTTTTCCAGGGCACAAATGAGACAGGCGAGCCAGGAATAACTGCCTGGGCCCCAGAGGGTCTACAGGGCTGGGACAACACCAGACCCAGCTTCAGACCTTTTCCCGAGGGGTCAAGCAGCACCCGCTACTCCAGGCCAGGGCTTTGGGTGATGTCCATAGCCACTAGGAGCCCATTATCAGACATGAGTACCATTTACAGGAGCCCAGGCGCCAATGGATCCTGTGTCCATTCCCTGTGTGACCTTGGAGGATGTGTTTAACTTCTCTGAACCTCAGCTCTTACAGTCCAAGGTAGCAGCCACTTAGGACCCCAAGGAAATGGTTGTGAAGAGCCCTTTTCTGAACTTGACCGTGTTCAAAGTACTGCCATGACATGGCCATTTTTATGTCTGGTCCTGTAACATCAAAGTGAGCTGGGAGCCAATCAGCAGTCTTCTGAACTGAAAGTTTTGCAGACCTGTGGAGTATAAGCCAAGTCCAAGGCCCCTCAGGGCCCCACAATGGATAAGGTGCCAACTCATGGTCCTTACCAGGAACAACAGACTAACAGAACCCCTACCCAGAAGAGAATCTAGATTGGACCCACCGACTAAAACAAGGGTGTGTGGGCTCCGCAGAGGGCACAAAGAGGGTCAGTCCTCCCTGCTTGCCCCTCAGGGATGGGTGTTCTGGGTGCCTGACACCCCTCCCCAGGGACTATATTAGCCATGTGAGTCATGGTGGACTGGCTGGGAGGCCACAGGCAGGCGGGCCGAGTGTAGGGTTACAGTCCATTTATGGGCGCAGCAAGGGCAGATATCAGTGTCGATGGCATTCTCTCCCAGCTATTCTTAGGAGCCTCCCAGGAGCTCTGCACAGCCTGGCCAGGCAGCAAGGGACACAGCAGGCAAGGCCAGGGGTCGGGGTCCTGCGACCAGGAACAGAGATAGGAGCAAAGAAATGGTCTGGAAAGGTGGGGTTCGTGCGTGTCCCCTAACCTGACTCTGTACGATTTGTCTGCAGAGGAAGCCGCTGCTGTCAACACCAGAATGTCTTACAGTGTGACTCTGACTGGGCCTGGGCCCTGGGGCTTCCGTCTTCAGGGAGGCAAGGACTTCAACATGCCCCTCACTATCTCCCGGGTAAGTGTACATTGTCCACAGCGTTATTTCCAAAGGGGCAGGGCATTCTTGGAAGGGGGCTCGTTCATGTCCATCTCTCTATCAGCCAGTCAGTCTGTCTTCCCTAAGGCTCTTGGAAAGCAGAGCCTGCCCTATTCCTGGTCTGAAGCCTAGGACTGGGCTGGTCTGATGTTGGCCATAGCTGAACTTGCTCACCCCAGCTTGTTCCCTGGACTTTGCCTGTCTAAGCGAGACGTTATGGGCAGATAGCTGGCATTTTGAGCAGAGGGGAAATGCTGATCTTGCAAAGGGGGTGGGCTTGTGAGCAGAGAATGTGGGGCCTTCTTAAGCCCTTCCCTAGCAGGGTAGGCTTGGGGTATTTCCAAGCTTCAAGTCCCTTCCTAAAAGCAGGCAGTTGCTAAGGAGAGAGCATTCTTAGCATAGGGAAGGCAGGCAACAGGTAGGTAGATGGACACATTTTTTTGCCAACTGCCCTGTTGTCATGATATAAGTCCAGGCTAGACTGGTTGCTGGGCTCTAGTGTCCCCAGACCCAAGACACCAGCCCCTCCTATCCCTGCCATAGTGGGCCTGGCAGAAACCTTACATCACCTGGCTCTTGGGTTAAACCTGTATTCCTCACTTGAGCCCAGGGATGCCTGTCTTACGGCTTTGCTTGGCTGCGACAATGCCCTCTGGGTCCTGCAGGATGTAGTGAGAAACAGCACTGCCCATGGGAATGGCACCAAGCATCAGGTGGTATGAGGGCGGTTCCATTGTGTAGGAGAAACTGAGGCCCAGAGATAAAAGGTAGACATATTTGAGAGGAAAAGTGGAAGGTCTTTAATTATTACTGTAGTCCAAGCCCCTAGGCCATAGCTGTTGCTATCTGCTCAGTATTTGTTAAATAGGGCACCCTATAAGTCCTGGTAGATCTGGGACTGAAGGTCCCATGGCTTAAGGGCTGAGAAGCATACAGGGAACAAGTATAACCTGCTTGGTGGCTGAGCCCCTGGCAGGACTGATCTGGGCTTAAGGGGAAGGGTGAGACTCCAGGATGTCACTGTGAAGTTAGAGGCTGGAATCTGGCATGGTTGGATTGCCGTTTCTTCCACAGAGCAGCAGAGGCTTGCCTTGGACCTGGGGCTAGCCCTCCGTGGTAGCTGAGAAGCCTGGAAAGTGCCTGACAGACGGGCAGGGCCCAGTACTTCCACTGAAGTGGTCTTGACCCTCAGACCACCTCCAAGTTAGACATTTAGAGTGGCCTTTGGGGAAGGACAAGGTCCCTCCCCTCTCAGCTGCAGATCTGAAGTCTCTGCCCTCCAGACCTACTGCCCTGAAAACCATGGGGCCCTTGCTAAGAGGACACCCTAAACCGTGTAGATTCTGCTTGACAATGCAGTGACGTCGGGATGAGAGTTCAGTGGTTACCCCCAACCCCAACCCCGGCTCTGCACAGTGCCCACTCCTGAAGCTATATGTTTCCTCCCTGTATAAGACAGGGCCTCTCGCATCGTCCTCGTGTGCCCGCTGGTCTCCTATGCCTAGGATTGAGCCCAACATCCCCAAGGCTCATTGCTGGTGCTCCCTGCTCCATCTAATGGGAACAAATTCATCTCCAGGATCAGTGGTACCCAGAAAAGCCAATGACCTCACTCAGGACCTATGTACCACCTGGCCCCAGATGGCCAGGGCTTAAATGGGAGCACAGAGGTTTTAAACTAGACAGCAGAAAGAATGTCCTCATTCAAAGAGAGGGCAGTTGGGGTGCACTGGAAGCTAAAGCTAGGGAGACATTTAAACATAGAAGCCAGGGCAATGGGAGATCAGCTCACTTCTGATCCACACCCCAAATCACCTGGAGCAAGTTGGCCTGAGCAATGGTGTTCAGGTATTGCAGTCTTCTGAGAAATACAACTAGTGCGCTACAGATACCATGGGTTTGGCATCCCAGGCTTGGGCATTTCAGGCCCAGTGCTGACTGCGAACGCTAGGCCTTTGGCATTTGCTGCCGCGGCTTACCTCCGGACCAGAAACAGTTTGCTCACAGAGACACAAGGCCAGGACTCTGCCCAGCTTCATCAGTCCCCTGCTCTGGGGACAGTCACTGCAACTGTGAGGGGTGATCAGGCGAGAAGTCTGGGGTTACCAACTCGGAGCCCAGCAAACTGAGGCTTGCACGGGATAGAGGTGCCCATGGGTAGCATGCACACATTCTGACACAGCCTAACTTTCATGCCTGCTCCTTTGCCTGTCAGTCTGGGCACTGGTGGAAGCTGGCCTCTCTCAAAAGCAGGTATGTGTTTCTCCCAGGAAGAGCAGCTGCCAACTGCATGCTGGGAGAAAGCTTGGATATCACCTTGCCTACGGCCTCCACACATACACTATGGTATCAACCTGAGCAGGAGATCTCCAAGACCCTCATTCGGTGAACTTAAGCCTGAGAATCTGCAGAGATGGGGTTCAGGAGGGACACCCTAGGGTGGAGGGCAAATGCCTTTATTTATCCTAGACAGGTGCAGAGGCCTGCAACCTGAGCTGGCCTCTCCCCTCCCCTCTCCCACCTTAGCCAATTCTCCAGGAAGCACAGTTGAGGGAGCAGATCAACAGGCCCAGTCCGTACCAGGGCCCCTGCCTCTGGCCAGATGCTGGAGCTAGGTGTGGTACCTTACCCCTTCATGGCTGTGGTATCCTCCGCCTTAGGAAGGAAGCAAATGTCTTTATTCAATTCTAACACAGCCTCAGTGGTCTCGCCTATGAAATGGGAAAATGCTGTCCGTGTGTGTGTGTGTGTGTGTGTGTGTGTGTGTGTGTGTGTGTGGAAAGGAGGCTGGCTATGAGGCTAGTGTGTGAGGGGGTTGTGGGCTGCGTCAGGTCTGCCTCCTTACTGGAAGGCCTCTGCTCTCAGGACCTCCATCCTACCTGGCAGGCTCGCCTGGGCCATAGTCCAGAAACCATCTGCCTCTCCTCCAGTTTCAGCGTCAGTATTACTTGACTCTCCCAGCTAAGGTGGGGACACCGAGAGCAGAGGACCCTTGGGAAGAGAACAGAGGACAGTCTGAAACTATTCTGGGGGTGGCTATGCTGGCGATTCCTGGAATTCCCAGGCCCCTGGAGCACGGTGTCTTGAGCTGTTCTCGGCAGCGCCTATCAGTGCTGACAGGCCAAGCTGTTTATAGCCCTGTTGAAGGTCAGGCAACCATCTAGCTAGCTACCCAGCAGCGAAGATAAGAAACTGTCCTAGCTGGAGACTGCATTCTTAGAGGCGCATCTCTCCAGATCCTCCTGAGACTCAGCCTCACCTCTGACCCCTCGAAGGTCCTGATGGCAGCAGACCAGAGGCCCACTAGGTCGTAGGAGGGGGCCCTTGTAGGTCCCTAAACCAGAACACGAGGCAAGGGCAAGTCTATGGGCAGACAGGAAGGGGGCAGATGCTGGATGGAGGCTATGAGGACAGCAGATACGAGAAGTATGTAGGCACCAGGGACAGAACAGGGGGAAATCCCCCAGTTGTGACGATCCTCCAGTCCTTACTTCCAGGCTTCCATTCCCAAACATGGCTTCTCCACTCTGCTGGAGCCAGATTCCTGCTTTCATGGGAACCACTTTTGGAAGCATGAAGCGGATTTTTCAGAGCTAAGTACACACAAGAACACTGCCAATTTGTTAGAGAAGCAGAAGAGGAACAGTGTTGGAACCTGGGGAAAAGAGAAGAAGACCTGCAAAACACACACACACACACAGCGGGGGGGGGGGGGGGGCTGAGGGGGTGAGGGGTGGGATGCAGAGGAGTGGGTACTGTGGCACAGGGGGGAAAGAGTTAAAACGAGAACTTCTGGGACAAGCAAAGCAGGGCGTAGCAGAGTCTGGCTTATTTATACGCCAGAGTTGGAATAGAAGCTGAAGCCACTAAGAGACAGAAGTTTCCAGAAAAAGGGCAAGAGCTGAAGCAAGACCCCAGTGGAGGCCAGATGGGAAAAGAGCCATCCTGGCACATGGTAGTTGAATCCCACAGAGTTAAAATGCACTTAAGACTTCAAGGGGAGTCCCTGCCAGACTTCAGAGAAGGGCCTGGGAAGGTTCCACTCCTTCTGGGCCTGTTACCTGCCCTTAGCCAGCCCCACCACACCTGGCAAGTCGCACAGAGAATGAGGGAAAGGTCTGCGTGCTTCTGAATATGGGGAGGAATGTTAGAAAGTTCTGTAGAGCCCGGCGACCCCAGAGAGGCCACCAGCTGTCCTCTCCACTTCCAGGGAGCTAGCGGGTCAGGAGGTCATGGCATGGGAACTTTCAGACCCTGCATGGCACTTTCTTTCCCTGGAACCCTGGACAGAATCCCTGCAACTCTGCCACACCCTTCTAGGAATAGCAGGCTCGCTCAGGACTAGTCATTGGGGCTGACCCCCTGCCTTCCACCTTCGGTCAACTCTGTCTTGTTTCTCATGGAACCCTGGGGTACAGCCATACTGGTCACATACCTGCTGTCCTCCAGTGTTATCCTTGACTTTTCTGGAGCTTTTAGGGAGAAGGGGGTTGGGACCAGAACTCAAGCCCCTTGAAGTGGAGATCCTTACATCACACCCTATTTAATGATGTAATCCTCATGAGGTGTCAGAGAAGAAGGCCTCGTCCTGTGCTCTGCACACTCACCGGATTGTGTGACGTTTCAAGCAAAGCTGCGTTAAGTTGATCCGTTCCATTGTCCACACACTTTCCTCTGTCGCCTTCCTCCTAGGCATGGCAGTGGTCATGATGTCAGCTGCCCTTGTACTGCCTCTGGAGAACAGGTTGTGCCTTGCTAATCAGATGTGTCCTCTTGGCCACCATGGCACTCATTTCTCTATTATCCTTGCCCGGATGACACATTTGAGGGTCTAGAAATGGAATATTCTGGGCACAAGGTGGGGGCAGTGTTTAAGAAGACTCCCAGGACTTCAGAGGTTGTTGAAGCAGTTGGCAAGGGAGGGCCCTTTGAGTCTTGTCATGACCCACGTGGTATAGGACAGTGCTTCTGGGACCAGTGATGTGGTATGGGGTCCCCTAGGGTCATGGCCCAGCAACCATGGGCCGAGTGGCTAATTCTGGCCCAGTTCGTCCTTGGTGCCCCACCTTGCGGCCCTTCTAGGCCCTACTTAGTGTTCAGATCCACAGTAAAACGTGATTGTTGGCTTCGAACAATAGAAAAACTAGGTGTAAACAAAACACCCATCCAGAGAGGACTTTAAATGCTCAAAGAGGTATAGAAAGACTTTTTATTTTGGAAGAAAATATCTCCAAGAATGTGTATGCTCTGAGTCTTTTCTAGGAGGAAGTTAACAGAGAAAGGAGGCTTTAAAGTTAGAGAAGAGATTTGCTGAAACTAAACCTTTTCATGAGCCCTGGGCTCTAGGCAATGGTCCGACAGTGCGGGTCCCCTCCCCCAGCCTGCTGAGGCTGCTCCTGTGCTGGAGGGAAGGGATCTGATGGTCCTTGTCTGTCTTTAGCATCCCTGCCTCCATCTGGCCTCCTTCTCTAAAAACACTGGAGCAGAAAAGAACATCTCCGTATATGCGACTACCCCACCCCCACTCAGGGGACTCTGGGCCCTGCTTAGGGCAGCCAAAGGCCAGGCCAGCTGAGCCCTGATGGGCAGACACAGATGCAGGGAGAGCGACGCCAGGGACAGGGGGATCCAGCTTGGTGGCTCCCTCTGGAATGTTTGGCTACTGACCAGGCCCCTGGAACAAGGATTACCCCCCAGCCCACGCCGGAGGATATCAGGGCCAGGCTCAAGGAAGGATAAGTACAAGTTGGCCATGCCCTAGGGAGAAATATGCCACCAGGCAGCTCTAAAGATATGGCATTCCTGATGGCCTGCAGCTGGCACTGGCTGATCAGGCCCAGCCTCCCTTGGATGTCATTCTGTTGCCCTTGCTTAGACTTTCATCGTGATCTGAGCACTCCTGGCAGTGTCTCTTCTGGCTGTGAAGCTCAGCCCTTCTGTGTGGGATTGGTAGCTGCTCCTCTGTGCCTTACCCCGAAGCTATTTGCTGCCGGGAACAAGTCCTTCTCTATAGATGGTTAGAAGCATTGGGGGAATCCTTCTGTAGAGATGTCCTGCGATGGAAAGAGAGCATTTTAGGGGATGACATACCACAGGGCAGCTTTACTAGGAGATATCTTTCCCTGGGGATGTCCTGCCACAGGGTAGCCAGTTCTGGGACGCAGGCAGTCCACAAGGAGAGCAGGGCACTGGAAACGTTACCCTGGGTGTTTCCATGTCTTTGAAGGGCTCCTACAGATGGCTTGGCGGATGGAGAGTGGGGAGAGTGATGTGGGATAAAGAGAAAGTGGGGACGTTATGGCTGGACAGTGATGAGGAGAATTGAAAGTTCATATTTTTTCATCTTAAAGATTGCTATAGGGAATTGTTAGAGATAGCACAGCCTTGCATGGAAAGGCAGGAGGACGGGTGTACTTTCTGCATAGCAGCAAGAAGCCTCTTGTCCAGAAAAGTATCTTGGTTTTTTCCTTGTTCTCTCTCTCTCTCTCTCTCTCTCTCTCTCTCTCTCTCTCTCTCTCTCTCTCTCTCTCTCTCTCCCGTGTGTGTGTGTGTGTGTGTGTGTGTGTGTGTGTATAGACAAGAAGATAACTTTGGGTATTGTACCTCAGAAGTCATTCACCTTGGTTTTTGAGAGTGGGTCTCTCATTGAACTGGGGCTCGCCTACTCAGATAGGCTGGCTGGTCATCAAGTCCTGGGGAAGTCTCTGCCTTCCCAGCACTGGGATTACAAGTGTACACTCTCCTGACACCTGTTTTTTAGCTGTGTGTCAGGGCTCGAACTCGGGTCTTTCTGCTTGTGCAGCGAACACTTAACAGCCCGAGCCACCTCCCCTGCCTCTGTCAGTACTTTTCACCTCTGCATTTAAGACAGCAACATGGGGACCCTGTGGTGATGGGATAGGAGATAAGGATGCTCCTACGATGCTCCTCTGGCAGCTGGAGAGTGGGCTTTGCAAATCAGATGTGCTTACTTGGACTTTCATTTCTCTGTAGTTCTTGCCTGGCAATTTGAGGTCCGGAAGGGGAATGTTCTGGGCACAAGGTGGGCAGTGTTTGAGAAGACACCTGGAGTGGGGTGTGGTGGCGCACGACTTTAATCCCAGCACTTGGGAGGCAGAGGCACGTGGATCTTGATGAGTTTGAGGCTAGCCTGGTCTACAATGTGAGTTTCAGGACAGCTGAGGTTTTACAGAGAAACCTTGTCCCACGGAGAAAAAAGAAAGAAAGAAGACACCAGGGACATCAAAGGTTTGTGAGCAGCAGTTGGCAAGGGAGGGCCCTTTCGGTGTTGTGGTCATGACCCCCAGGGTGTAGGACCAGCTCTGGGACCAGTGGCATGACCACAACAAAATGGTTCATCTTCTGGGCACAGTGACCGCAGGGCACCTTGATTTGTACACAGTTCCCTCTAAGGAACCTGGAAGGAGGCTTCCATCTATGCTCAGAGCTTGATCAGAGACCCACACAGGCTTGGCACACGGAACACAGGACTGTCCCTCAGGTCATCTGTGATTGCCTTCAGTGATGGCTCCTAGACCTTAACCCAAATCCAGATGCTGATTGTATTAATGGCTAGTCTTACTCCCGCATCATAGCCAGGAAGGTGGGTAGGATGTGGCCAGAGATGCCGAGAGAACTAGCAGGTAGGCACGTCAGAGGACAAAGCTCAGAGAAAGCCTCCAGCCATCTGGGCAATGGAGGGGGTGCTTACAGCCTCCTCTTTCCTGCGATGTCATTGATGATAAGGCCTGTGTCACATCCCACGTGGCATCATAGAGGGACTCCCTACTGTCACAGGATCAGCTCCTAAAATACATTTATGCGTAAGTACCGCACACTAACAGATAGTTCCACCCTGCTTGCCTTCTCAATCAGTAACCATTTATAATGGAAAAAAATGAACAGGTTCATGTGATATTCTCAGGGACTGAGACATTCCATTGGGAGTCATAGAAACTGAGGCTAATCTATAGTAACATCTCATGAGCTATGCTTCAGAGTAGGGCTGCTAATGTCCCTATGGCCGTTCCACTAAACCACTATAAATTCTGTCACTGGACCTTCTGGAACTTTACATCTCAGATGATAATTTGGTATCATGTATGATGCCCGCAAAAGTTCAGTGTGAGCTACCATAGCTTCCCAAGTAATAGAGGGTGTAACTTTCCCAACATCCCGTGAAGTGTCTTCAGATTGGAGTCTCAATGGCATCCTGTGTGGTCAAAGATGGAGTCTCTAGGCAAATATTTTTGGTGGACAGTGGGGCACAGGAATTAGGAACTAGCTTCATAATTATGTTTTTCCTTCCAGAGGTATGCAGGTAGCCAAAGAGCCATAAAAGCCTGCCACACTTCACGGCCTGCCCGGTTCTCACCCAAACAGGGCTGATGGCTCTGATGGTTTTCTGTGCACCTGTCCTCGGTAGCATAAAGCACCTGGTGCTTGGATGCTTTTGTGAGGGGGCATTTATGGCTGCACTTTGGTCTGACAATGCCTGGGGGCAGGGAGGTGCTAATTCCTACCCTCATCTCCACAACTTTGTGGGGTGCAGGGCTAATATGTTAATTGGTATAGTTCTCAACCATCAGTGGCCTAGCGCAGAGGTAATGTATTCCTCATTTAGAAACCTGACGTACCATCTCTGCTCCTGGTAGTGACTCTGGGGTCCAGGCCCCTTCCTGTCAACCACTTGGCTGTACTCCTCTTGAGCATATGCATTTAGTCAGTCAACAAGCACTATGCAGGATTCTATGATGGTTGCTGGGGAAAGACCTGGTGGTGGTATGTGTTCCTTCCACCAGTATTCCACTGGTCAAAGCTGGTCCCTTGATGGCTGTCAAAAAAGTCCTAGTGGTAGCCATGTAATGAAGAGGAAGCAGTCTTGGTGAGCAGCCAGGGCCAGTCATTGGGAATCAATGGCAGGATGGGTATCAGCTGGATACTACAGGCGATCCTTCCCTGACTCCCCTTCTTCTGCCGTTTTAACCAGATCACTCCCGGCAGCAAGGCAGCCCAGTCCCAGCTCAGCCAAGGCGACCTTGTGGTGGCCATTGATGGCGTCAACACGGACACCATGACCCACCTGGAGGCCCAGAACAAGATCAAATCGGCCAGTTACAACCTGAGCCTCACCCTGCAGAAGTAGGTGGAAGCCCTCCAGAGGAGGGGACGCAGCTTTGGTGTGGGCATGCGATGGGGACAAAAGAGAGATCGCCTTCAGCATTTGTGCAGTCTAGCCCTGTGCGGCAGAATCATGGGAAGGAGGGGCTAAAGTGATGGTCAAGCTGTTGTTGCCTCCCTTTAAGGAAGTGCTGAGTCAGAGAGCATGGCCACAGTGCCACAGGTACAGGGAGGGCTGGGCCCAGAAGGCCTGTGTCCTCCATCCTCAGGAAGCCCTACCCTCACCCCATGCAGAAGAGGCCTGTGGGTGCTGACAAGAATATTCCCGGGGCTATGACTCCTTACCCTGCTCAAGCCCAGGACCTCCTTTAGGCTTGACATGTACTCAGGCACTGTGACTCGACTGTCCAGCTCTGGGTCTCCCCCAGGAGCTCTTGACCAGGTGCAAATGTCCTCACTGAGTCTCGTTTCTGGTTTCTCTAGGTCCAAGCGTCCTATTGCCATCTCCACATCGGCACCTCCTATCCAGTCCCCGCTGCCAGTGATTCCTCACCAGAAGGTAGGTGCTCGGCCATGGTTCCTGAAGTGGAACTTGCCTGCCTGCCCTTGGCGCTGTCGACCCTCCTGAGAAGTGTTTGAGCCCGCCCCCCCTTACCTATGACACATCAAGTTGTGGAGATGCCTACCTGGGCCCAAGATACCATCCCAGGTCCAGCAGCCGCTGAGAAGAAACCGGTTTGGAAAACCATGTGCCGAGAAGAGGGCCAGCATTCTAGCTAAACAGCAGACAGGTGTCTGTCTCGAGGGCTCTGACTCTCACTGTCTGGGGACAGAGACTTGAGTTGCTGTTAGAGAGGCCCCAGCTTGAGCCAGTCACTCCAGGAGGCACCCCAGGTGTGAAGGGACCTTATCGGCCCTCAGGGTTTCTCCTGCGCACAGATTCTTCCGGTTTGCTAAGTGTCTATCCATCCCTCACAGCTACAGACCCCTCTGTCCACTAGGAAAGCTGGTTATAATCTCAGAGGCTAGCACAGAAGTGGAGGGGCCGCAAAGCCCTGGCCCCAGATCTGACCACTAGACCCAGAGTCCTTTCCAAATCCTCTTTAAAGCATCTGAACCCTGTGGGCCCATCTGAACTTGGGAAGGTTGGTCCAAGGGTCCAACCTAAACTTGGGAAGGCTGGTCCATGGGCCCAAGCTAAACTTGGGAAGGTTGGTCCAAGGGCCCCATCTATACTTGGAAAAGCCTACCTGTAGCTCCTCCACCCAGGTAGACTGACTCCAGTCTTTCCGATGAGAAGACTGGACAGCAGATGAGATAGGAAGAAGAGGCTCTCGGGAGTGGTGGAGGGGGATCATGGACTGGGGAGCTGGACAGAGGGCTGCTGGGAAAAACTGCTAGGGTAGACAAAGATGGACGAATAGCCCAGTTGCTTCCTTAGCCCTCTGTACCTCTACCCCAAAAGTCAGTCAGCCCTGGCTATGAAGGGTCTTCTCCAGGTGGGGTCAGTGAATCAGGAGGCTTGTCTGCACTCACGGGGTAACTACCTATCCAGAGGGAAAGGGGGCCAATAGACAGGAGAGTGGTACCTTACTCTCTCTTGAGCCCCACATCCTCAGGGGCAGACTTGGCTTTCTGCGAGGGACTTTGCGTTCTGTTCAGATGGATGCCAGCCTCCAGACCAGGACCCCCAGGCTTCCCTCCTCCCCTCCTCTTGCAAAGGGCCTTCCTTTCCAGTGCTCCGTCTAGGTACTTCACGCAGCAGGCAGCAGGTCACAGGCTGTGGGAGGTGGGTGACAGATGCTTACCCTAACATGTCTGTTTCAGATGCACACAGAAGCACAGCCATGCGTGGCCTCTAACCGCTATCTTCTCTCTCCCTGCATGGTGCTGCCCTATGCCAGGACCCTGCTCTGGACACGAACGGCAGCCTGGCGACTCCCAGCCCCAGCCCTGAGGCGAGGGCCAGCCCAGGCACCCTGGGCACCCTGGATTTCGGGGACACCTTTAGCTCCTCCTTCTCCCAGACCTCTGTCTGCACCCCACACATGGAGGCCCCGGAATCTGTCCTTCCTCAGGGCAGCCCAATGGCCAAAGCCAGCCCAGAGGGTGTACAGGGCTCAGTCAGCCCCAAAGTTCTGCCAAGCTCTAGCCAACCGAGGCAATATAACAACCCCATTGGCCTGTACTCAGCAGAGACACTGAGGGAGATGGCTCAGATGTATCAGATGGGCCTCCGAGGGAAGGCCTCAGGTGCTGGACTCCTTGGAGGGTAGGTAAAGGGCATCCTGCTGTCTGGTGTGGAGGCACTTGGGTCATCGGTGCTCACTACAACAGTCTGGTCAGGTGGTCAGGGGGAGGATAGGCCTCAACACAGGCAGCCTCGCACCCATGAGGTAGAACCCGCCGAGATCAACGCCAGCAGGGATCCTACTGATATTTGTTGTCAGCCAGGCATATTGCCGCTGCCAGGCATATCGCTGCTGCCAGGAAAACCACTCTGGAGTGACGTGTCAGGTTTTTGCAGAAATAGAAACTGAGGCTCAGAAAAGGTTAAGTTGCATGCAGGAGACTCTAACTCCCCAGATAGTCACCCCAGGCAACACCTCATCCCATGAGACGAAAATACCTACTGCCTTTGGGAACTAAAGTTCTAAAAAGAGAGACTAGTCCCCACACCCCTGGGTGTCTATGGCAGGAACAGGGAAGCGTTAGAGATAAGAAAGAAAGTTCTCAGCTGGGTGGTGGTGGTTCACACCTTTAATTCCAGCACTCAGGAGGTAGAGGCAGGCAGATCTCTGAGTTGGAGGCCAGCCTGGTCTACCGAGTGAGTTTCAGAACAGCCAAGACTACACAGAGAGACCCTGTCTCAAAAAAAAAAAAAAAGGCGGGGTGGGGGGAGGAGAAAGCAAGTTCTCTAATGATGAGGGCGGTCTAGGAAGGCTATGCGAAGGAAGCAGAGCTGGACGTACCCATGGAGAGACTGGGCAATGGTACGAGGGGAGGAGGCTTGCAAGACTGACCCAGGCTAGGGTGGACAACAAGGAAGCAGACCTCTGAGAAGAAAGAGATTATGGGAAACAACCCGCTCGGGTCCCCACAGTTTAGCTAGTAAGACTTCATGGGAGCAGGAGTTGAAGGAACATGGAGCCAGGTCACTGGAAGGATAGAAAGGAGGGATCCATGTGTGAGTTTGTATCGGCTGCCAGGCTCTCTCCCCTCCTGTCTCACAGTGGCTATGCCACTGCCCTGTGCAATTGAATGTACTCATCTTTAGGTGCTATAGGCACAGCCAGCTGAGTCAAGGCTGTGGGCCAATGTCTCGGTGAGAGAAATCTCGTGGTTGTCTGCAGTTAACGGGAGGATAAAGAAGGGCATTTGTCACACACTGCGTGTACTCATGGCCTAGACTCTCCTGGCTGACAGGAGCACCATCAGCGTGACCCCAGCCACGCCCTCCTTTGCTCGTCTGTGTCTACTAGACCAGAATGCTCTGGTTTCTCAACTTCCCCAGCTCCTTCTGGAATCTGAGCAAGGCCAGTCTCTAGCACACCATTGTTTCCCCAAGCCAAGGCTTTCCCAGCAAGAAAGCAGAAAATTATAGAAAGGCAGAATAAAGATGGCCTCATTTTCCTCCTCTGATGGGTAGGTCTTCCTGGTCCCTTCTGGACCCACCCCAGGCAAGAAAGTTGCCTTCTGGCTGACTAGGACCCCCAGAAAGCCCACTGGTAGTGGTGGCAATGTCTCCCTGGCTGAGCCGACTCTGAGCTGGGAACTGGCTCTTTTTTTATTAATTAATTTACTTTATGTGTATGGGTGTTTCACCTGCATGCATATCTAAGAGACTGATCCTCTAGGACTGGAGTTTCAGATTGTTGTGAGCTGCCAGGTGGGTGCTGGGTATTGAACCAAAATCCTTTGGAAGAGCAGTCAGTGCTCTTAACTGCCGAGCCATCTCTCCAGCCCCATAGGAACTTCAGAGGTGGACATTGATTTCCTTCATCTTAACAAGTCAGATAGAGTGTGAAATTGACCCCAGGTCACAGAGTCAGTAAGAGACAGACAGAACTAGTGGTCTGCCTGATTCCATCTTGATTTGAGATGGAACCAGAAAAGCTAAGCGGTCAGGAGCCCTGTCCGTGCCCCCTGGACTCCCAGGTGCCAGTCCTTTGATTCAGATGCTGTCCAGAACCTACTTGGCAAATGTAGAAATTATCACTTGGTAATTGGAGAAGTGGGAGCCAACAGCGTCCTCAGTGGGAAAGTGGACCAGAGGAGGAAGTTGACGTTGGTAATTCATTCAAAGTAAAGGCTGCTACAGTGTTGCGATGTGGGCAGAAAGAGCTGGGCCCTCTGCTGCCCTGAGGCTCCCACTTTGCTAAGTGTCTCACTGCTTGAAAGCAACAAATGGGCAGTTCTCCGTGCCTGTCTTCTGCATACGTCCCGTGCTGAAGGCTTAGACTCGGGGTACAATTACTTGGCTTTACCCATTCGCAAGGTGGAAACTCTCACTTCCTTCTTTTTTATACTTTTTTTTTAAATTTTATTTTTACGCGTGAGGGTTTTTGTCTGTATATCTGTATGTCTGTGCACCACCAGAAGAAGGTGTCAGATACCTAGCATTGGAGTTACAGATGGTCGTCAGCTGCCACTTGGGTGCTGAAAATCAAACTTGGGACCTCTGAAAGAGTAGCCGCTGCTCTTATCCCTGGAGTCGTCTTCTCCAGTGCCCCCACTTCCTTCTTATGCATTGAACTGAGATAGTGAAACTTGTCCAGAGTCGTAACGTTGAGAAGAGTCAAGGTTAGGAACTGACCCCTGTTCTGTCACGCTCCAAAAGGAAGCCCCTTCCTTACTCTCCTCTGAGCACTTTGTGGCGTGAGTCTTGACAACTGGATCTCTGGGGAGACATGGAGGGGGACCAGTGGAAAACAAGGACAGAAAGGCCTGAACAACCGGCAGGCTCCACTCCTCACCTGAAAGGCAGAGCAAGGGCCCCCAGCAGGCTCTGTATCCCTGGTGCCTCCTCCTGGGGCCTGAGTCCTGGCTCCTCTCTGAGCAGTGTGTGCTGCAGGCATCCAAGTGTTGGGATGGAGCAAGAACCTAGCAGGGGGTATTAGTGCCAAAGAAGGAGTTGGCTGCTGCTCAGGGCAGACGCAACCCCCACCCAGTCAGATCAACGCTGCCCTCTGCAGGGGACACTGGGCTGGCTGGTCATCACCAGAGCTGACCCTGCAGTTGTCAGTTATTGGCCAAACATGGCAAAGGCATGGCAAAGCCAAGGTGGCCTTTTCCTAATATAGATGCACTTGTGGCTATTTTGGAACCTGGGAGGACAGAAGGAATTTTATCAGCTCGGGGACAGTAAGGGACCCGGGCCCTGAGCAGATAACACCATGGACTCTCTGGGGTGGGAAGTTCTTGGCTTCCCAGAGCCCTGGTTGTGGGGTGACCAGGGTCAGGCTATCTGGGGTTAAGGGTCCCTTTTCCAGAGTTTGTAGTGGACAGATCTAGGGGAGCAGATGTGTATGGAGACAATGTCACCCCCCTCCCCACTCTCTCATCTTTAGTGTCCGACAGGGCCACAAGATCTGCTACCACAAGCAGTCTACAGTTAAGAAAAGCATCATACTGAGAATGCTTCCCCAGAGGAACTCATATTCCTAAAGGCTCATTGTCCTAGCAGAGTGAGGACAGGGTCCCTCTGTGCTGTCTGTGCTAGGTGGCCCCTGCTGGGGGCTTTCCTGCACGAGCCTTGGCCATGATCTTCTTTGGGGCCTCCTCCTGCCTCACTGCTGGCCCACAAGGCCTTTGGAGCAGTCACTGGGGACTGCATCAACCTCCTACTCCCTGTACTACGAGGAGTGACCAGGGATGCCTGTCTGTCCTTGGGAGAGAGACTAGGGCCCAGGGGCCATGGGTAACCCTGCTGCACATACAACAGCCCTGCAATGCCTCCTTGGGGGCATGAATGCCCATGTTGCCCCATGAACAGAGCTACGCTGTGGCTTTTCACATTTTGGGGCACCTCGCCAGAAGGAACTGGGAGCCTCGAGCCTTCTTGAAGTAGCCGCAGCAGTCATGTCTCTGTCTCCGCTTCCTCTCCAGGGTCTACAGTCAGGCTCTACCTATGTGATCCATGGATCTGCATATAGTCTTGAGTCCGACAAGAAATTCCTTCCCCTTGGCAAATCAGGAAGTGCTGGACTCACCATAAAGGGAGCCCTAGCACCTCCCACCCAAACCGATGGTTCTAGAGACCCCAATTCCTGACCTTGTGCTCTCGCCTTCCTCGCTTCTTACTCCTTGCAGACTGAGGCCTTGCTCCGGCCTCCTTCACGACCATTCTGAAGATGGTCCCTACATTCACACTTCCCCGGTCGAGGCCTCACTCTGACTGTACCATCTTCTTTGCTTTCTCTCTCCTTCCAGGTGGTAGCCAATTCTCCAGCCAAGTTAGTATCCAAGGCCAGCATGTGTATGTCTCTGTGTGCCTTTCCAGCATGCAGCTGCCTTCCGTTGGGTGTGGATGGCGTGTGCCTGTTGGCATGGGTACCTATGTGCATGTGTGAGCGGGGGTGCATTGTGCCCTGGATGTGCCTGCACGGGTGTTTGCTGGGGTGTGGAGGGAAGCCGTTTCACACGTCAGCAGCTTGAGGCTTGCAGGTTAATTCAGGTGTGTGGGGTGCTGCGCTGTCACTGGCCTGTGTGGCTCTGAAGACTTTTCCGTCCCAGTGGGACCCCTGAGAAGAACTCGGTGTGATTCTATCTCTGCTTGGGGATGGCACCTATCTGTTGAAGGGAAGAACCTGGATGGGTAGAGACTGGCAAGCTACAGCGTGCTGGACTTGGAGGCCTGGGCAGCCCGAGCCATCCTCCAAGGAAGAAGAAGCACATGCATGGAAGGATCTGGAAGAACGGAGTCCCGGGCCACAGAGGAATGACTGGCAGGATAAGCCCCTTCATGAAGGAACTTTGCTCAGAACCTCAGCATCTCCAAGCGTGCCAGTGTGACCGCTTTTCGCCTTTGGAACAGTCTAGACTCTGCTTGGGCTGCTGCCTCTTCGGTCACATGGCCCAGCTTCTGTCTTCTCCCCAAGTCCCGCTCCCCTAACCCCGCTTGTGTCTGCTTCTCCATCCCGCTGTGAGTGACGAGAATGCTGACCCTAGGGGGGAGTCGGGCTGCAGGGAAGCCTGATGGGAGTGGGAGAGCCCATTCAGGTGGACATGAAGATCTCCTGCAAGGGTCTTGGCAGGTGCCAAAAATTCTCCTGGGCACACCCAGGCAGCCCACAGTGGGGAACTTGGGGAACTTGCTTGGGTCAAGACCTCAGCTTTGGGAGATCTCTCTCCACATTCCCACCAGCACCCTGGCCTTGACTTCCCATGTAACCATCGCCTGTTGCCCTCTCTCTTCCCCTTCCCTCTTCCGCCCCCCCCCCTTTCCTGCCTGCCCTCCTCAGCGCCGACTACCAGGAACGCTTCAATCCCAACGCCCTGAAGGACTCAGCCCTGTCCACCCACAAGCCCATTGAGGTGAAGGGTTTGGGCGGCAAGGCTACCATCATCCACGCACAGTACAACACCCCAATCAGCATGTACTCGCAGGATGCCATCATGGACGCCATCGCTGGGCAGGCCCAGGCCCAGGGCAGTGACTTCAGTGGGTAAGCGCCTCCCAACATCACATGACTGTGGAGGCTACCAAACACTAGCAGGACCAGCTTTCTTCTCTCACCTAGCGCCTCCCGGGTTCAGGCCCCTGGAGGGGATGGACCAGCCTTCACCAGGGACTTCCAGAATGTGTTGCCTTTTCTCTCTTCAGAGTCAGCCCTGCATTGGGCTGTAGGAGAAACGGCAAAATGTAGAACGTTGTGCTTCCTCAAAGGGATTGTCAGACTCAGTTTCCCAGGCTTTATGAGAGGTGCTGGTTAGAGACTTTGGGGGTGCTTCCGCTCCAGCTTCAGCAGAGCACGGGAGCCTCCCCGCACCTCTCATAACTAAAGCTGTACTGGGGAAGTGGGGGAAAGTGTCTTATTCTAGTGATGAGCATCAATCCAGCACTTGGTGCGTTTGTTCTTGGGAGAGGTCTTGGGTCAGCTATCCAAGGTGCCATTGGCCGTCAACCTCTGTCTCTCCTCCTCTTTGCCCCAGGAAGCCTGGCTTCAGAGCAGTAGGGTTTAAAATGACCTTGGCACCTGGGATTGGTCTATTAGCTTGGTTGGGTAACTCGAGGGTGGACTAGCGACAGAGTTGGTAGAAACTCGGACGAAACTGGTACTATTCAAGTATTAACAGATGAGCCATCCTCTCCTGTCTTCTCCTCACCCCCATTTCTGTCTCATCCTTGTCTCTTTCTCTCTATCTCTCATCTCCTCTCTGTATCTCTGTCTTTTTTCTGTCTTCCTCTCTATTGTTTCTTGCTTGTATCTGTCTCTCTCATCTGTTTTCTAACACACACACACACACACACACACACACACGAATGCATGCACATGCACACACAGGGATATAAGGGGGTAGTGGGGCAAGTCATTACTTTTTTCTGCTGGGGAATGTCATAGTGCAGAGCTTACCTCTCTAGGCAACATATTATCATCCCTGGATCAGAGATTCCCAGAAACTCAGGAGAAAAAAGTCTATGGGAACATTAAACCTTTTTCTGAAACAATAAGAACAGATACTATTTGAGGGACACATAAACGTCCCAGGCATTTCTTATGGGACAAGGACAAGTGCTTGTGACCATGGTGTACTTACAGAGGCCAGAGGATAAGGTTACATGTCCTGAGCTCCATTTCTGGAGAACCTGACTTCGGCTCAGAGAGGCACTACTCCCTGTCGACCACCAGGGGGCAGAGGTTGTCCATTTTGCAGTCACTAGTCCAAAACCTGCAGAGTTTAGGACTGCAGGCATCCCTTTGCAGACACCTGAACTGTGCTGATTTATTTAAATCGTTAATTCAAAGAAAAAAAAAGTGACCATGCAATTCTTTTTAAAACAACCATTAGGTCATGAGTACCCAGTAAAACAAGTCTGCCTGACTAAGTCCAAAAGCCTATGGGATGCCCTGTTAACCTTTGTTTGTCACGTGGTCCTTGGCAAGCCCTTAAAAGTACACCAACACCAAAGGACAGTCAAACGGGAAATAATGGATCAACTGTTCAGCACACTGTATTTTCTGCACAGTGGGAAAACGTCTACTGTTTGATTTTATTATCAGGGCGCCTGTGATTTGGAGACTATGGTGCTCAGATGGTGAATCTAGCTGTCTCCCACCTGTTCCCTTCCCTTCTTCCCCGCCTCTCCTTTTGCTAGTGTGCCTGGAAAGGATCGACCTTTCCCGTTCCTTTTAACATGAGCGCGCTGCGCTGACGCTGCTATGGCGCAGTGAGGAACCCTCCTGGCCATGACGTGTTCCGTTTCTGCTGTTAATCTCCACGGTTCTTTCTTCACTGACAGTTTTCTTTTTCTCTCTCTCTCTCTTCTCCCTTCGCCCACCCAACTCCCCTAACTTATTTCTGGTCCTAACCCTGCTCTCTTGCGTGCGCTGCCCCTCTGCTATCCCATGATGGACGCGCACTCGCGGCTGGGTTACCTTCTGCTTGGCAGGGCGTCGCCGCTGGCGTAAGTAGACCCGCAGTGTCCGTCTTGTCGTCTGTCTGGTTGCAGGATGGTGTGTGGGTCTGGTGGGGTGTGTTTGAGGACAGTGGTCAGCCCATGCGCTCTGTCCACCTTGTCCTTCACGCCCACCTGTCAGCCACCGACATCCTCTGCAGCCCGCGCAGGCAGATGCTTGTCTTTTGGAGTTCACCAGTGTCAATGTGGCTATGGAAGTCTAATCGTGGCACTCACAGTGCGCCCACCCCAGCCTAAGGCTTCATTACCGCCTTCTCCTTGCCATGCTTTGGTGAGGTTTTCCAGCCTTTCCTAGTTTCCCTAGGACAAGGCACATTTGGGGGATCAGAATGCACACTGGGCTATTATTCAGTGCCAGAAGGTGACAAAGTCAAAGGCTACTCTTTTAGGAAGCCAGTCCCCAGAGTCCACAAGAACCAAAGAGATCTGGTTGTGCCCAAAGGCTTCAGGAACCCTTAGGATCTATCCTATATGAGAAACAGCTTTCTGCAAGAAGAACAAGAACCCAGGCTTTTTCCTCTGCTTCTCATGCAGCTGTAAGCCCCTCCCTGTATAGACCCCGGGTAACCCGGCTCTCTAAGCTAGAGAAAGTCTTCAGAAAAGCAGGAGCAGGGACACCTCCCCCCCCCATCCCTTTTCTATCTCTGCTCCCCTAACTCACCCTGAGTCAAGCCCAAGGAACCAGTCCTGGGAAACTGGGACAATTCTATCCAGCGCCATGCAGAGAAAGTCGAAGGCTTGTGATCTGGGGGAGCCTGTCCCCGCTAGACAGCCCCCACTGGGCAGATGGAGCCAGGCAGGAGGGAGCGAGCTAGGGCCTGCCTCAGTCTGTGTCTTCTGTGGTTGGAGCATCTCATCCAAGCTGTGTAGTCCCCGGGAGGCAGATGAGGCCTTTGAGCTTCCTGACCGTAGAACACCTGACAGAAAGGGCAAACCGGATGTGGTGGCACATGATCTCAGTCCTCAGGGGACCGGGGCAAGGGCAGCAACATAGCAAGACTCTGCTTCCAAATAAATAAATAAATAAAAGTGAAGCGAAGACTAGCAATAGCAAAGGGGGACAAAAAGGACACTGGACCGGGGCCTGAGCCACCTGCATCATCGTCCAGTGGTGCCCCCGTCTACTACAGTCTGGCACTAATCAGCTGACCTCTCTGGACCTCAGTTTCAACCTCTATGGAGGAAAGGACTAGCTGGCACGCTCCTACTACCATAGGCCTGGCCTCTGACATCTGAGAGGGTTTCTGGCAGAGTCACAATCTAATCCATAAAACTTCAGTCAGGTGGAAATTCCAAAGCCTGAGAAGCTCTGGGGTCCCTGCTGACTTTGATCTGGAGTTGAATAACTCATTCAGCTAAGAATTTTGGTCACCTATCGTATATATGTCAGACCCTGGGAGCTTAAGGGAATATCACCAGGTTCCCCTCAAAAGACTATGCTGCTTGGGTGCAGGGGCCATGCCTGCAGTGTCCTGTGTCCCCCAGCCCCAACCCCCACTGTCCGTGCGGATCATGCCAGTAACCGAGCAAAATTTCCCACTTCGTTTCTCGTAACACTTCGTAGCCAGGCTGTCTCCGGCAGCCGAGCCAGAAACCCCAGGCGTCTTCCAGCAGCAAGGCATTGGCAGCTCCCTAGCTGGATCTGCGGGTGTGAGGAGGCCACTGGATGGGTCCTGAACCTCCAGGTCCCTCAGGCAGGCCGTTTTCACCCTGCCCCATGCAGGCAGAGCTGGCTCAGGGAAGCCAAAATCAGTTCAAGTAGAACTACCTCCTCCTTCCCTAAAGGGACTCCAGGCTGTGGGGTGGGAACTTGTTCAGGCCCAAGATTAGCACTGGAATGGGGCCAATGGGAAGGATAGAAACCTCATGGGCAAGAAGATCCACTGTCCTGCTGGGCCTTCCCTGACCCCTGAACCCCTGAGCACCGAAACCCTAGGCTTCTTAGCTCTTCTGGTACTAGAGGGTGAAAATAGTGGGCACAGATATGGGGGCAGAGGGACGCAGTGGTAGAACTAAGTGGTGGAGGGGGGTCTGAGTTCCAGCCTGGCCCCCACCCACACCCCTTCTGCCCTACAGGAGCCTCCCCGTGAAAGACTTGGCCGTGGATAGTGCCTCTCCTGTGTACCAGGCTGTGATCAAAAACCAAAGCAAGCCGGAAGAGGAGGCTGATGAGTGGGCCCGCCGGTCCTCCAACCTGCAGTCTCGCTCCTTCCGCATCCTGGCCCAGATGACAGGGACAGAATACAGTGAGTAGAATCGCTGAAGTGGCATGGGGGGTGGGGGGGTAAGACAGAAGGGTCCTGGCTCAGTCTTAAAACCGATAGAAGCTGAGGAGTCAAGCCACTTGCCCTTGATGATTAACCAACATTGATAGAAAGTTGGCAACTGGGAGAGAGCCTCTGGGTCCCGGCTGGGCCTTCCATTCTAACCCCTAACATGAGCAGAAGGCTTGTCATCCGGTTTCCAGCAAGGCGATGGCTTATGATTGAGAGAAGAGGACCTGCAGGCCTTCTTGGACCACCCCCTCCCTACTGCAGAGTATCCTCTCAGCTCCCCCTGACAGAAGCCTGGCATGCACACACTCACTGCCACCACTGAGAAGATGGTACAGGAAGTGTCCAGGGCCTGGCTGATTCCTAGAGTGTCCTCAAAACTCTAGTGGAAGCCGGGCGGTGGTGGCGCACGCCTTTAATCCCAGCACTTGGGAGGCAGAGGCAGGCGGATCTCTGTGAGTTCGAGACCAGCCTGGTCTACAAGAGCTAGTTCCAGGACAGGCTCCAAAACCACAGAGAAACCCTGTCTCGAAAAACAAAAAAAAAAAAAAAAAAAAAAAAAAAAAAAAAAAAAAACCTCTAGTGGATTCTCTTCCTCTGCTCCACATGAGTCCTCCTGACCAACTTCTTTCTCCCACAGTGCAAGACCCTGACGAGGAAGCTCTGCGAAGATCAAGGTAGGTGCCTAGACTTGGGTTCCATGGCCTTGCCTACTAACCTCATCCCTCCCCAGGTAGCCCCCAGGCCCCATGACTCATGGAAAGAACCTTTCATGTTTATGTATTTGAAAAGCTCGGCCCTTAAAGGGCTCCAGCGGATGCGGACTTGGGTGACTTTCCCAGGTCAGTGAGGTAGACACAGGAGTGAGGAATCTAGGCTCTCTCCTGGCTCCCTTCCTGGGCAGGGGCAGGGCTGCTTTGGCCTTTGCTGGGCTTCGGAGAACTGTGAGGGCAGTGAGCCAATGCCTCGCCTGCACACTCATCTGTGGGCTTGCCCCTCGTGAGTCTGAAGGCTCGGCACTGTGAGCAGGCACGCAGAGGGCCATGCTAGGCATGAATACCTGACCCCTAGATTCACCAGCCCACGCATACACTGAGGCACCAGTTCTAAACATTGCTCCAAGTGTAACAGCTGCTGCAGGGAAGTACAAGCCCTTGGCACAAGGAAGGACTTGTATAGGGCTAGGCATCTCAGGGCAAGGTCTCCTGATCAGTGGCAAGTTTGGGGTCCCCATTACTTGCCTACTACCTGTGCCCTGTTAGGAGCTGTAGCCCTGGGCATGAGTGGGGCATGGCTGTTTTGAAACCCACTGGAAGCTGTCAGGGCCTTCCATGGCGAGGCATGGGGCCTGTGTGATGATCTGTCTCTTTCTGGTAGTGGGTATGCCATCTGCATGTTCTTCTTGGACAGTCTGTCTGGGGCCAGCGAGTCTCCGGGAGGGTCTGGGACTCAAAGGCATGTTCTACCCCGAGCCAAGCTTTCTGTACTTGCTAACCACACACAGTGGCCACAAGAACTTGAGAAGTGTAAGGTTCTGGGGGCCAGCTGGGACTTCATGTGCATTTGATTGTTGAACTTGTGTTTCTGCCAGCCCGAGCTGCTCCCACTCTTTGACCGGGCGTGGGCTCCTCCCAACGCTGCCACGGGTGGCATGCAGTCCCGGAAACGTGTTTAACCTCTTAGCCCCTTTGTGTATCATACACCCAGTACAACGCTGCTGTGTTCATCTCTGGTGGAGAGCCGGTTGTTTTCGTGTGGCTGAGCTCTTGACTCTCCATTCCGCCTGGGCTCTGCGGTCCCTACTTGCTATGTCTGTGCTTTCTCCGCCTTATTCATTGAAGCCACCCACATAGATGTCCTGGGGAGCAATGCGGACTTTCCCCCAAGACTCAATAGAGGGGTCTTTATGTCACCTCCCTGGCACAGTAAGCGCCTGACTACCCAAGTTCTTTCCATCGGGAAGTCAGCTGGAGACCTTTCTCTCCCTTCTACAAGACACAGCAGTCTTCTTTCATGGCCTTGCCACCTTTTCTGGTCACTCTATCTTCTTCTGTCCAATATGCCTATGACTCCTGCAAGCTTGTGTCTTGTCGTCAGCCGTCCGTGATTAGAAGGAAAGGGGCCCCAGGAGAAGGAGCGCCAGCCTGCTCTCTGTTCTGAAACATTAGCAGGCGCTACCAGAGAGTTTGCTCAGACAAAAATTTGGCAAGAGGTTCCAAAAAGAGACTTCAGCCTACTTTGTTCCTCAGGCTCAGTCCATCCCTCCCAGGGTTCCAGGCCCTTCAGGGAAGACTGAGGTTCCAGCCAACTTTCCCCAGAACCAGAAGGTGCAAGCCTCTTGATTCTGTCTCTTTTTTCCTGACTTTAATTTGTTGAGGGTTGTCCTCACTGGTAGAATCTTCCATGTCTCCAAATCCCATCTCTCTGGAGCTCTGGGACAGAGCTGTGCGTGTCCTTGATCCTCTCTGCTCAAGAGCAAAGTGCCAAGTTCAGTCTGCAGCCCCTGGGGTCCCAGGATCACTCACCAAGTGGCCATGTGAGCAGAAGAAAGCATGTTTGCCCCTCATATGCTGCCTCCAGACAGCTCAGGGGACTCGCTTCCCCGCGGTCAGAACCACACCCTGACTCCAGAGCTGGAGGCTGCACCCTCAGGCCTGCTGATCCATCCTGTGGGCTGATGACAGCTACCACCCTGCTCGCTTCTCCTCCCACATTGGCCCCTAGGATTCTGGCATGCTGGCAAGTCTGAAAGCCACAGATAGAGACACTGGGGCGTCCAAGCACCACAGTCTAAGCAGACCCGGGAGGCCTCCTTCCTATCTTTTGCTCTCCCCTCTTTCTCTCTCCTCTGCATTCCTCTTCTCGTCTTTTCTTTGGCTAGCCAGGAATCTCCCCACAGTGACAAACTGAGTAGGTTCACTAGATTCATAAAGGTTCTAGAATTGTCCTTCACTTTGTCATTGAACACTGATGACAAACTGTCGTTAAGCCTCAGTGGGCTTTGCTTAAACTGGGAATTGAACCGGCAACCGGCCAGGTCTCATTTTGGGCCTCCGTTGTCTCTAGGAGACGGCTGTGAATGCTGGCAGTGCCATGTGAGCCTTGCCACACGGCCTGTGCTTGTACTTCTTTCACCCACTCACCCTGACCCTAGAGAGGCAGCTCTGCGGCAGGGGGAAAGGCTCAGCACTCAGACGAAAGTTTTGCTGTTGAATATCCCTGTGGTTTAGGACTACTCGTGTGGACCTCTCTGAGTCTCTTGGTATGACACAGAGGTTGGATCAGACCGGTGTTTTACAACCATGTTAGCACCTAGCAGCCCCACCTTTGTGCAACAATGTTATAGAACTCCAGTAGCTGGATTCAAGGAGTAGAGTGCGCACATGCCAGGTCGCATGGATGGGAAGTGGGCCTCTGTGAACATGGCGTTCGATGTGGGGATGCAAGGACCAGGGCCTGGTGATCGTGACTCTGTGTAACTGTAGGATCAGCTGTGCCTAATGTCGGTCTCTCTGACTCCTGCATGCTGCCAGTTCGTTTTGAAACAGGACTTCATTTTGAGGCAGTTTCCAATGGACTTGCATTGTAAGAAATGGCAGAGATGTGGTGGCACATGCCCTGGATCACTGAGCTTGGGAGGCAGAGGCAGGTGGATCTCTGAGCTTGAGGCCAGCCTGGTCTACAGAGCAAGTGCCAGGATAGCCAGGGCTGTAACACAGAGAAACCCCGCCTAAAACAGAAAACAAAAATAAAAACAAACAACAAAAGAGAGAGAGAGACTCCTTATGCCTTCCCCACTTTCATTTCTACTGACAAAGTCTTACATCATAGCACAACACAGTGATAATTAATGATGACATCACTTCAGCTCCAAACACAGACTGTCCCACACCTAAGACTGTTCCCTATGTCTCTACACATTAACACACATATACACCCCCTTACCAGGGATGACCAATGGTACATGACCATTTTAGGGTTGGGTTTTTTCTATTAGCAGAATTCTTTTGGACTTTATCTAAGTTGTTGAGTGAACCAGTACAAATTCACACACATACGCATGCACGCATGCACACACACACGCATGCACATACACATGCACGTGCACATACACACACACTCATACCCTGATTCCAAAATCCAAAGCACCCCAAACCCAAAACTTTTCTGAGCACCATGAACATCAAAAGATGGAGAATTTTACCTTTGACCTCATGTCCAAACACAGATTCTAGGCCAGGTGTGGTGGTGCTTGGTATAATCTCAGCCTTTGGGAAGCAGAGGCAGGCTGATCTCTGTGAGTTTGAGGCTAGCTTGCCCTACATAGAGAGTTCCAGACCAGCTACACAGTAAGACCTTGTCTCAAAAAGAAAAACAGAAACAGTAGGCACAGAAGCTAGGCTGGGGTATAGCTTGGCAGGGAGCTTGGCTACCTGCACGAGACCCTGGGTTCAGTCTCCAGGGCTAGAACAGTGTTGGGAGCAAAACACGGCTCTCATTAAAAAAAAATTACATTTGAGTTGTGTGTAAGAAAATGTATATGCGATATAAATGAATTTTACGTCAGGTCCCCAAGATCTCTCCTTATATATGTGCAAATAGTCCCAAACCACTCAACATCCAAAACAGATCTGTCCCACGCATTTTGCATCAAGCTTATTCAGCCTGTCGTTCATTGCTCCTTTTCGCTGCTAAGTGGCACCCCACCATGGGGATAGAGCAGTGAGATTTAGATTTTGATTTTAACCTTAGGTAACTGTTCACAGTACTACCTCTGGATAACGCCAGCACTATGTCTCTTAAACTGTGTCTCAGTTCAGGTTGAGTTCACTGTGGCCTCTCCACTGCCCCTCTGCTATGGAGGTGTTACAGGCCCTTCTGCCAGGAGGGTTAAGACCCAGCAATGTTGGCTGGCCTTTCCCTGCCCCCCACCCCTCCCCTTTCTACATCCTAGCCCCAGGGTGCCTGCACTGCACCCTCACCTGGGCAACTGTGGGTAGGGCTTTCCAGAGACCCCACTGACAGGAAGTACAGATCCCTCTCCTTTGTTTCCCTGGCAGTGAGTGTGTGTGTGTGTGTGTGTGTGTGTGTGTGTGTGTGCTTGTGAACTGGGGTAGGCCTGGGCTGTTCTCAGGGTCTGGGCCTGTAGGAGCCCAGGGGAGCGTTTGAAGGCTTCATTCTGGGGATGGTGAAGGTGAGGAATGCCAGACAGTTTAGGGAGGGATGTGACAGGTCTACCCATCGGTCTAATCACGGGAGTTATGTGTCCCTTCTCCTTGGTGCCCAGCTGGAGGACAGAGCCTGTTCCGGGCCTGCCTACCTGTTTGGTTTAGTTCTAAGAGCCCACAGCCAAAGCAGCTTTGCCCAGCCCTAGCCACATGGGCCAGGGAGCCAGCCTCCCTTTGCCCTCCCCGCCCATTGGTCCTCTAACCAGGCCCCTATTCCGTACCTCTCCCTCCAAGCAAGGCAGGGACTTCAGTCTCTCCGTTCCGCCCCAGAACTCTAGTCTTGCCCCATCCAACCCAAGCCTGCCCTCTGGAGAGTAAGTACCCCAAGGGCAGCACCGTCCCACCCTTTGTCCCAGCTTTGGGCAGGGAGGTAGTGGACATGTCCCCTAACCCCTCTCTTTCTCCCTTTCTTTCTCTTTCTGTTTCTGTCTCTGTTTCTGTCTCCCCCTCTCTCTGTCTCTGTGCCACAGGGAAAGGTTTGAAACGGAACGTAACAGCCCACGTTTTGCCAAATTGCGCAACTGGCACCATGGCCTCTCAGCCCAAATCCTTAATGTTAAAAGTTAAAAGGCTGCCTGGATTCCCCTGAGCCATGGCAGGCTGGACCCCCACCCCTCTCCCACACAGATCTGGCATGTGAACCCTGTGGTGATGCTTGATATTAAAGACTGTGCAGGGGGTACCTCTGGTAGCCAACACTAGCTCTTCTGCTCTCTGCCCATCCCAGAGTTGACAGCTGGGGCCCAGTGCCATGCACTCAGCTCCTCCTTCCTACCTCTCCCAGCCCAGTGTGACCGCCCCAGCTCCCACAAGCAGAGCCTCTGAACACACTTTGCGCAAACCCTTAGCTGTAGTCCAGAGGGGACATGGCAGGGTTTGCTGGCCTTACACTGCCAAATGATGGAAATACAGTGACCACTGGTCATTTGCCCACGCCCCTCAGCACCTGGCCTTATACTCACCTGGAACACGTTGCCTGCAGATCAGGGTCCTGGGTGGGCACCCTCTTCTCTGTACCTGTGTGCTGGCTTCCTAGACCTTTCTCGTGTACATATAAGCATGCTCGTGTTGAAATAAAGAGGATTTGAAATGAACAAACCAAGCCCCAATCATGCTGTGCCTGTGTGTGTGCCCTGTACCCCATCTTGGGAGGGCCTTCAAGGACAGTGCCAAGGTCAGAGAGGATAGGTATGGGCAACCGAGAGTCAGGAATAGTGCCCAGCAGGTAAGGCCCAGGGCTCGCTACAGCAGGTGAGGGATCCACACTGGGTTGTCCCCCGGGGAATGTGGATGGGGACTACTCCAGGCCTGTGGCTGTTCCTTTCCGCACTCAGCTATGACTGACAGGTGGCGCCTCACCATCAGGAAATAGGCGAAAATTCCTTCCCCTAGGCCGTCCTGACTCCTGTTCATCATTGTCTGGGTGGTCTGAGAAGTTCTCCAGTGGACACACCTAGACAATGGGACAATTTACAGGAAAACCCTGGAGATGGAGGTGGGGGCCTGCGACAGGGAGATGGAAGGACCTAACAGAGTGTTGGTGACCGAGCGTAGGGGGAAGCCTTCAGCTGGGTCTTGCTCTTGGCCCCACCTGTGGCCTTGCGCTACACTGGAGCACTTAGCGAAGCTAATCAGAGCAGCCTCGAATGAAAAGTTCTAGCCCCCGCCAGCAGGCTTGTTGTTTCAAAGTCAATACTTCACCTACCTGCCCAGCAAGCAACCTAGTCCCTCGCTCCATGAGGTCATAGGCTGAGAACATAAGGACAATGGCATTTGGAAAATGAAGGAGATACAGGGGACCAACCTTCAGGATGCCCCACAGCCACTGAGGCTGGATGGCCGGAACCCTGTTCCCACCCCCTGCTGTCTGAAAACACTTTCTCTCTGGTGCGCTCACCTGGGATGGCCAGCCAGGGAAGCTGTTCACTCCTCTCCACCCCTGAGATGTTCTCCTAGCCTGTTATTCCTTAGCCACCTCCCACCCTTCCTTCTTCTAACGACCTGATGCCAGGGCCAGGGCAAGTCCAAACAATGGTCACCGTGACCGGGGACACACCTGGGGAGAACAAGAGATGTCTACCTTCACCCGTATTTGGACTGATGACTTGCAAGGCCCAAGAGGAGGTTGTAGGGTCGGAGGTGCCAGACACAGAGAGGTAGCAGTGGTTCCAGGCAGTGGGCATCCCGTGAATGGAAGGACCTGAGGAGATCACCCCAAGTTGTTGGACTCTAAACCTCTTGTCCCCAGTCCTGAGACTGTTAGTGATCTTCTGGAGTGCCTTAGTTAAAACACTAAAATGTTCTTGCTTGCTTCCTAGCATCCTGGTGCCTCTCAGCTTCTCCAGGCTCCAGGTTAAGGGCCCTCAGAGTAAACAGAGGTTCTCTTCAGTTAGCAGCACCCTGTGTCTGTGAGTGAGGCGCCTGGCTACTGTGAATGCTAACAGACTCAGAAAGGGACACTGTAACTCTAACCACAATACAGCGTTGATATTGTGGACTCCAGGAGGAGGGGACTTCTAACTGGAGGGATAAGGCTTCCTGGAAGAGGTTAGTGTTCATGGTCTTGAGGGGTGTGATATGTATAGACAGGGCTGACTTGGCATCTACTCGGAGGGCACAGAGATGCTGAGGCAAAGAAAGGGACGGGAGATCCCAGTATCGTCATTTTGACCAGGATGCATAGTCTGCAAAGACGGTCATAAAGAGCTGGGATCCAGATACAGAGTTCCAAGCTACAAGATTTGGAACATATTTTGAAGGCAGGGTGGAATGGGCAAAGGTTCAGGGCACTATTCCCACTGCAGCTGATAGCAAGATTCACCAAGGCCATGGTGTAACGGAGGCTCTGGCCTCATTACAAGTGGCATAGCTGAACTCCCCTGTGCTATAGTACCAGGATGAAAGATAGAATGTCGACCAGGGGGGTGGCAACATAAAAAAAAAATTATGATCAACACCCGAATGACATTCTCTCATCACCCAATGAATGGAAATTGTCGTACTTCAGTGTCTTAGCTAACACAAGCAGAGCAGCGTTGACATCCTAATTGTGGCAAATCCCCTTTCACACCAGGACCAATCGTAGTATCACCATCACCAACAGCACCAACCTGAGTCCAGAGACCACAAACCCCCAAACCCTGACACCTCCGCAAGTATCACCCCCTCTGTTCCAGACACGCCCTAGTCATCAACCACAAAGTCAGCAGAACTCCGGTTCCCACCACCAAGGGCCATCATGCAGACTGAAGGAGCGGGCCCACCTTGACACCTCCAGACAGAGGACAACACGGGCTGGAAGAGGAGCTGCAGCTAACAGTGCTGTCTGGCCACGCTCTCTCTTAGGCATCCAAGACCATCTGAGTTTATTTTGATTGTTTGGTTGTTTTTTTTTTTTTAACTAGTTGCCTAAACTGAATTATGGGTTTGGGGGTATTGTGTGTGCTTAGCGCATATATAAGGCCCTGAGTTCTATCCCCAACACCAAAACTTGAAAAATGGAAAAAGGAATCTGAATGTATGACAAAGACAAGGAAGCGACTGTGGAACTGTAAGCCAGGCCGGGGTGATCTTATGGGCACTCTCTTTAGGACTAAAGTCAAGGTTATGTGAGTTCTCTGAAAGGCTTGCTTGCTGACGTCTGCTTTTTGGAATTTCTGGAGACTCGTGGATCTTCATGCAGAAACTGACGTGGAACAAGAACCAAAGATCCTTCAGGATGGACTTTGATGTCTCTTCTCCCCTCTCTAGACCCCGATGACTGTCTGCAGAGGGCGATCCTAGATAGGATGCTCTCAGCAAGAACTGAGAGTAGCAGGTGCATGTGTGCGCCCATGCATCCCTAATAGTGACCTTTGTCTCAGCCCCGTGGTCAATGGTGCATTTTCCTGGGGTCTACATCCAACTCCAAAGTTATTGCCTGGTAGCACACTGGAACAAAGGGGACAGACAGTCCCACCTGGACATTTCCATCACTCTCATCCTGAACAGGGTCTTCAGTTGCCAGTGGTCCACTGGAAATGTCAGATGGTACAGGGAGGGGCACAATGGTCTGTGTCATCCTGAGCCTTCCCATACTTGGCCACCCTGTGAGTAGGCCTCAAACAGTCAGCTCAGCAGTTTCTCTGAGGTAGCCACGTAATCATTATGACTTTCAGGGACAACGTGTTTCAGAGGATGGGCAAGGGGCTTCACAGAGGTGCCAAGGACATCACTGCCCAAGGCCCCCCTATCTGACAACTAAGCCGTGAAAGTCCTGGGCAGGACGTAGATCCTTACCCATTGGAATACGCTCTTCAGTATGGGGTAGCCAGCCCATAACTTTGTTATTTCTCTAGCTCTCATCCTTGTATTCAGTTTTGCACTTTCTTCCTTTCTCCCTGGATGGAGATCAATTTATGAGATGCTTTGGTAAGCACCTTGTGGCTTCCTTGCATTCATATCTGGCACAGATAGAGATATCTACAATTTGCTACTCCATGTGTGGTCCATCAACAGCTCAGCATTACCAGGAAGCTTACTTGAAATTAGACTCAACCATACTCAAACTCAACAAACTAGAAACTGGTGTGTGATGTTTTTCTGCTTGTTTGTTTTGAGACAAGGTGTTATGATATAGCCCAGGTACTCCTGGAACTCACTGTATGTAACCCAGGCTGGCCTCAGACTCGCAACGCCTCCCAAATGCTAGGATAACTGGTCTACCTAGCTATGTGCTGTTTCGCTAGAGAGACAACGTCTCTCAACCCCAGGTTCCTCATCTCCACGTGAGACCTATGAAACTGATCTTCACGGAGTTTGGAAGTATAAAAGAAAGAATGGGCTAACACGGGCACTGTGGAACTTGAAGAGGGAAGTGCTGAGATGTTACTTGGGTCCAGTGAGAATCAGCCTTTCATCGGAAACAGAGTGTACTTGGCTGACCACAAGAAGAGGTTTCTTTCTTCCTCTGTGGGATATTGGTTAAGGCTTCAAATCAAATTGACCCTCAGTCCATTTTGTTCTCATGGCTAAGTTCCAGAACCTTGAGAAGATGGATTCTGTTTCCATTTACTCACTTATTAAATAGGGCTGACTCTACCCCGTCAGGGGGCTTCCGTGAGATATTAAAGGCATAATGGCGGAAATAGTATAGCGTGAGTAAATAAATCACATGGTTCTGGGGCTTAGGCATTTAGTTTGTCAACTATTGTGACAAAGAGAGATGTTAATCAAAGATCTGAGAATGAGCTGGGTATGGTGGTACTTTCCTGTGGCCCTAACTAACAGGGAAGCTAAAGCAGGAGAGTCACCTGAATACAGGTGTTAGCGACCAACTACTTTAAAAGGGGCGGGGAGGTAGGAAAGGATAGGGTGTGTATCTCTCTGCTTTCTCATGACTTGTGTAGGAGGGTCGGGGTTGTAGTGAGTGCTTTTTGAGGAAGGGGTGCACATGCATATTTATCTGTGTGTCTCTGGAAGCCAAGTGTTTTCCTCAACTGCTATCTACTGTAGTTTGTGAGACAGGGTTTCCCACTGATTAGCTGACTGGCAAGCCCCAGAGATCCTCTTGTCTTTGTTTTCTTGGTGCTAGAATTGCAGGCTGCTGCACCTGGCTTTTTGTGTTCCTTGGGTGGATGCTAGGGATCTGAATTCAGATTCTCATACTTAAGTGGTGAACATTTTACTGATTGAGACCTCTCCCCAGACCTATGATTAATTTTTATTTTCTCTCCCATTCTCAGGGAGCAGATCTAATCCTGTCGATCCGAACTCTGATCTCTCTTCCTACAGGAGTTCTAGGGACAGTCTGGCTTGCAGTAAATATCCAAGTATTCAGTTGGAGGCATGTGGGCATCTGGTCTACCTGTCCTGGCATGGCCTGGTGCTGGGTATGGCCATCCTTCCTGATCACACTGCTCCACCAGGCAGAGTGGCTGTCCCTCTACTTCCAGGAGAAAGAGCCTTCAGCTCTATATGTTCATGTCACTCTTGAACATGCAGCAGACCCAGACTCCCTGGTGACATAAGGGTCTATGAGCTCAGTAGGGTCTACCAGTGGCCTCCCCATAGGTCCTGCCTCTCCTCTTCAGAATATGTCATGAAAAGGGGCACAAATTTCTCTACCCCTCTTGACCACATTACTCCCTTCTGGTCTGCTTTCCATGATAACTCCTGTCCATCTTCAGTCAGATGGGCTGTCAGTGCCCTGGGCTAAAAACAGTGTTCTTGTGGCTCTACAGCCTATGACTGTCACACTCAAGTATCTTCTCTGGGAGGGAGGGGGCTATAGAATCCTTCCCCAGATGTAATTTATGCCCCCAACTGGATGTACAAGCAGTAAGGCAAAGGCAAAGGCACCCTGGATAGCAGGGGGAACCTGTCTGATAACTCGTGTGCTTTCCACTGCCTTGTAGTTTGCTAAGAAAGAAAAACCAGAAAGTACCAGAAACTGAGGGGTAAACATCCCTCCAAGATTATGTTGCCAGGCCCCTCCCTGAGGTCTGATCATGCCCTCAGGCATTCGATCAGGGATTCGAGGGGAGCTTTTTCTGGGCACCGGAAGGACGTGCCCTCACACACGCTTGCATCCTGCTCTATATACAGAACAGAGGGCACTTTCCATCCTCCCCCTCCCACCCCACACTGCGTAGAGGACCTCGCCAGACCTGAGGCCCATGTGACCTGTTGTCTTTTTGATCCCACCTCATCAGCACCCCTATTGAGCATGCTCCAGTGTGCACCAGCCAGGCCACTACCCCGCTGCTGCCTGCTTCTGCCCAGCCGCCCGCTGCTGCCTCTCCCATTGCGGCCTCGCCAACCCTGGCCACAACTGCTGCTGCCCATGCTGCCACTGCCTCTGCTGCAGGTCCTGCCTCGAGCCCTGTGGAGAGTCCCAGGTAACTGGTTCACAGATGCCAGACCTACCCTAAGTCTCTTTGTGGGCAGATAAGTTCAAATAGTTAGGTCCCTGATGTTTCCCCAGGAAGCCATGGCTGATACTGCTCAGTGCAGAGCGTGAAGGTGAAGTCAGGATGCATTTCTTGGGGTACATCAGCCATGATTATGAGAGGGTTTTGTTGTCGCTCTGCAACCTCCCCCTCCTGGGGACATCCCTAGTGACAGATAAAAGTCACACACACACACACACACACACACACACACACACACGCTCACACACTCATGTACATATACATGTGAACACAATAACACATAGGAAAGGAACACTGTGCACAGTCTTTGTTCTTAGAACTCAGAAAAGGGAGGTGACAGTCATCCACCGCTGGAAGAAATCAGGGAGGGCTCCTCGGAGGTGGGAACGTTGACGTAGTCAGGTCAGACAGCTCAGCCACTAACTTGCCCGCCTCCTCATCCTCTCTTCTCTTGATGTGGAAACAGTCTGACATTGGAGGTCCCTATAGCAATGGTATTTAAACCTTCCCCTCCGTGAAGAGCTTTACCATTTGCAACCCTGAGAAAGTAAGTTAAGTTCTTAATCTGTTTCCTCACCAGCTATGGTCTAAAGGCGTACATGAATATTAAGGTCATTACTGGGGAGATTTGTTTATAAAACACCAAAACAGAGGCCAAAGGAAGGTGGCATGCAGCGGGGAGGAAGAAGGAGGCTGGGTGAGTCACTCCAGAGTGGCCAGCTGGTACAGCAGCGGGGTTGGTTGGCCCAGTTGTCTTTCCAGGCTTCCAGGAATCGCTCAGTTGTTTTCAGCCAGGACCCAGATTTCCCAGTTCCCAAGGAAAACACGCCCCTTCGGGTCAGGGTGTATAGGGTCATGGTGCAATTTGAAACAGCTTCCCAGCATCCCACGTGGTGCCAAGCCCAGCCTTTCTCCAGCCCAATTCAATCACTGGGAGTGAGCCTGGTCCTGGCTGCCAGAGTGGTCCGTACCATTTTTCTAAGACAGGCTTAAGCAAACTGCCTCCCCTCCCCTCTGCAGACTCTCACTAAGGTCTTACCTTCTTCACGGAACAGGAACTCTGATGAAAGGGGAGAGCTGTTCCTGTTGTGGAGAGTGGGGAAGGCTTCCAGCTTTCCTAGGAAAAGAGAGGTGCTGGGTGCTGAAGCCTATGAACCCTGCCTCTCACAGAAGGGCAAACTCAAGCTCCACGCTCCAGGCTTCCGTGTCTGGGCCTGTCCACGCACTGCTGATGGCCTCAGGACACCCCATGAGGGTGAATTCTTTCTCTTTATTACCTTGCCAAGAGAGCAGAGCAGTATCCCACAGGGCATTGGGCTCCACTAGGAGGGGTCAGACGGCACACTCTAAACATAGATGCCTCCCTTCCTTGCACGTGGGCAAAGGAGCTAGCGCTAGGGTCACTCACTGGATGTGCACCTTCTCCAGACGTCTTCAGCTTTCTTTCCCAGTGCCAGTCCATGATGCTGGCAAAGTATCCCCCAGAGGTAGGAAAGTCTGCCTCTGACCCACTGACCTGTAGCCTCACCCAGTCACCCAGAAGCTGGGCACCCTTTGCATACTGTCTTCTTCTCCACCAATGTGCTTACTCCTCTGCCATCAGCGCAGGGATCTAGCCACAGCAGGGCAGGGGAAGCCTTAACTATAAATGTGGTGGGAAGGGAAGGAAGGATGCATAGCCCAGGTCTGGGATGCTGACTCTGAGGTTACTTTACCTTGCCCGGAACCGGATGCAGATGTCCCTGGATCCATTCAGGTTATTGCCGGCAGCTTGCTGTGCCAACGCTATCCCTAGCAGAGACCCAGGCAAGAAGGGTCTACAACTTGGCCCAGCAGGTCCAGTGGGCCGATCGGGAAGAGATGGAAGACGTGCAGGATGCCAAAGGCTGGGGGTATATTTCTAGGGGTTCATTTCTCCAGCATCCCACCAATGACCCATTTGCTGGGTATGGTCAAGTGTCCCCTTTAGGATATAGAGCATGTAAAGAGAGAAAGATCCTCATTAGTTCGAAATGAAGAAAAGGATTTCACACACAAGTGAGACCGGGAAACACTGCATCAGGCAAGATTAAATAAGCTGCCCGACTCTGGAACTTCCTGGACCCTTCAGCTCCCCCAAGAGAGAGGCCAAGTTCAGCATTTCCTGAGGGCAAAGAACTGGGACACTTTTGTACAGTCTCCTTGCGGAGCCACACGTGGGAAAGGCTGAGCCAATAGGAGGAAGCGGAGAGAGCTGTCTAAGTAGAGTGTGGTTTTGCTGGGGCGCTGCCTGGGCCTCCTCACATCTTCACGTGAACACTGTCACACTTTGCTCAAAAAAAAAAAACATGAGACCAATTGCTTCCACCAGCAGCAACATAAAGAAATAAGATGAGGAGACCAGGTAACCAGGGTGTCGCAGAAAGGGGAGTAGCTGTGACCAGCTCCAGCTCCCTCTCTCCTCCCTCTGCCTGGGTCCATAGTCCTACTGCTGCAGTTCCCTCTGTGGAGAAAGCGCTCCCCATGGGTCTGGCTGGTTCCTTCCCTTCCTCTTTCCCAAGGTGGCAGCACTAGCCACAGGGACTAGCTTCCGCCCCTCTAAGACCCTTTGGTTTCTTCATAGACTCTGGAAACATCCCATGGGTGTTTCCGTCATAGTCCTGCCTAGAGATCAGATAACAAACCTGGCATGGCTTTAGGTACCAGAGACTGATGGGCTGTTCCTGTTATAACTCTTCTGTCTTGGTTCCAGGCCACAGGCCTCTGCGTACAACCCTGCAACAGCCACTTCTCCAGCACCCTCTGCCCACACCAGCTACAGTGAGGGTCCAGCTGCCCCTGCACCCAAGCCCCGGGTTGTAACCACTGCCAGCATTCGGCCTTCTGTCTACCAGCCAGGTGAGAGCCAGAGGGAAGTGGGGGCGGGGCTCAAAGGGTCTTGAGCTCCAGGCCAAGACCCAGATGCACAGGGAGTTCTTTCCCCTGGTTGTGGGGTAGAATCCTAGGGAGGGTGGTTTGACCTTGGAAGACTTGTGGGTCACACCAGGCAGGGTTGGAGCCCTCTAGTCTTTCGAAAGGGAAGGTTGTGACTGAATGTTTCCAGACTAAGTTGAGAGAGAAGAGGGCTGGGGGCAGGAGAGCAAGATGGCAGTAATAAAAAGTTGTTTCTTTAAGAATCTGGGTTGATCTCAAACTGGACAACAAGAAACTGTAACAAAAATGCCCAAGGCTTTGGGCTGGCTTACTGGTGTCACTGTCCTTTGAACAAGCTGCCCAACCAGTCTAGTCTGTGTTTTCCTCAGGTGACACAGGATAGCTGGGGCACACGTGACATAGCAGTAGAGTCATAGAGGAACCAAGGCAGAACTCGTCGGTTACAGTCCTGCCTCTGTGGCTCCTTCCAGTCAGCGCCTAGCGTGTTCCTACAGAACTGAGAGGTAGCCTGTGTTTCCTAATGTCCTAGGCAGAGCCAGCCTTCTTCTTCAGAGACCAAGATAGTTCTCAGGCTGGCGCACGGCCCACTTTCCCGTCAGCCATTGCTCTAAGAAGCCAAGGGTGCTCTAGCAGGTATTGTTTTCAGACTAGAGAAAGGTCCTTGACATCCAAGCCCTGAGCCTAGTCGCCACCTTTCTTCCTCTTGGGTTCTGACCCTGGACTTTAGGGGCAGGGCTGTGGTGGATTTTCTCTTTTGTACATGCCTGGCTTGAGCTTGCCAGGTGGAGACAAACAACAAAGGCATAGAATAATAAACAGGGGGTGGAGGTGTCAACTTGGCAATAGAGTGTGTATCTAGCATGTGTGAGGCCCCTGGGTTCCATCCCTCGCATCACACACATGCACGCATACACACACAGGCACACACGCACACACATTCACACGCGCACGCACACACAGGCACACAACACACATACTCACACACACATGCATGCGCGCGCACACATGTGCACGCACACACGCGCATGCATGCTCACATGCACACAGGCAAGCAGGCTGATGAGGAACACATCATAGAGTCACAGAGAAAGGCCATGAGCTTGCCTTCTGTACTCTGGCAGCTATGAACACACAAGAATGAACCTTAAATATTTTTATAACGATCACTTGATGTCCATTCCATGGGCTAACAAAATAGGATCTTAGGTGGGTACATACCTTCCACTTAAACATTCTACCTTCATAGCCAGGCAGTGATGGTGCGTGCCTTTAACCTCAGCACTCAGGAGGCAGAGGGAGGTGAACCTCTGTGAGTTCAAAGCCAGCTTGGTCTGCAAAGTGAGTTCCAGGACAGCTAGGGCTACACAGAGAAACCCTGTCTTTAACTCCTGCGAAAAAGTAAAACAGTATCCTTCAGCATATAGTTATTGTCATCTTGAATTATAGAAAGCAATAATAATTTTGCACTTGCTGTTATAAGACAAATATTTTTCTCTCTTCAAAATCATTATACAAGTATAATTTGTTTTGCTTTTGAAACAGGGTCTCTTGATGTAGCCCTGGCTATCCTGGAACTAGCTCTGTAGACCAGGCTGGCCTCAAACTCAGATATCCACCTGCCTCTGCCTCCCAAGTACTGTGTTTAAAGGCATGAGCCACCACCACCCAGCACACATAAAAATTTTAACAGATGTCTTGTGTGTTTGTTTGTTGGCAGGGTGGCTCATGTAGCTCAGGCTGGCTGTCCATCCCCCTGCCTGAACCTCCCAAGTACTAGGATTATAAACACAGGGCACCACACCCAGTTTTTAATAGACTTTAAAGAACACTTTTCAGTTCACAGCAAAATTGAACGAAAGGTGTCATTTCTCAAATATCCCTTCCCTTGGCCCCATGTGCTCATCCCATACACCCCCTTTTCCACATACCTCATGGTAAACAGACATGTTTAGGAAAGAGATGGGTCGTTTCAATGAAGAAGGAAAACGGACATGTGTTCTACAAGTATGAGCTGGCCAAGTCGTCTTGGGGTAAAGAACACCACAAAGTCTAGCCTCCAAAGTGTACCCTGTTTGAGCGTGAGACCCCAGAAAGTTTTCCCCTGGGGGCCTTGCTTGGGGAAGGACACACTTGCTGAGCGGGGCAGAGGTGACAGAATCAGTCCCCTTCATTACAAAGAGAATTGAGTATGGACAAGACACATTTTAGCTTGGGAGGAACATTCATCCTGCCTACCTCACCTCTGAGACCTGAACTTTCTCATTTGAGTAGGATGGGGGAGAGGGGAGAAGAGGTCTCTACAGATGAACCGATGTCTTTAGCTCGATGCCATCTCGGCCATTTCTGGTCCAAAGACAGGAAGTTCTGAGGTCAAAACTCCACCGACCAAAGTGGCATTTTGGAAGGGGATCAGTACAAATCTTCTATATAGGAGACAGAAAACCCACCCCCGTGCAGACTGAAAAAGCAGGAAGAAGCTTGCAGAAGGAGCATAGAGTAGGGTTAGGTGCACGTGAGGCCTTGTGCCTGCACAAGGAAGACCATTCCTGGCAGCACCGCCAGGCACTTCCGGCACCTTCCCTGGCCTGTCCTCCGCAGGCCCGCCAGGGGGCGGTCCGGCTTTCCAGCTGCTTCTCCAGCTCCGGCCTAGGCGGGCCAGACGTGCAGGAGCCCGGGCCTCTGCGTGGTTCCCAGGCGGTGCAGACGTTAACTCATTCCTGCCCGGAGCAGAGGAGAGGCCTGCCTCCACCCTTCCTTATCCGGGAGGCCGGGATGCCAACGGGCTCCGGGGGTGACTGACAGTCTGCCAGGGGACAGTGCGGATCCGTGCCCCTCTCCGCTTGCTGGGCTTGGGAGACCTGGGCACCACCGAGCACCAGCGGCCCACTCGGGGCCAATCCCCGGCCGCAGCTTCCGGCTGGCGGAGGCCGGGTGGCGTTTCATTGGGATCTTATCTCTGGCGCCGGAGTTGGGCGTCCGCTGCCCAGAACACCTGAGGCCCGGGCCTGCTTGACCAGTGGGCGGAGGACACTGTGAGCCCGGGGATGACCACGTTGGCCCGCGGGCCGGGCGGCGACCCGGGTGCTCGCTCTGAGGACCTAGCCCGGGCCGGAGTGACTCAGATCACCTTGTTTAATTACACAGTCCCGGGCCGCCGAGTGCGATAGGAGCCTTTTGAACGTGCCAATTAGAGATGAAATATCACCTTCTAATTTGAACCGGCTTAATTCCTTCACGTAGAAATAGCAACAGCCCGGGGGCTCCGAGATGGGGTATCGGGTCTCTTCTGGCATTCGGGAGGTGGAGGGGTGAGGCAGGCAAGAACTTGGGGGACAGGGGACCGAACTCCCTGTATCTCCCCCCATCCCCTCCCCAAGGATCTGCCAGGCACAGGGCTCCAAGTGCAAAGTCCTCCTCTGGCCGCCTAGTCCCAGAGGGAAGGAGAAAGCTAAACTGGGTCCGGATTCCAGCCTCCCTCTCGGAGGCCTTGTGTTGGGGTTTGGAAAACTAAGGAGGTTCAGGGAGTTGGAAGGCCTCGGATGGGAGGAAGAGAATGTCTGCCCAGCAGAGGGAGTGGTTGGAGGGGAGGCAGTACGGTGGGCGAAGGCCCGGTTTATTTGGAATGGGCGTGCTGAAGCCTGTTTGCGCCGAAGCCTGCTTCTGCATTCGGAGTGGTTTAGAGAGATCTGGAGCCAATTGGTGTGCGTTTCTGGTATGAAGCTTGCAAGCTAGCTAGCTGGCCTTGAGCGGCCGCTTAAGCTCTCCGAGTTGTCTGTAAAGTTGACTCGCAAGTATTCTGCCTTCTATTACACAAAATTCTGTACATCACTGTGGAAGCCAACAATGCTTGGCAGCCACTGTTTCAAAGAGGGCAACCATCCAAGAGGAACACATTTTTACGTTTTTAAAAAGTAAAAGAAGGCGGGTGAAATTGATTTAAATACGTTTTATTTAGCTCAGCACATACAATTTTCAGGGAATTTTTTTTTGTTAGTTTTGGGGGGGGTTTTGAGATAGGGTTTTTTGTTTTTTTTTTTTTTTTTTTTTTTTTTTTTAAAGCCCTGACTGTTCTGGTACTCACTCTGTAGACCAGGCTGGTCTAGAACTCAATGATCCACCTGCCTCTGCCTCCCTAGTGCTGAGATTAAAGGTGTGCACCACCACACCTGGTGTGTGTGTGTGTGTGTTGGATCCCCTGGAACCGGAGTTGCAGACAGTTGTGAGCTGCCACGTGGGTGCTATGAATTTAAACCAGGTCCTCCGGAAGAGCAACCAATGCTCTTAACTTCTGAGCCTTTCTCCAGAGCCATTTCTTGAGCCTCCCCTCCCCTCTTCTCACTGTATATATGTGTCTGTGTAGGTATATACGCTTGAGTGCAGGTGCCTACACAGGCCTCAAGAGGACCATGCAATCCCCTCAGGGAGTTAAAGAACTGTAAGACCTGAGTGGGTGCTGGGAACCCAACGCCAGTCTTCTACAAGAGTAGTAGATGCTCTTAATCTCTGAACCTCTTTCCAGATGTAGCTCAGTATATTAAAAGTGTTTTAAAGCTAGACAATGTACTGGTCTTTGGGAAATTGAGGCAGGAAGGTCACTTGAGTTCAGTCTGGGTAACATAGCGAGATCTGGCTCAAAATATAAGCAGATAAAGAGGTGGACCAGTGACCAAGAGCACCAACTGCTCTTCCATAGGACCTACAACCAGCTGTAACTCCAATTCCAGAGGATCTGCACCCTCTGTTGACTTCCCCAGGTTCCAGTCAGACAAGTGGTACATACACAGGCATGCATCTGCACACATTCAACAAATAAACAGTTTTAAACATACAACCAACATAAGATGATTATTACTGAGATAATTTATATTCTTTTATTAAGTCTTCAAATTTTTACACTTAATAGTATATCTCAATCTACACTCAATAAGAACATTTTAGGTGACCACATAAGGCCATGGTTTGGACTTCACAGGGTTTTTGCTCCTAGTCTCTTTTAGAGCCAGGTGTGAATCACAAGCTTGTAATCTAGCACTCATGAGGTTGAGGCACAAGGGTACAAGGATCATTGAACATAGTAAGTTCCAGGATAGCCTGGGCTAAATATAAAAAAGTATACAAAAGGCTTGGCTGGATGTGATGGTCCATGCCTTTAATCCCAGCACTTGGGAGGCAGAGACATGTGGATCTCTGAGTTCTAGGCTAGCTTGGTCTATAGAGTAAATTCCAGGACTACTAGGGCTACACAGAGAAACCCTGGAACTCACTTTGTAGACCAGAGTGGCCTCGAACTCACAGAGATCCACCTACCCTTGCCTCCCTGAGTACTGGGGTTAAAGGCATGCGCCACCACCAGCTTGTAACTTTTAGCAGAGGACTGTGGTTTATATGAGGTTTACGTGGTTTATGTGGTTAAAATGAGGAAGAAGGAAAAGAAGGGTAGAAAAAAATGAAATGAAAAGCAAAGAGAAAGGAAGACATAGTTTCCACAGGCGTGCAAAGTGTGCAAAAGAGGGTGACGCTGCTCTGGGGTTTTGTGGGATCGCTCCCTCCCAGTACTCCAACAGTACCCCTCAAGTGACCTTTGTTCCTAGCATTTGGAGACCCTCAGGACACCAGGAAGCAAGGTGAAATTGTTGAAGTGACAAAACCTTGAGTTTGGGACTTCAACTTTACAAAGTGCATTCCTGTAGCTTCCCACCACACCGCCTGAGGTAGTAGACAGGACACCACTCATTCCTAGCAATGTGACTTCAGAGAATCAGACCCCTCCTCCCCACTGCCACCCTCCAGCATGCCTGCTGGGGCTTTGAGATGAGCCTGATAGTACATTCCAACCTGAAGTCCAGATGCTACTGTCCCCACCATTCTCATTCACAATTAGTCTCTCTCTCTCTCTCTCTCTCTCTCTCTCTCTCTCTCTCTCTCTCTCTCACACACACACACACACACACACACACACACAGCTGTATCAGGCACTTAATTAAGCACTATATCTCTTATTTTCCTAATCCTCACAATAATTCCGATACCATTTTCAGATGAAGAAACGGGCCCGGGCTTGGAGAGGTTAATTGACCCAAGGATAGCAGCTAGAAGTCTTAGAAGTCGAGTGTGAAACCAGGGTGCTTGGGATGGAGCCCAGAATCTCAAAAATGCTAGGCAAGCGCTAACCACTGAGTCCCAAGCCTCAAATTAGGGTGTTTGACAGCTCTGCTTCCTTCCAGAGCACGGGGTCTCCTCTGGGTGTTAAAAGTGACTTCTCCACAATGTTGTACATCAGTGGAAATTGGATTTGTGTTCTTTGTAAAGGCAGCATGGAGTTTAGGAAGGTTTACAGTCTTGTTCTGCTGCTTGCTCTGAGCTCTCGTGCCCTCGAGTGTAAAAGGGAATAATGAAGAATATGACTCAGTTGACCGACCTGCTATGTGCCTCACCCACATCCTAAGTGGGAGGAAGGTTCCAGCTGGAGAATCTATCTTTGGGAACCAGTATCACTCTAGGGCAGGGCTGTGGAAGGCTTTATACACTGGCTATCACCATAGTCACAGCCCTAGCCAAGGGAAGCACGGGGGCTCTGCACTTCCCAGTTCTGAAGTACCAGTCATCTGGGAACCATAGACACAGAGTTGGAGTCACCCAAGAGGGCTCAGGGTACAAGGTAGAAAAAAGAGACCAGACAGGGCCCTGGTTCTGAAACCAGTTATGACCCAGAGAGGGCTGCTTCAATACTATCCATCCCACCCAGGCCTGGCTTGGATGTGGGCAGGGAGGCTACCATGATATACGTTCCCTGCTGGGTAAGATGGTGCTCTGTCCCTAACAGGCAGGGAGTAGAGGTGAGGTTTCTAGAACCATCTTTGCTATAGTCAGAGGACTGGCTGACCATGGGCTCAGGACGTGGTCAGGACACAGCCAGATCTCTTCAGCTGTTTCTGTGGGGATCTCCACAGAAAAATCTCGGGTTGTGAGAGCCCTTGGCAGAGAATGTTAGCAACTACAATGCTCTATCTGTGTGATGAACTCAGTTTCTCCACCCCCAGTGAAGGCAAACAGGTTTCAGGGAAGTGCAGTGCATTCTTGTCCCTAATGGGAACCTCTAGGGTGTCATGTACACTCTCAGTTTGTACCAAGGTGATGTAGGAGAGCAGGGATCAGTCAAGGACCAACTGAGCAGCTAGCCCTGGGCTGCATGGTGCTCACACCTCTGCCTAGGCTCACCAAGCGACTAAGATAGGTGGGGACCTATCAAATCAAGACAGAATTGCCTCCCAGCACAAACTAAGTCAAACTGTGTTTTCAAAACAGCAATAGTAGCTAAACTTGAAACATGAACCTGAGAACACAGCTTCCTGGGCATCTGTTCTGTCTTGAGGACTAGAAAAATTGCAAGTAAAGCAAATACAATCTGATTATGGGATGTCTAGGAGTCAGACCACCATCCAGGTGAAGTCATCCTGAGAGCATCCTCCACTTCAGGCTGAGTTCATCCTCTCTTATCCACTTTCTGATCCAGACACTCCCTGTCTTGCTCCTCATCTTTTTGTTTGTTTGTTTGTTTGGTTGGTTGGTTTTTGTTTTTTGAGACAGTGTTTCTCTGTGTAACAATCTTAGCTGTCCTGGAACTAGCTCTTATAGACCAGACTGGCCTCGAATTCACACCTGTCTCTGTGTCTCTAGTGCTGGGATAATGGCATGCACCACCACCACCCAGTGCTCCCCATTTTTTATAGGAGCAGGGCAGCCAAGGCTTGGCAGAACCCCACCCTGAACAGCCACAGTATTTATAGCTACATCCCTTCTGGGGCCTGGGCAAGTTCCCCAGGGCTCTGCTGCCACCCTTGGTTACCTGGGCTCTTGCTGAGAATTAAAATCTGGTTCAATAAGAAGTAGCTTAGTGGTACTGCATTTGCTTAGTGTACTTAAGTCTCTGGTTGTCTTCCACAATACACACACACACACACACACACACACACACACACACACCTCTTCCTTTAAAAATTGGAGTTATACTGTCCCAATGTTAAGCTTGTCTTTTATGGTTCTCTGACTGGGGTGACAGAGGAGGGAGAATGAGTTCCTAACACATGTTCTTTGTGTGTTTTTGGCTTGCAGTGCCTGCATCTACCTATAGCCCATCCCCAGGAGCCAATTACAGTTCAGCTCCCTATACCCCCTCACCTGCTCCCGCTTATACCCCCTCACCTGCTCCCACCTATACCCCCTCACCTGCTCCCACCTATACCCCCTCACCTGCTCCCACCTATTCCCCTTCCCCTGCACCAGCTTATACCCCTTCCCCTGCCCCAAACTATAGCCCTGCTCCCTCAGCAGCCTACAGCGGGGGCCCTGCAGAGTCTGCCAGCCGCCCACCCTGGGTGACTGACGACAGCTTCTCTCAGAAGTTTGCTCCTGGAAAGAGCACCACTTCGGTCAGCAAGCAGACCTTGCCCCGGGGGGCTCCAGGCTACAACCCAACAGGTCCACAGGTGACCCCTCTTGCCAGGGGCCTGTTCCAGAGAGCTGAACGCTTCCCAGCGAGCAGCCGGACTCCCCTCTGTGGGCACTGCAACAATGTAATCAGGTACAGGCAGGGGTGACAGACAGACGGGAGGGCAGATATAGGCGAAAGGTCAGCCTCATGGGGAAGCCTCAGGTCTCTCTGGCTCACCTCTATGAGCTTTAGCTTCCATACCTGTGTGACACCCACATCCCTGGGGAATTGGGAAGATTCCATGAGGTAAGTGGGTGAAGCTCCCAGCGTGGTGCCTGGTGCCAGGAGCTCTCCCTTGGGCTAAGGCTGGGTTCTGGGAATCTCCAGCCTTATTGTCAGGTTTATTGAGCACATTGCAAGTTGGATGACAGTGCTGGTTTTGACCCAGCTTTCCTATAGGGTTGCTTCTGGATCTTTCCACAAACAGGTTTATACCTCTTCGGGCTCTGATAGACACTTCACTGAAATTAAAGCAAGTAATTTCCCTTAAAAGTCATGAGTTCGAGAACAGCCTGGTCTACAGAGTGAGTTCCAGGAGAGTCAGAGATACACAGATAAATCCTGTTTCGGAAAAACAAAACAAGGAAACAAAAATTTATTAAAAAGAGAAAAAAGGGGGGCTGGAGAGATGGCTCAGAGGTTAAGAGCATTGCCTGCTCTTCCAAAGGTCCTGAGTTCAATTCCCAGCAACCACATGGTGGCTCACAACCATCTGTAATGAGGTCTGGTGCCCTCTTCTGGCCTTCAGGCATACACGTGAACAGAATATTGTATACATAATAAATAAATAAATTGTATACATAATAAATAAATAAATATAAAAAATAAATAAAAAGAGAAAAATAAATGAAAAGAGTCAGGGGTCTCCGACCATGCTTGTTAAATACAGTATGTCTGTGTATATGTGTGGTATATGCCTCCATATGTGAAAAACATACCCTTTAAAAAAACCAAAAGCAGAGGCCAGGCATGGTGGTGGCACACACCTTTGGTCCCCAGCACTAGGGAGGCATAAGCAGGCATATCTCTGTAAGCTCAAAGCCAGGCTCTTCTAAAAGCTAGTTCCAGGCCAGCCAGGGCTAGAAAGTGAGATCCTGTTCCCAAAACAAAAACAAAATGAACATAGAAGAACTAGAAAACACGGAACTGAAAAAGTTAGAACCTGAGATTTTCTGCTAGTTCCAGTGTTCTGAATACTAATCTGAACCAGAGCCATCATCAGGTTTATCATCTACTGCTTCCTGTGACCTTGAACGAGTTCCTTGACTTTCCCCGACTCAATTTTCTGTACTGATAATCCGGCCTTCCTTCTTCATAAAACTGTTATGAGGGTTAGCTATATTAACAAATGTAAGATCATTCTTGAAGATACTCTAGCACACAGTAGTTTAATAAAGGTTAGCCACCATTGATCTCAGAATAACCTTTGATGACCTGAACCCGGTGATGTGTTTACTGGGTCCTCAGTGGGAGACATTTGAATTGCTTCCAGGTTCTTTTTGTTAGGTGTTGGATTGTGTGTTCCCTTATGACAGGGTCTCTCTGTGTAGTCCTGTCTAGCCTGGAGCTTACTATGTAGACCAGACTGACCTTAAACTCTGCCTGCCATGTGCTGGTATGCACCCCCGTGTCCCATTTTCTGGTTCTGTTTATTGTGTTACTGACATGACAATAGATGTCTTTCTGCATGGAACTTTCTTAGAATTATGTGGTATTTCGTTAGAACAATCCTTAAAGCAAGCATTACTAAGTAAATGTATGAATAGTGTTGGGGTTCTTAAAATATCTGGCTCTAATTTCTGGGGCTCATTTTAAAATACTGCTGTCTGCCATGCCAGGGGCCCTTTTCTGGTAGCCATGGGCCGCTCCTGGCACCCAGAAGAGTTCAACTGTGCCTACTGCAAGAACTCCCTAGCAGATGTGTGCTTCGTGGAGGAGCAGAACAACGTTTACTGTGAACGGTGCTACGAGCAGTTTTTTGCCCCTCTGTGTGCCAAGTGCAACACCAAGATCATGGGGGTAAGTGGGCAGCATCCCTCCCTTGGGCCCTTGTCTTTTCTTCAACTGGACTGGCTTCCTCCCTTCCCCTAAGATTTTCGGGTCCCGCTAGAAACACTCTCAACAAGCTGTTGATAACAGAACACGCAACTCCATTTCCATCGCAGAATGGAATCGGTTTGCCACTAACTCCTGAACCAGGGAACTAATTAAGTTGGGCCAGCAATGCTATCCACATGTGCCACCAGCTTCAAATGGTGCCGGGGCACCTCAAAGCAGGTTCGTGCTTCGCAGCCTGGCCTGTCATCTGCCTGCGGCCCTGACTCTCCGTACCCTTTGGGCAAAGTGGCCCTAATAAGCCGGACCTCCCTTCTCCACCCTCCCCTGCCTTCCCGGCACCTGCTTTTTGAACCCCGTTGCCCCATTCCCTAGGCGACTTGGACAGCAGCCCTGGGAAATGTTCTGTCCTGAACCCAGATTCTCCCCTCCAGGAAGTGATGCGCGCTCTGAGGCAGACATGGCACACTACCTGCTTCGTCTGTGCAGCCTGCAAGAAACCTTTTGGAAACAGCCTCTTCCACATGGAGGATGGAGAGCCATACTGTGAGAAAGGTAGGCATGGGAGATACGGTGTAGACAGGATGCAGCATGACACCATGCTGGAAAACCCTGTACCATTTCCCACCTGGGTTGACAGGCAGGCATAGGAAACTAAGTCCTGCCTACGTCAAGGGGAAGAAAGGGTCTTGTGTGCATTTTGCTTCATGTGTGGTACTGGGGATCAAACTCAGAATCTTACACAAGGTCCTGATTTTGTTTTTAATGGCGAATCAAGCTATTATAATGAGCTATTTATACTTTATACTCCTTCCCCTGCTCATTTGGTTTCAGCTTTTGGGGAAAAGGAGTTGGAGTTACAATGTATTTTATACACCAGTCTCTGCTCCCTTCCGTGTGTCTAATATCTGAATCCCTCATTGCTTCCCTAAACCTTGAGAGACTGTTCAGGCTATGTTGACTTGGAAACCCGGGTCTAGTCTGAAGAGGGGCCTTGGCTCTAGTAATCGTCGTTCTAATTTCTCTTCCTGACTCCACCCTGGGATAGCTTTGCAACCCTGAGGAAGGCTGCTCAACTTCTCTGAGAGACTGTAACAGCTGCCCTGTGGAGTTGCTGTGGGGACGGAAGCAGGGAGGGGCCGAGGCTTGCAGGGGCCGAGGCGTGGAATGCCGAGCGCCCTTCCCTCCCTCCCTGCGGTGTTTTTCAGGCTTCCTCCAATCTCTCTGCACTTTGCAGTGTAATATGCTATTGTAACATGTGAGGAACTGTGGTGACTTCCGGAGTCACAGGCATCCCCGCTAGCTGGCCTTTCTGTCCGGTCCTTCCTTCACAGCCTGCTCCTTCTGGAAGAGTTTAAGTCCAGGCAGATAAGGGGCTGAGACAGCAGCACCAGAAAATCGGATGAGGAAAAGCAAGGAGGCCAATTATAGAGACAACCTCATTTTGTAGAATAAATGAGGAAAGTGCCAATATTCTAAAAAAATAGTATTACTCGTATCTGTACTATCAATTTTTAAAGCCTCCAGGCCACACAAAATCAACTTTGAAATAGAAAAATCAATCAGTAAGCAAGACTAAAACTTCCAGAAGTGGATTCAAACTGTTTGAAGAACAAATTTGTGACTGGGCAGTGGTGACGCACACCTTTAGTCCCAGCACTCGGGAGGCAGATCTCTGTGAGTTCAAGGCCAGCCTGGTCTACAAGAGCTAGTTCCAGGACAGCCAGGACTACTACACATAGAAAATTTGTGAAAAAAAACAAGGGAAGGAATTACTACTTAATAAGGCTAGTTGAACCATTTTTTTTTTGGTTTTTGGTTTTTTTTTCTGTTCATCTTTTAACCATAAAACATGCTATATATTGACTGTGTAGTCTATATCAGTTTCTGTGAGATCTCTATGCTCAAAAATTTTAACCAAGGGCCAGCAAAATGGCTCAGTGGGTAAAGGTGCTTATGCGGGAAGCTTGGCTGCCTGAACTTTATTCCTGCAATCCACACAAAGTAGGAGAGAACCAGCCTCACAGAGTTGTCCTCTGACCTGCACACGTACTCCATGGCACAAATCATGCACACTAATAATAGTAACAATGAATTTTTAAATATCTCGGGCTGGAGAGATGTCTCAGTGATTAAGAGCACTGGCTGCTCTTCCGGAGGTCCTGAGTTCAATTTCCAGCACCCATATGGCTGCTCACAGCTGTGTTTGGGATTCAATGCCCTCTCCTGTGTATAGATGTACATACAAACAAAGCATCATTATACATAAAATAAATAAATATTAAAAGGAATTTTAAGCAAAGCCATTATCGTGATGGGCATTCAAGGATGATGGACGGAAATATGGATGATAAACAGGTCCTCTTCCTCCTTTAACCATTTATGAAGTCTTCTAAAATAAGAGCCAACAGTTAATGTTTATGCCAAGTACTTCATACATTTCTTAATCTGGTCAATAGTAATAATCCCATGAGTTTGGCGCTGTAGTTTTATAGTTGGGAAGGCTACAGTCCTGAGAAGCTGCCCCAGGTTTAATGAATTCCTTAATAGAACTGGACTTTGAACTAGCTTTTTCTTTTTTCATACTCCATGTTTATAACCCTGATGGCATACTGCCTCTCAGTGTGTGGTCTAAGACAATGAATAGACATACCATCCAGGAGATGAGCAGAACCCAGGAAGAGGCTAGCCGTGGTGGAGCTGTGGAGAGACAAGTACATTTGGGGAGCTGGGGAATGTAGGGAGAAATGAAGTTTTTAAAGGGATTCGAACTCTTCTAGAAAAATCTAGAAAATGTCTACAGTAGTATGGTAGAATTGCTATGCTCTGAGAAAGGCGCATAAGACTTTATGAGGCCTCAAGTGTCAGACTCTGGTCGTTATTTCTTTGAGTCTCAATTTCTTCATCCACAAAATAAGACCAAAAATTAAAAAAAAAGTCTGTCTCTGAGAGACATTGTGAAGATCAGATTCATTCATTCATTTACTGATTTACTTGCTATTCGGTAAATTCATTGATGTGTTGGTTTATGGCTCTGTTGAATACTGACCATTGACTAGGTGTTGTGTCGGAAGTACGAAAAGTAAGGCATGATTCTTGATGTTAAGGTTCTTGTAAGGAATGCCATCTGTCTTCGTCCATCTTGTTTAGTGTAATCAAATGTCTGAGGCAGGGGGGTTTACTGCAAACAGAAAGGCATTTGGCTCCTGCTTCTGAAGGCTGGGAAGTCCATCATTAAGGGCTACACCTACAAGAGCCTTTTTATGTCATCCCATGTGGAAGGTGGAGGGGCAAAAAGGAGAGGAGAAAACCGGGCAATGGGAGAGAGAAACAAAACAAAAAACAAGAGAGGGAAGAAAAGAGCACATTACTGCTCAGAGTGCCCACGTTGTTCCCATCACTCACGTGGTTGCTTGAACAACATGTAACTCCAGCTCAATAGTATCCAACAATGTTTTCTGAACTCTGTAGACACCTGGACTCCTGATTACACACAAAACTAAAAATAAAATAAAATCTGGAAGAAGAAAAAAAAAAAGACCCCCCCCATTCTTCCAAAATAAGCCCAGTGGCTGGGCAATGAGGAATATTGTTTTTTAATTTCCATTTGGGGATTGACCTGTTTGGGCTATCAGAGGAGTGAGAGAGAGAAAAGAAGCAATCACTCCTAAGGAAGTTCATGACAATTCCAGACAAGACCAGCACGAGGTGGTTATTAAATCCAAGTCTGAGCCAATGCAACATTGGGACAAATTACCAAAAGAGTGAAAAATAAAATCAATCATATAAGGAGTACTATGTGAGATGTCAAAGCCCACTCCCCCAGCTCACTGACGTGGGGCTGTCCTGGTCTGGGGTCCATGTTGCCAACTGTTCTTCGGGCCTGCCTCACTTTACCGTTTATTTCAGACTACATCAATCTGTTCAGCACCAAGTGCCACGGATGTGACTTTCCTGTGGAAGCTGGCGACAAGTTTATCGAAGCCCTGGGGCACACCTGGCATGACACCTGCTTCATCTGTGCGGTACGTTTCTAGCCTGCAGCGGGTAGAAGGGACAAAGTACAGTCTGGTTGGCCAACCCCTTGACACGCAAAGATACAGCTGTGACATTCTGGTACCATAATGGTACTTAAAGGTTGCCAGTGCCCTGTCTTGATCTGTCACGGGTAAAGAAAGCTGTGTTACAGACTGGAGAAATGGCTCAGTGGTTGAGAGCACTGACTGCTCTTCCAGAGGTCTTAAATTCAAGTCCCAGAAACCACGTGGTATCTGACATCTATAACGGGATCTGATGTCTTCTTCTGTCATGCAGGTGTACATGCAGATAGAGCACTTATATGTAAAATGCATAAATAGATAAATGTTTAAGGAATCTGCATTACCATGGATTATTTACAGAGCAGTGGCAGCAAAGTACCCTAGGATTTGGAGAACCGGTTTGTTGTTTTATAAGCATAGGTGAGGGCAGCAAACGATGGCCTAGAGAAGCAGTGGCTTCCCCAGGTTCTGTGCTGCCTTGGTTATGAAGCGGTATGAAGGCTTTACCATGAACCCCAGTCCTCAGCATATTGACTACGTCTCTGAAAGGCTGAGATAAGGTTTCTCTTGGTTGGACCTTTAGAAAGCAGGATGAGTATCACTTTCCTTTCCTAAGTGGTCCTGTTCTTGATAGACAGCAGCCAGCAGATAAGCCTGAGATTAATGATTAACCGTGTGCAGTGAGCTGAATCAGCAGGGCATCTGTCTAAGAGACTGGCCTTCCCTGTACAGGGCTTTCAGCTGAGATGAGACTGTGAAACTGTGCTGCCTCTACTCGGACTTGAGTTGGAAACAGGAAATGCTCGTCCCTAATAAATCTCTATATTGTCAGTCTAACTGACTGAACTTTATTTAGGAAAATGGATAAACTATTGGTATTTTAAGAACCAGAGTTTCTCAAGGTGAATTTGGAGTATGTATGATATAACTGTGCTGCTTAGGGGCTGGGGATAAAGTTCAGTCGGTAGAGTGAAGCCCTGGGTTCAATCTCAAGCTTCATATAAACCAACTATGGTAGCGTACACATATAATCTCAGCACTTGGGAGATGGAGGCAGGAGGACCAGAAGTTCAAGGTTAACCTTGTTACACAGTGAAATTAAGGCCAACTTTGGATACAGGAAGCCCTGTCAATAGATAGATAGATAGATAGATAGATAGATAGATAGATAGATAGATAGATAGATATTTGTGCTGTTTAAGTCTGAATAATCTTTTATGAATTTAGGATGGAGGACAATAGTCATCAAGTTTACTGCCATATATTTTGAATTCTGTACTTTACTCCTTTGCCTCCACTATTTATGGGGTACATTGTGTTCAATGTGTATTAGTTTCCTAGGGTATAATACCAGACACTGCAGAAATATATCCTCTCAGTCGGGCATTGGTGGCGCACGCCTTTAATCTCAGTACTCGGGAGGCAGAAACAGGCTGAGTTCGAGGCCAGCCTGGTCTACAAGAGCTAGTGCCAGGACAGACTCCAAAGCTACACGGAGAAACCGTGTCTTAAAAAACAAACAAACAAAAAAGGAAATATATCCTCTCATAGTTCAGCAGGACAGAAATCAAAACTCAAAGTACTAACAGACAGCCACACTCTCTCCTACCTCTGATTGCTAGCCATCTTTTCATTTCCTGGCTAGTTACAAAATTCTGGTCTTTGCTTCCATTGTTACGGTGGCGCTCTCTCTCTCTTGTACAGAAAAGCTAAGATTGGGTGGGTCTTGTTCTCTGATGAAGGGCTCCAGCAGTAGCTTGGACACTGAGTTTATTTTATACATCTGAAACACAGGGAGGCCAGGTTATCACATACAGATAAACAAGGAGGCAGGTTTAGCTAATAGCTTTAGGGGAACAGCCTCAGGCTATAGCATCCAGGAGAAGGAAGCTGTTGTCCACACTTCCTACATATGGTCAATGTCTTAGTTAGGGTGTCTAGTGCTGTGAAGAGACACCATGACCACCGCCATTCTCATAAAGGAAAACATTTAATTGGAGTGGCAGCTGTTCAGTCTGTAATTGGCTCCTTGTGGCGGGAAGTATGGCAGCACACAGGCAGACAAGATGCTGAAGAGGTAGCTGAGAGCTTTACATCTGGATCGGCAGGCACCAGGAAAAGAGAAGGAGCCACTGGGCCTGGCTTGAGCATCTACAACCTCAACCCCCAACCCCCCTACCCCCATCCCCACTCCCACCCTCGCCACACACACACACACACACACACACACACACACACACACTTCCTCCAACAAGGCTATACCTACTCCATCAAGGCCACACCTCCTAATGATGTCACTCCCTATGGGCCTACAGGGCCATTTTCATTCAAACCACCACAGCCAACATCTGCAGACAGACCAGGGGAACACTTTGTCATTTCCCTGAGCCTGATCAGGAGAAGTCTTTGCTATTCCTATTGGTCTGAGCCATTGGAGCCCTTTACTTGTCTCTGCTCATGTCAGCAATATACATTGACTCAGGACTTCATCGGCTCCCCTCAGCATAACATGAATTAGACTTTTTGTTTGTTTGTTTTATCACATATAATCTCTATTCCACTAGATTTAATGAATTTGAGTTCATGCTTTTCAGAAGTCTTTATCTTATTTGGGTATTTATTTATGTCTAAAGACAGAGTTCTGAGCAGCTAAAATGCCCTTGAACTTTTGACCCTTCTCTACCACATCCCTAACATTAGGATTTTAGGCAAGCCCATTAAGCCTGGCTCATGTGGTTCTGGGGATCAAAGCCAGGGCTTCATGCATGATGGTCAAGCAACTGGCTCCTTCCTCAATCCCCTGGAAGTCTTCATGTTATATGGATCAACCTACATATTCTATTCAGTCATTAAGGCTTTGTAGCAGGGCGGAGAAAAACAGGCTGTTTATTCTCCTAGTTAGGTGCAACAGTGCATTTTTTTAAATTTTTATTTATTTATATTTTATGTATGAGTGCTATGCAGGTACACCAGCACACCAGAAGAGGGCATCAGATCCTATTATAGATGGTTGTGAGCCACCATGTGGATGCTGGGAATTGAACTCAGGACTTCTGGAAGAACAGCTAGTGTCTATAACCACTAAGCCATCTCTCCAGTCCCTGAAAGGGTGACCTTTTCCCCCATAGTATCTCCCTATATAGCCCAATTTAGTTCTTGAACTCAGGACCCTTCTGCGTCAGCCTCCCAAGAGCTGGGATTAGGAGCATGTCTGCCATGTTATGCTAGTCTGAAATCTTTTGCTCACGTCTTCTCTGCTTCAAGATCCCATCTCACACGGCTCTGTCTTCCTTCCCAGGTCTGCCATGTGAATCTGGAGGGGCAGCCATTCTACTCCAAGAAAGACAAACCACTGTGCAAGAAGCATGCGCATGCTGTCAATGTGTAGGGGCCCAGAGTGGCTGCTGCGGGCCGGGCCCTGGCTGCTCCTGCTGCCGACAATGAAGGAGTCAAAGATCTTTCTTCTGGGGGGAAAGGGGAATGAGAGGAATGATTGAGCCTTTTGAAGTCTAATTTTAGTCTTTTCTGGTACACACAGATTGTGTATTTGCGTAGTTCAGACCAGAAGCCAAAAGAAGATTCTAAAACCAGGTAGTAACTAATCCTCAGCTGGAACCACACTTCAGCCTTTTGGGAAAGGATTCCAAGGAATCAAAACTCAAAAACAAAAAGAGCAATGTTCAAAAATGATACAGCTCCCCAGCCATCGCTGTCATCAGTGCAGGGACAGAGCTCAGGGCAGTTACGGAGAATCCAAAACACGCCGTGGAGTTCTGCAGTGCTCCTTGGCAAACAGAAGGATGTGCCAAACAGTATTTGCTGTGGGGTTATTTTTAGAGCCGGCACTGAGCGCTCCTTAGCTGAGACCCATTGGGCCTTCCTCACCAAAAAAGGAAGAGTCGTTCCTTCAGCACCACAGAGCTCCCTCTGCGCATCAGACTTCAGATGTCGAACAAACTGAAACATGGTCTTCCGTACCATGAAACCTAAAGCCATGTCAGGCCACCACTGGGAAAATGAAGAGGTTCCGGAAACGTCTTTGGCTCATGCCACAGGCAACCGAGAAAAGATGGACTCTCTTTGCATCCCCCCCCCCCCCCTTCAGTCTGAAACATCTAACGTCCCTGGGAAGCTTTGCTCCTTCTGAATTGTCATGGGGAAGTGAACGTGGGTTTTCTAGTTTTGCTTTACACAGTGTGTCAGAAGAGGTTTGCAAAGGACTCTGGGTAGGGTTTAGCCTCTGTTTGGCTTGAAGAGGGTCCTGAGCATGAATGTCCCATGCATGTATTTCACCCCCACCCATGACTGCTCATGTTGTGAGTGGGGGTAAAATACATCTTCCACAGCCCTATCCTCAAACAGCTTAGCGGAAAGAAAAGAGAGATGGCGCCAAACACAGGGTGGAAGAGCATGCTCTCATGCCCAGCTGTGCTCCGGAAGAGTAGCTTGCTTTCTGCCAACCTCATCATGGGCTGTGGGATACCCGCCTTCAGGGCTGCACCGTGCTCTTCACTCGTTCCTTTAAATGCAGCACACCAATTGCATAATCGTGCTGACTGCTGCAAGGAGGGGAAAAGATACACTTGCCATTTGGGCCAGTATTTTGGAAATAGCATTGAACTAGACCTGGCCTTCAGAGTCCTTTACACATACGTAGGGCTAGATAGAAGTAGAGAAAGTGGCTCCTTTCTGGATTGGAGATGGTACCGTCACTTTTCTTCCTAGGAAGTGCTGTTAGGAAGGAGGTTCACTGGAAACGACATTGACGCAGGCTGTGTGTGTACGTGTGTTTCTCACTGGAGCACAGTGTTCCGGCACTCTACAGGCTCACTGCCCCTCTCTCTTTACTCCTGTTTGGGATTTTTCTCTTTGCATGTTTGAAATGCTTTATGAGAATGCATTCAAACTCTTCTTTCTTTTGAGGACTAAGGCTTTCAGGAGACTGGTCGTCCTACTGAAGGGTGTCAGACAGAGCCTAGATAGCCCATGGTTTTTCTAAATCAGGAATCACCAGTCCCCTCTGGGCAGCATGGAGGCCGGTTAGAACTGGGCTCCTACCAAGCGGCCCTTCTTTACTTTTGACTCAAAGCCTCAGGCTGGGTAAATTCGGTTGGGACAGCCTGGAGATTTGTTCAGAGATACAGAACAGTACCTTGTGCACAGTCTGATATGTTTGGAAAGTACAAATACACAGGGACAAGGAGCTTGCTGACCAAACAGAAAGGTTCTAAAGCAGCTGATTTTTTTTTTTTTGAAAAAGTATCTTAGTATCTTAGTTTTTTTTGTTTTTTTTTTTTTTTTTTGAGACAGGGTTTCTCTGTATAACAGTTCTAGCTGTCCTGGAACTAGCTTTTGTAGACCAGGCTGGCCCCAAACTCACAGAGATCCCCCTGCCTCTGCCTCCAAGTGCTGGGATTAAAGGTGTGCACTACTACTGCCCGGCTCAAAAAAAGTATCTATTAAATGGTCTGAAACTAGTCTTGAGGAAGGGAAATAAAAATTCCCATTATGTTTTCCAAATCTCTTTTTAAAGATTTTTTTATACATGTGCACAGACACTGTTCCTCTATAATTTATCATTTTCTGTAGTATCTTTAAGAAGAAAAGTAAAATACCCCAAAGGAAAGCATCACTATCATTCTATATTAAATAGTTGTTTTAAAAGTATATAATAGTTCATGTATATTTTTGAAGGACTCTTATTTTTCAAAACCAAAACATTTTAGGGATTAGATGTAATCAGAATTTTCCTAGTACTCGGGATGCTCTAGCTTCGCTTTCCAACACTGCCCAAAAACCAATTTAAAGGTGGTGGGCAAGGAGCTAGTTTCGAGAATGGTGCACTGAATGAGCCTGCACAGTGTTAAGGTTAAGGCTGTGTGGCGTTCAGGTTAACACCAAGGCTTTCCCGTGACAGCAAACGGTTTTTACTGGCTCGCAGGAGGAGTACAGTTTGTCTTGTCTTCTTATTGTTGGCATTAATCTAATGTACTCACACACGCTCTCCTTTTGCAGTACAATGACTTGTATTGGCAGTGTTTGTGTTACCAATCTAGTCTTTGCAATGTGAACTTCTCAACCCAAGGACTCTTGCTTTGGGTGTTTTTCCTTTCTTTTTGGTAAGTTTTTTGAGGTGGAATATAATGTGTTAGAGGTGTGCACAAAACTATTTTGCATGTTTTTCTTTCTCTTCTTTTTTTCTTTCTTTTTTTGGGGAGGGGGGTCTGTGTAGATTCTTTTTAGCAAAATAAAATTCAGAAAAAGATACACAAATACTAATTTTTATTCTGTGTAAAGTTCTTTCATTTGTCATTTAAAAAACAGTAGCTGACATCTAAATGGCCACAAATAAAAGTCTGAGACAAAAGAGTCCTGTGAATAAGAAACTCTGTTTACTCGGTCTGTTATGCAACAGCAACACAGTGATTTTATTTATGCAAAGTTGTATGAATAGCACACATGTTTTCTATGGGAAAGGAACTAATAAGCAGAGGAACAGGCCTCAGCTTGCATTTTTGGAAAGGTGCTTTTAGTTACTTGGTGACCCAATATTTCATATGTGGTTCTCACAATGCAGCCTTTGCCTCTGGTACTACGGACTCTATGATCAGGTTGTTCGTTTGATTTTAGATTGTTATTTCATTTTGTTTTTTTTTTTTTAGTGACTGTGTCAGAGCACATGTCAGAGGACAACATTCAGAGGTCTCCTTCCATAGTGTGGGCTCTGAGTATGGACTCGGGTCATCATGTTCAGAAGCAGGTGTCACTACCCACTGAGCCATCTCAATAGCCCAGACTTACTTGTTTGTTTATTTGCAAATTTATATATTTTTAAAATTTTATATTTAATTTTATTTTATGTGTATGAGTGTTTTGCTTGCATGTATGTCTGCTCACCACTTGTGTGCCTGTTTTCTTTGGAGGCCAGAGGAGGGTATTGGATCCCTTTGAACTGGAGTTACTGATGGTTGTGAGCCACTGTGTGGGTGCTGGAACTTGAACCACCATGGTCCTCTGAAAGACTAACAGGTGATCTTAACCACTGAGACATCTCTCCAGCTCCAACTTTAAGATTTATTTTTATTACTTTTTAACCATATGTATATGTGTGTGCCTGTGTATGTATAGGCATGTGTGTCTAGGTGCCTGAAGAGTCTAGAAAAAAGGTACTGGATTTCTCTGGAGCTGTAGGAAGTTGTGAACTGCCTGAGATGGGTGCTGGGGACCAAACTCAGGTACTCTGCAACAGTCATGCAAGCTCTTAACCACCAAGCCGTCTCTCCAACCCCACAGATTCGTTTTTATTTTGCTCCACATAGCTTCAAATACAGAAAAGTTGCTCTATTCCTTTCATTTCCTTTTTCCCCCCAAGTAAATTCAGAGGAAAATCTCTTCACTTAATGCCACTCATTAAGAAAAAATAATACTAAGCCGGCAGTGGTGGCGCACGCCTTTAATCCCAGCACTCAGGAGTCAGAGACAGACGGATCTCTGTGAGTCTGAAGCCAGCCTGGTCTACAAGAGCTAGTTCCAGGACAGGCTTCAAAGTTACAGAGAAACCTTTCTCGAAGAAAAAAAAATACTGAGCATGGACAAAGCCCCAAGGCTCGATTCCTAGCACCTTACAAACCATCCCAGGACTCAGCAGGTAGAGGCAGGAGTTTAAGGTCACCCAGGACTACACAGTGAAACCTTATCTCAAAACAGGCAAGCAAGCAAGCAAGCAAACAAACATACCACTTTAGTAGTGATAGCAATATGAAGTGACAGCAAATATTTAAATAAACAATAAAGAAAAATCTCATAAAATCATAGGATTTAAATTTGGAAGTGACTAGGAGGTCATCCAGGGACCTTCTAAAGGTGAGACTAAAGTCTGGAGGTTCGGGAAGTGACCTGTTGCAGAAGCAGCCAGAGCCATGGAATAAGGATGGACTTTGACATGATGAGACCTGGGCTTAGGTCAGGGCTATTTTACACACTTTTAGTGACACTGGGAGAGACTCTTTTCAGCAGTTTATCCATCTGAAAAAGACAATAACACTTTTGCCACAGAGCTATTTTGGAACCCAAATGTAAAACCTTCTGAAGAAACCGGTTGGTGGGGGCGCATGCCTTTGATCCCAGCACTTGGGAGACAAAGACAGGTGGATTTCTGAGTTTGAGGCCAGCCTGGTCTACAAAGTGAGTTCCAGGACAACCAGAACTGTTACATAGAGAAACCCTATCCCCCCCCAAAAAAAAAAATTCTGAAGAAATTGCAATTCAAAATTTTCACCAAAATGTAATATTAGTCATTACTGCCAACACCAAAGCCATCAACCCTGCTGCATTTTCTTTACTCTTATTCATTTTCCACCCACTCCACACACACAGCCTTCTGGGAGAACTAGCTGTGAGAATAAATGATATAACAAATAATTCAAAAACACGAACCACAGAAATCAGAATTTGGCATCATGAGCCTACATCAAAATTTCTATCCTTGACTGGATGTTGGAGGCAAAATAAAAAGTATTTGTCCTGAGCTACATATGGCATTTCTCACCTGCAATTCCAGCACTTGGAAGGCAGAAGCAAGACCAGGCTGGAAGTTCAAGGCCAGCCTGGTCTACATAGTGAATTTCAGACAAGTCAGGGTTCTATAGCAAGACCCCATCTCAAAAACAAATAAGTATGTTCTTTTGCCTCCTCAGTCACTAAGCAGATTTTTGCTCTTTTCTGGTGGTGACACCTCCCTATGAAAAGGGACCCCTCCCAAAGGATCCTCACCCGTCTCCAGATGAGGAGACCCAAAAGGGACCTGGTACAGAGTCCCAGTTCCTACCCCCAAAATGCTATAAAACCACCATGGTCTGGAGTGGTGGTGCTCCCCTTTAATCCCAGCATTTATGAGGCAGAGGCAAACAAGTCTCTGTGAGTTAGAGGCCAGCATGGTCTGTATTTTAAGTTCTAGGTTAGCCAAAGCTAGTGAGACCTTGTCTCAAAAACAAAACAAACCACCCAGCTGACCCTCAGTGGTCTTGAGCAACTCGGGGTATATGTTTATGGTTTTGTTGTTTTAGTTAACTTATAAAGTGGGTTTCCTTATGGCATTTTCATACATATTCATTTGGGTTGATTTTCCCTTCCCCGCCTCTCCCCTTGGCTGTGTCCCCCATCTCCTCTTAAAACCTTCCACCCAGTGTTTCCTTCTACTGTTATATTGCACACGCATCAGTATCCTTCCCACCAACCCGCTCCACTGTCCCCCAGATAGCCCACAGGAGGCAAAGGCAGGCTGATAGAAGGATGTTCCTACCAGAGGAAGCACTCTGAGATGAATGGAAGCCATCCCCAAAACGCATTTTGGATAAAGCAACAATTCACTGAGTGCTCACCAGAGGTCAAGATGACTACTCTGGACAGCGAGAGCATGACTGTGAATTCCACAGACAATCTACTTTCGAGGAACTTAAACTCCAGGCAGTTGGAATCAGCCAAACCAGAAAGCAATGTGTGTTGGGTTAACTGTAAGAGGAAGAAATATTTGGCATTTTAAAGCTGTTCTACAGGATAACAATGGCGAGAGACTGAATTTACATGAACTCATGGTAAGGACAAGACACGGAGAAAGAGTTCTAGCTGAAATAAGCTGAGCATTGGGCTCCATGTTTTTCAAGGAATGTGTAACTCGGAGTTGGAAAGCCGATGTAAAATACTGCTTCGAGTCTTTCTAGGGACAGGTCCAGAATCCAGTGTTTCTTCTCAGGTTCCACTCCCATTTAAATCATTCATACGACCTGGGCAATAGATGGCTCCTTGATGTATGATTGTTTATGTCCCAGTAAACTCATCGTAAGCTGAAAATATCCTAAGTAAAAACTGTATTGAAGGGACTGGGGATGTCCGTAGATGATGGTAGAGTGCTTGTCTGTCATAGATGAAGCCCTGGGCTCCATCTGTAGCAATGTGGAGAGTATGGTGACATTTGCCTATAATCTCAGTGCTCAGGGGGTGAAGGTAGGAGGACCAGAAGCTCAAGGTTATCCTGTCGTCCTTGACTACTGATGTGAGATGTCCTTCTGGGTTGCTTTCATTGGTTGATGAATAAAGCTGTTTTGACCAATGGCTTAGCAGAGTAAAGCCAAGTATGAAATTCAAAGAAAGAGAGAGAGAATAGGCAGAGTCAAGGAGATGCCATGTAGCCACCAAAGGAGAAACTTGCCAGAACATTACCAGTAAGCCACAGCCTTGTGGCGATACATAGATTAATAGAAATGGATTAATTTAAGATGTAAGAGCTAGCTAGGAATATGCATGAGCCATTGGCCAGTGTTGTAATTAATACAGTTTCTATTTGGTTATTTGGGTCTGGATGGCCAGGAAACAAAAGCGCAATCTTAGCTTAAAGGCTACCCCAGGGCCTGAGAGCCTCTGAAAAACCACCCTGTCTCTGGCTTATATCTCAAAGGAGTGCTGAAATTACGGATGCACCCATCCCATCCAACTTTCTACTCAGGTTCCAGGGAACGAACTCAGATCAACATTAATCAGGCTTGCACAGTTAACATCTTCACTTGCTAAGCCGTCTTGCCAACCCATAAGCTGTTTTGATTGAGTGGTCGGGAAGGACTATTTTGATGAGGTGACATTTGAAAGATGAGAAGAAATAAACCATACCAAAGTTTGGAGGTGGAGGCCAGCCAGAAGGAAAAAGAACAGTAAAGAACTTAAGGGGAGTAACTGGAATCCCGAGGACTTAGAGCTTGAGAACATAGGTCGGGGAAGGGAGGAGGGAAGGCACAGTGGGCCTTGGCTACACTGAAGAAAACCAAAACCATCTGCTGATTGCAAAGGGAGGAAATACATGATTGACAATAGGAGAAAGAACCTGAATTCTGATAAAAGCAAGAGTTTTATTTTTCTTCTAAAACATTTCACTTGGAAACAGTGTTCAGAGTTGAAGCAGCTCTAGAAGAAACTCTTACGTGGAATGCTGTCGGCTAAACCCTGGGGAGATGGCGAGCTGTGTGGGTATGATGTCTGGGAAGCCCAGATCTGTGCTGTCTACACACCCCCACACACGGACACCTTTCCTTTGACTTCATTGCAATCACACTACATGCACTGTTCTGAGATTTGCTTTCTTTTAAGAACCACTGATTTTGTAACTGAGAAGTCCATTGTATGATCCTAGTCACACGTCTATAAAATGCAACTGGAGGATTATCTGAGAATAAGGATTACGAGTTCATCTTTTGATTCAGGTTGCAGGGATATAGCCTGCCATTAATTTCGTCAACTACTTTTCTGAGCGATTCAACACCTACATCTTCTGTCTTGTGCCTCTCTGGGAGTCTCAGGTTCACATGTGTGGGCTTTGCCACCCTGTCTTACCTGGATGTCCCACTGATGTCTACCCATGTGCACTTGTTCCACAGGATGGAGGAATGACTGTGTGTGCTTTCTTTACCTTTTTCCCAGCACATCAGCTGATCCGAGGAATAGGTTTTTGAACTGAGGCAGGAAAGCCAGAATCTTTGCCCCGAGATTATGTTAAAACTGGAACTCACACAGAGATAACCTCTTTTCTTGTTAGTGGTTATGCTAGAAGTCCAAGAACATCTTCAGTAGGAGAGAACAAAGCCAAGTGGCATTGAGAAATAAAAACTGTAAAAGACTCTCCAAAGAGGTAGGCTCCTCCAGCTTTTTGGATCTACTCCTTCCCAAGGCTCTATGCCTATCTTTTCTTTCTTTTTTTTTGGGGGGGGGGGTTCGAGACAGGGTTTCTCTGTAGCCTTGGAGCCTGTCCTGGAACTTGCTCTGTAGACCAGGCTGGCCTCGAACTCACAGAGATCCATCCGCCTGTCTCTGCCTCCCGAGTGCTGGGATTAAAGGTGTGCACCACCACTGCCTGGCTATGCCTATCTTTTCTGTGGTTTAATCAATTTCTATTTATCCAGGAGCTCCTTTTTTTTAAAAAAAAATTCTATTACCTTTATTTAATCAGGTGTGGTGATGCATGTTTTTTTCTTCTAGGACTAGAGACAGAGGCATGCTCACAGAGGTGAGCTCAAGGCCAACCTAATGTACATAGTAAGTTCCAGTCGGTCAGAGCTATCCCGTGGGTCCCTGTCTCAAAACAAAGCATTTTCATTACATTTATTTAATTTTTCATCCTCAGAGGGTGGTACAGGTGGAGTCAGAGGGCAATCTGTAGGTGTAGTTCTCTCCTTCCAGTGTGTGGGTTCCAGGGCTGCAACTTGGTTGTCAGACTTGACAAATACTTTACCCATGAGCCATCTCGACGGCTGTTCTGTGAGTGATACAGAAACACATAAATGCCCTAGGTTTGCTCTCTACCACTGCCAGAAACACACACATGCACAGGCACACACACGCGCACAGAACTATAATGCTCACTAAACAAGGATAGCAGGGGCACTTTAAGTTCTCCTAATCTGCCACTCAGTTTACCCATGCCATCTTTCTAAACACATACTGTAGCAAGAAGGTGGGCCTGCATTCCTTCAAGCAAATCTGATAGCCCTGCTGTCCACATCCCTTTTGAATGGGGTTCTGCACCTGCCACTGGCTGAGCCCCTATCCTACCACCCAAATTGCTTCTCCTAAGTATCCGGTCTCTCTGTGGACTGTAGGTACTACCTTATCATTGAAACTAGAATTATGGAGTTATCCTAGCTCCTATCTGCTCCACAGTGGTTCTTACCGACAAACAGTAATTATTCCAGGTTGCCAAATGCACTTCCTGACCCTATCTGTTGTCTCTCCATCCCCAGGATCCTGCCTTCTGACAGCTCTGCTCTGCTGATACAACTGATCTATGTCCATTTTGCTCCCTCCAACCATCTCCCATTGGGAGATCTAAAGACAGATCTGAACATCCATTCAGTGGACTTGTATGACAACCAGATAGGGCTTCCCATTATTTCTGATAGGGCCTTCAAGTCCCCCACTGGTTTCCCCATCTCTTGTATGCCTACCTTCATAATAGTATTGTGCTGGCTACTTCTCTGAGTTTCCCCAACACCCCTGCACTGTTAACTAGCTAACAACTGTCTGCTTATGTAGTCTCTCAATGGTTTCCACAGGAAGTAGTTTGTGAGGAATGACTCTTTGGAGCACATTTGGTAGATGGGCTGGGGTTGTGCTATTTAGACTTAAACCTAAAATTTTCATTTTTGCCCACTGGATTATATCTTTTGGTTTTTCCAGGTACAGGTGGGCATTGGACTGGAAAGGCTTGGAAACAAAACACAAAACAAAGAATGTCATCACTGTTGTTGCTTAGCTGAGAACCCAGTTCCTTTTTTTCAACAAGCAAATTCTATTCAAAAACTAAAGCATTTTATTACACAAAGTTGTAGAATATCCAGCCATGTGCAAATTGGCTATCCTTTTATCTGGCTCCAGCTCAAAGCCATGTGACACGTACATAAAAGGACATGGAGACCATTTCCAGGCAGTTTCTAGGCTCTGGAAAGGAGCCTGCAACTACTTGTGTAGCTTTCACTCTAGTGAAGCAATTGCAGGTGGGTCCAGAGGAGCCAGTGTGAACCAGTGGGTTAGAAGGAAGGAAAGTGGGGGTGATCATTCTATCTGGCATGAGGTCGGCTGCAGAAACCCCTCCTGCTGTACTGTGCTTTCCTGGGGGTTGTCAAGAGAGATGAATTGGTGGTGAAAAGTTGGAGGCTAAGATTGGAGAAGGGCCTAGGAAGCCTGGGGTTCGGGTTCAGTGGGGTTGTCTTGAAGAATGGAGTATTAGGTATGAATGTTTATGCCAACAGTCCCAGCACTTGGGAGGCTAAGGTAGAAAGATCCCTTTGAGTTCAAGCTCAGCCTGAGTTACTGAGTAAGTGTTAGGCTAGCCTGGGCTAGGATGAGAGCCTGCCTCAAACTCTACCCCCAGAAGAAGGAAGAAAAGAAAATCAAACACCAGAAGTATTCATTTTGAATAAGAAAGGGAAGAAGCAGCAAAGGACTGGAGTTACAGCTTTCTAGGTCTTTCTCTCCTGAAATCTCTTGAGGCAAAGGATCAGAAATGCGTACATAGGAATGCCTGCTCCCCTGATTACAATCTAGCCTCCTTTCTCAACCTTTCCAGCAATGCTCAGCCTTACAAAACGAGGGGCCCTTGAAAAGTGACTCTGGATCAAGGCCACCAGAAAGAAGAACCCACCCATTCTGGGGTCCCAGCTTCCTGGTTCATGTATGTTAGAAACTGGCCATATTTGTTCAGGCAGGGTTGTTCTCAGAGCCAGGACCAAGACTGCCCTGGAGTTGAGAGGATAAATCAGATTACCCAATGAGAAGAGGGTGAATCACCTCCACAGTCCCACCCCCAAACAAGTGGCTCTCTTTCTCCTCCTTTGTCGATTTGTTCCTGGGAAGGCCAGGTTGAATGTAAGGGTAAACGCTAACAAAAGCAAGCTGTTGAATGTAATATTAGGCTGGAGGTTGGGAGGAAGAAAGGGTATTACAGACACCTCAGGCAGTGGCTCCGATCTGAACCATAGATGTTAGGTCCCTTCAAGTTGCTTCAAATGATTAAAATAACGAGATGTATCTATGGCTTGTAGGTTCATAACCAGGATGTGACTTTAAAGGAAAGAAAACATTTTTTCTTTGTTGCCCAAGTGGGCCTTGAATTAAGCTGATGCAATTCACTTATCTCAGGCTCCCAAGTAGCTGGGAATACAAGACACATTTTTCTTTTTATTTTATAGTACATTTTCCTTGTTTATGTTTAGGGACTGGCACTTTCTACTTTTCCCACTGAATCTTTACAACCCTACAAGGCAGGGAAGCCAAGGTTCAGACTGGTTCAGTGCCTCGCCCTAAAATACCTCTCTCTCTCTCTTCGGAACTCAGTCTCAAATTCTGTACCTTTCCTTAGTGGAAATGTTAATGCTCACCAGAAACACAGGAGGAAGCCAGTTGAGTCTGGTTCCTGTTCACTGAGCTCTTTTTATGAACCAGGTGTAAGGATCAGCAGGCAGCGGGCTGAGGTATGGCTCAGAGTACTAACAACTTACCATGTGTTGGGCCCCGGGTTTAATTTCCAGCACTGCAAAAATAAAAGAGAGAAAGAAGGAAAAAATAAGTGACCATTAACTTGAGGTGAGTAAGATTTCAGTGTGGCCTCAGAGGGATCCTGGTCTGGTGGAGGAAACAGAATGTCAGTCACAGCACAGTTTCACTATCATATAGAAATACATATTTCCACAGCTTTCCCGTAAGGAAGCCATAAAAGCAGGTACTCCAAAGAATTGTGAAATTTCCTTTTGATCTCTTAGTTTTATTTTAAAAATCATGTCCTGCTGGTGATGGTGGCACACGCCTTTAATCCCAGCACTCGGGAGGCAGAGTTTGCCTGCAAGAGCTAGTGCCAGGACAGCTTCAGAGAAACCATGTCTCGAAAAACCGAAAGAAAGAAAGAAAGAAAGAAAGAAAGAAAGAAAGAAAGAAAGAAAGAGAGAAAGGGAGAAAAGGAGAAAGGAAGAAAGAAAAGAAGAAAGGAAGAAAGAAAAACAAAAACCACCACAACAAAAAAATCATGTCCTTCAAGTTGTTTTTCAAATTAGTTTTTTTATTGTATTTATTTATATATATTTTAAAATTCTTTAAATTTGTTTTTAATATTTTGTGGCTGTTTTGTTTTTTTAGACAGTATTTCTCTGTGTCACAGTCCTGGCTATTGTGGAGGAACTAGCTCTGTAGACCAAGCTGGCCATGTCATTGTGTCCCCCTCCTCCCGCCTGCTCTCGTTCTTACTCTGTGTGTGTGTGTGTGTGTGTGTGTGTGTGTACATGTGGATTTTTATTTTTTTCCCTTTGTCAACATTTTTTGGCTGGCCTTGACTTTATAAAGCTGAGGATGACCTTGAGCTTCTGGTCCACCTGCCTCCCTCTCTCCTTGCTGAGGTTGCAGGTGTGCAGCAGCACCGGGTCCAGCTGAGGTTGTGCAGCCCCGTTGAGCCCAGGGCTTCCTATGTGAGACACAAACACTCTACCAACCGAGAGACGTTCCCAGCCCCGTTACTCATGACAGAAAAAAAAAAACCACAAGGAAGATTCTCTGCAGTGTTGTGTACTTCATACTCAGTGTTAGGTATTCTTGCTTGAAAAGCAGAAGACAATACCCCGCCTCCACCCCACGATGGTCTAGTAGTGAGCATCCAAAGTTCTCTAGGGGGAAATTCCAGAGCAAGGCCGGGGAAAGGAGCTGGGTCCCAGCCCAAGCTGTAGGTAGCAGGAGTCAAACACTAATCGCGGCGCTGTGCTGGGCTCTATGTGAAGTGTGGCCTATTAGGCCTTTCACGGTCGTTTTCTTTCCTCTTCAACATAAACACGAGTGCACAAATCACTTTCTACAAGGCAAACGAACGGCAACTGGAATTGAACACTGACTTCACGCCAAGCACCGGCATGTACTAGTTAGGCGTATTCCCACATCTGTCCCATTAGGTGAAAATACTTCTGTCGGGTATTCCTCTTCCGGAGCTTATTCTACTCCCAGGATTTCATTCTCACTTTTCTCTAATAAATTAACGTTCGCTCTTCTTAAAAACACATTATCTCCTTTTTGTAGATGTAGCAACGGGGATTCTAAGAAGCTGACAAGCTTTGTGTTGGCCCAGCCAAGATTTGATCCTATAAAGTTTATGTTCTTCCTGCAAACCATGCTGAAGCCCACGCCCGCTCTCACTGGTAATGGCAGCAGGAGCAGCAGGATTGGCTTCCAGTTTCAAGGAAGAGAAGGCAGACTTTCCATGAGCGATTTGGTCGTGGAAACTTCCAAGCGATTCCTTCTGGGATGCCCCTCTGGCGGGCACTTTGGCACCCTTCCTCACCAAGCCGTGTGTGTTGAATCTGGACAAGGGAAGGGCGCATGGGCCACCCCCGGGGAGTGTCCACTGAAGTCTGCTTTACACAGTTTATAATTTGCTGTCAACAGCTTCTGTCCCTAATTAAACCTGTAGGCTCATGCCTGAACTTTTAGGAAACAAGGTTTCTTTTTATGGTTTGCTCCTCAGTGGTAAGAAGCAGGGCCCTCTTGATTCCATGGGTCTCCTCTACTTTGGGCCCCAACTCTGGAACTCTGGACTGTAGCCTACAAACATACAGGTCCTGGAAAACACCCAGCAAATGCCAGACGTGGGGACTACTGGCAATTAGATTCCATTTCTTCCAGATTCCGCTGAGCAGGGCTCCAGGACACCTCATGCTACTTTTGCCAGACTGGGTGAAGATGTAACACTCTCAGCTAGAAGGTGCTGCTTTTGAGGAAGCACTTTGGTTCAGAACGACTCATTCCTCAGAGAGGCAGGTGCTCAATGAAATCACCTTGATATAAAATTGGCAATAATAGAAAATGAATGGGGTCTGATAGCTTTATTTTTTGCTAATTAAGTAGAGTATGTGTTTATTAAATAAAATCTTGAAAACACATGTAAATAGAAAGAAGAAAACGTGATCATGGTCTCCTGCCTAGAAACAACCACTATTTAGCAATTTGGCCAGCTTTATATTATTCAAGGATTTGTGGTTAACATTTCTTACAGTTTATTGTGGCAAAAAACAGTTCATGTAAATTGAAATCAGGATTTTTGTTTTAAAGATTTATTTTTTATTTATGTGTGTTTCTGGGCATGCAACATGTGAGTTCCCACAGAGGCCAAAGGGAGCACTGGATCCCAGGAAGCTGGAGTTACAGGAAGTTGTGAGCTGCCCAACCTGAGTGTTAGAAACTGAACTCAGGTCCTCTGTAAGAGTAGCACGTGCTCTGAGCCACCCAGCCATCTCTCGGCCCCCAGGTAGCATGTAAACAGAAACTTTACGTGTAGAGTAGTAGTCATTCAGACACCTTCCTAGTTATAACTACAGGAAGGATTCCTGGCACTGGAGGCATAGCTACTAGAGCTCTTGCATGCCTGCAGCACACACCTTCATAGCGAGGACGGTCCTTTAGACACTTCCGTGAGAACAGAAACCTCCACTCTGAGGTGTCTCGTCTCGGCAGTCACTGACCTTACACAGTCCGGCACCGAGTGTGGCTATAGAAAATGTGAGCAGGAAAGGCTAAGCTGATAAGATTAATTTTGTGTTTTATTTACTTTAAAACATTTTTAATTTTAGCTGGGTGGTGGTGGCGGGGGCTGCACTTGGGAGGCGGAGGCAGGCGGATCTCTGTGAGTTCGAGGCCAACTTGGTCTAAAAAGTTGAATTCCAGGACAGTCAAGAATACACAGAGAAACTCGATCCTCCTCCCCCCCACCCCCAAAAAGTTTAATTTTAGAGGCAGGTAAATCTCTGTGAGTTCAAGGCCAACTATACAAAGAAATCCTGTCTTGGGGGCAGGGAGTTTATTTTTGGTGGTCCTGGGTATTGAACCCTGGGCCTAATACCACTGAACAATTACTGCCCCCATCAACTTTGAGACCAGGACTCTTAAACTGCCCACACAGGCCCTGAACTCTACCTGGGCTTTCAAGGTACTTGGTATGCTAGGCTAAGACTTTCCTTCCTGAATTACACCCACAGACCATTCTGAAACCCTAGGGTTTGTAGGCTTGTGCCCCTGACCTGAGTACTTATAACTAGTTTATAATTCACGTATTATATGCAGACATATGCAGGCCAATTGGCTATTGTGTTGGCTGAACAGTTCTACACAGTGGAATCTATAAAAACTTGATGGTCTTTAAGTATGCAGTAGACAGGAACTGAATGGAAACTGGCATTGGCAATGGGCAGCAAGTCATCTGAAACAGTGACAGAACTCACTGCTTTCCCTGTTGTTTTTTTGTTTGTTTTGTTTTGTTTTTTTTTTCAGCCAGCAATGAGCAATGACACTCCATGATTAAAAAAAAAAAAAANAAAAAAAAAAAAAAAAAAAAAAAAAAAAAAAAACGGAGAGGGGCTCACAATTAGTCTGTGAAAAGGAAGTCAGTCATTAACTACCTTCTGACATCCTAGCAATTAGCCGGGCTTGGAAGAAGAGCAGGTATCTCCAGCGAGGTGCCAAATAAATAGGAGACAAGAGCCTGTAAAAATGAAAAGCCTTTTGGTCTTTCATCACAGGATAATCCAATGCGTTCGAATTAAGGGCAAAGAGCTCAGCGATAGCCTTTGTGAGGAAGTGGGAGCTGTGTAGCAGGATATCCTTCTTCCGCACTAAAGCACCCAATTCTTTCAATTTTATATACAGCGGAAGCAATTAATTGTACTAGAACGAAATCCACAGCTGGCTTTTCCTGATGGCCCCAGAAGCAGCGAGCACTATTGTTCAGCTTCCGGGATAGAAGCAGAGTCATTCTTCTGCGGCAAGACGGAGTTCTTCTGATTGCCTAGTGCAGCTTCTCTGAAGACACAAACGTGCTAATGTCCAAAACTCAGCGTTTCTTATCATCACACATTTGAAGGCGTAAGCAACTGTCAGAAGTTAATTTTTTATTTGCAATATAATCCAAACATGTGACTTGATGGTGGTACTTCTTCTAAACTTTATATGACTGAATCATAAGTTATTCACTTTTGTTTGTTTTATATGTTTATATGAAGTGACTGCACTGCCTTTTTTTGTGATTCAACATTCATACCGTGGCTATTTAGGGATTGTGCTAAACAAATATGATTATACATTAAAAACCCGGAAAACTCAACATTCCAAACTGTTGGCCTGTATGCGGTTGCTTTGTCTTCAAGATGCATCAAAACACCATATTTCATTAATTTGTAGATGTATGTTTTAGAAAACCTCCAGAACCACAATGTCTTCCACTTGTTGATGTGTTTTAGTTTAATTGGAGGTTTTTTTAGTCTAAAATAATATTTTATAATCAATAATATCTTTGGTACTATGGAAAAAAATAGTAACTTTTGTTATGAAGAAAAATCCATGGAAGCTTCAATTACATATCTTATATGAAATTCTAATTTTATTAAGGCAAATATGAAGTTTGTAATTTTTATTTCTTCCCCAATCTTTTTTTAACCAACCAGTTGTTGTTATTACTATTATTATTATTTTGGGGGGGGGGTTTCTCAGTAGTTATGGAGCCAGTCCTGGAACTAGCTCTGTAGACTAGACTGACCTTGGACTCACAGAGATCAGCCTGACTCTGCCTCCCGAGTGCTGGGATTAAAGGTGTATGCTGCCCGGCTGTTATTTTGTTCTTTAAACAATTTTTAGAAGATTTTTTATCTTATGTCTATGTGTTTTGCCTGCACATGTCTGTGTATCACATGCATGCCTGGTGCTCTGGAGGTCAGAAGAGGGAGTCACATCCCCCAGAACCAGAGTTAAGATGGTTGTAAGCCACCGCCTGGATGCTGGGAACTGAACCCAGGTATTTGCTCTTAACTGCTGAGCCATCTCTCTAGCTCTTATTTTGTTCTTTTGAACAGTCTCATGGAAACCAGGATGGACTGGAATTCCAAACGTACCTGAGGACGACCTTGAACTTCTGGTCAATGTCACTTCCCAGCTTCTGGGAGTACAGGTATACATCACCATACCTGGATCAAAACCAGTTGTTTTAGATTTCCTGGTGCTGGAGTCTGAACTTCGGGCTTTGCTTATGTTAGGCAAGCCCTCTGCTGGGAGCTACCCTCTGCTCTAGCTCCAGGTTTTCCGGTTATAAAAGTGTTATTGCCCAGTGTACGAGGTAAAGCTTACTCAAGAAAATAGTAGCTGCCCATTGGACTTTAACTCAGAGCACTCCCAATACTCTGTCCTGATTTACTTTTATTTAAGCAAATACTTATTTTGTAACAGAAAATTAAATGCTTAAGCATATCTCCCAACTACCCTAAAAAGTACATAGTATTAAGCAATTAAATATTCATTTCTTAAAAATCTTCTTTGATTAACATGTAATAGCTGTACATGTTTATGTTGTGCAATATTTCAAAGCAATTCTAAGACATGTACTTATCAAATCTGGACAATCCTCATTCTGTCTCCTTATCAGCTTTTTTTTTTTTTTTTTTGAGCCTTTGAGTGTCTCTCTTCACGTTCTTCTTGCTTGAAATATGTAACAGGTGTGAGTCTTGGCTTTGCTCTCCAGCAAAGCACACATTTAAGCATGCGTGCCTGAGTGCACATGCACAAACACACACACATTAGACTCTGAAAATAACTGGAATAGTACTTTTGTGGTGTTTGGTACATATGCAAGTGTTAGAAAAAACAACTCTGCGTACACCTTTAATCCTAGCACTCGGGAGGCAGAGGCAGAGGTGGGCAGGATCTGAGTTCGAGGCCAGCTTGGTCTACAAAGTGAGCTCCAGGACAGCCAGGTCTACACAGAGAAATCATGTCTCTAAAAGGTGTCCCTGCCACCACCTCCCCCAAAAAGAGAGAGAGAGAGAGATACAGAGACAGAAAAAAATAAAAGTGACTCTGGACAACACCAGCCATGAAAGGCAGAGTTTGAACAGTGCTTCCCTTAGTAACCTAGAACCCCCGGTGTTCAGCACTTAGACTATAGCAATGATGGTAAGAGTGTGGGTGGTGGGTGGGTGGGGGGTGGTGAGACAAGAAGAAAACGGAGGATAATAGCACAGTCTGTGCAAGCAGTCTGTGATTACTTCCCTTCTCCAACTGGACTTTGAAAACAATGAATTGCAGAGGCAAAGATTCTGACACCTTTTGTATTCTGGTGCCCTTAGCTGTCTCTTCCTAGGCTGGGAGGCTGAGAAGCACCTACTTAAACATAAATGGTTAGGGGTACACAATCTTTTCTGGAGATTGTTGTCACAAAGCAGTGTTTCTAGACTGAATGGGAATATGGTGTTTTACTAGAAGCCTAGAAAAAGTGGCACGTCCAGATGAGAGGACAGCTGCTTAGGAGGTGATCTAGTATAGTTCAGGCATACAGTGAGGAAGACAGGTTTAAGTGCACAGCAAACTAAATAAAGGTAATCAACACTTTAGAGAAACACAGGTACTGGTTATTGCTGGTTATTGACTAAATACAGGATTATGTGTCTCTGAAGGAAGTGAGAAAGTTGTTTCAAAAGCAAATGGAGTCTCACATTAACGGTTAGAGGCAGGCTATTAAGAGTGCCATCAATGAGCCAGGCGATGGTGGCGCACGCCTTTAATCCCAGCACTCGGGAGGCAGAGGCAGGCGGATCTCTGTGAGTTCGAGACCAGCCTGGTCTACAGAGCTAGTTCCAGGACAGGCTCCAAAACCACAGAGAAACCCTGTCTCGAAAAACCAAAAAAAAAAAAAAAAAAAAAAAAAAAAAAAAAAAAAAAAGAGTGCCATCAATGAAAGTTGTGCCAGGAGCATATACGATGCCTAAACCATCATACAGTCACTGCTTAATAAATATTTCCTACGGATATGCCAAGCAGCGTGCTAGAAACCAAGGATAAGGGCCTGGTGCTATGTAGCTCAATGGTAGAACACACGCTTAGCATAAACAAGGCCTACCTTCAGTACTGAAAAAAAACAAAACAGCCGGGCGGTGGTGGTGCATGCCTTTAATCCCAGCACTTGGGAGGCAGAGGCAGGAGGATCTTTGTGAGTTCGAGGCCAGCCTGGTCTACAAGAGCTAGTTCCAGGACAGGTAACAAAAACTACAGAGAAACCCTGTCTCGAAAATCCAAAACAAAACAAAACAAAAGCAGCATTGCCCAACTGCAAGTCAGGATATTTTTACATGGCAAAAGTTATTTATAGTATATCCAGTATATATACAATTGTATTTTCTCTATATAACATTTTATGCTATATATACATATATAGTATATATTTTTCTTGCTGAAAACTCTAGTGTAATAGTTGTTAACTTACTGCCCTCGATGTGGGGAAGATGGGGCGGTGAGCTATACAGCATGATGGGGAAGGACATGGTTTGTGCTGGACCGAGTGGGAGCAGGGATGGGAGGAATTGCAGTTCCAGTTCCTTCCGTAGGCAGCACCTGATAACCAGAGAAGAGCAAACAACAGGTGGTATCTAGGAGAACAGCTGGCACCAGGATGCCCAGCCCGAGGAAATGGGGGAAAGAACTGATTACACACCAGGTAGAACAGTCAGGAACACAGAATACAGAAGAGCTAGGACACATAGCATGGCCAGTCTGGATTCTAGGACTGGGGTGAATCCTGACAACAGAGAAAGCCTGCAGTCTCGGCAGGCTGATGGTGCAGGATTTGAATACAACAGGGCCAAGGTTAGAGATGTAGTCTAACAGGCAGAGTGCTTGGTTGGCATGCAGGCAGCTCTGGGTTATATAGTCCCAGCACTGCAGAAACCTGGTGATGTGGCACAAGCCTGTACTCCCAGTTCTTAGGTGGGAGCAGGAGGTCAGAAGTTCAAGGTCATCTTCTGCCAGTGACTTCCAGGCCAGCTTGAAATATATGAGACCTTGTCTAAAAACTAAATAAATGGCTCGGAAGGTAGAGGCACCTATTGCCAAGTTTGACAGCCTGGGCTCAATGCCTGAAATCTACAAAGTAGGAGAGGACCAATTTTGGAAACTTCTTCTTGCAAGCTATGCCAGGCATGTACCAGACCCAACAACAACAAGTAAACAAACAAACATACATACACACATACATACATAAAAGGGCTGTGGGTCAGTTCTTAGACAAGGACCAGGGTAAGGGCTCCCCACATAATCAGGGAAGAGAGATACTCCACAGAAGTTCTGTGATTCCCTTTGCCTTTGGTTCTAAGGTGGGGAGAAACAGAGACCACCAACTACGTGGGACCAAGTGGTGTTATTCTATGACAGACAGCTCAGGAAACGCCTTTCAGTCATAGAAAACAAGTGCTTCGAAGTAAAGCAAAATTAACATGGAGAAAAGGAAGAAAAAAAAGGTTAGAAGGAAAAATAGAGAAATAAAATACTGTATGTAAGCCAAGATAGATTATCATTAATAAGATGATATGGTAGTGTCCAGGCTGAAAATTGCATATGTTCCCTCTACTTCCCAGGATATAACACGTTTATCCATTTAATACTGGGTTTGTAACAAACTTAAGTGTCACCTACCAAGGGCATCCCTCCACTAGTCTTTACTGAGCTCTTATCTCCATACCCACAATGACTTACGGCTGCCTTTTGCCTCGTAAAATCTTTACAACAGGAAAATGACTTTGGACGGATTAACTTGGATTAATCTATTGAACTTGGATCCCTGAAGGCAGAAGTCCCTATTTCACTAAGGATGATGTAATCCAGTTTCCCTGGCCAATCCTCACCTTTTTCCTGTAGTCATGCTACTTCCTAACACTGATAGGGTCTTAGTGTCGAGTTTTAGACGTGCCCGGAGGAAATCCAAGCTTATCTAGCTCAGTCATTTAACACCAGGCACAGCATTTAACAAACACTGAGTACTGCACACCAGGCACTGAGATCTGAGGAGGGGAGAACCACATCTACACATCTTTCTTCTCTTGGAGTTTACACCCTACAGGACTGAGGGGCTCAGGCCATAAGCTAAGTAATTTCAGATAATAAAAAGTAATATAAAGAAAACAAAATCTGAGGTATTAATATAAGATAGGCAGCCGGATGTGGTGGTTCCCGTCTTTAATCCCAGCATTTGGGAGGCAGAGGCAGTTGGATCTCTGGAGTTCGTCTACAGAGCAAGTTCCAGGACAGCCAGGGCTATTTATTGTACAGAAAAACCTGGTCTCAAAAAAAAAAAAAAAAAAAAAAAAAAAAAAAAAAAAGACAAAACGTGTGGTGGAGGAGCCATGACCTATTGGGAGGAAATGCGTCCTGATTCGCTCAGGCAACAACTGCCACTCTCAGGACCTATGATAAAACTAACTGCCCAGAGGAAAAGGAGTACTTCTAGTCCCTTCTATTAACCTACTTAAAGGGATTCTACTGCATTACAGAATGTTAAATTGGACCTTGAAGTGTTGCCTTTGACTTTGGGGGCCAGACCGTACGTGTCCAGATGTCTCCTTGGGCTCTTGGCTCTCTGTTCATTTAGTGGGCAGGCAAACCGGAGAAACAGGCTGGCATGCTTATACATGCCAAGAGCCAAAAGGCAAACCATGTCCTGGCTCAGCTCACTTGTCTGTAGGCAGGTGATGGGCTGTGATAAGCTACCGATTTAAGCCTGAGTACTAGGTGAGTTGATTTAAGAAGAGCATGAGAATAATAAGTTACAGTCCCAAATATTTGAAAGAGATCTTTTTGTAGAGAAGCAAAGATATGAATTAAAATCTGTTGTTTCCATTTTGCTATTATTTCAGCAGCATGTAACTCAAGTCAGGCAAAACCAATTCCGGCACTTCAGATTTGATATCCTAAAGCTCCAACTGCCTTCTTTATAGCCTGATTTCTAGCCCCCAAATCAAATTAGGCTGCAGAGGTCATACTAGGTCCACTTGCCATGAGTTTCTCTGTCACAGAACAGACAGGCATACGACTTTTGGCCAATGAGTCTGCAACAAAAGGTTCACTCTTTTCGTTGAAACTAAAGAGGGGTGGTATGTAGAAAAACCAAGAAAGGAAAGTAACAATCTTTGCTGAATGTAAGAAACCTCTGCTATCACAATACAATACAGCGAGAAGACTGCAATGACTCAAAGCCGAGACAGCCCAAGAGTTCAAAAGATGAGAGAACATAACTGAAATGTAATTGAGTATCACGGAGCTCTGACGGTTCTGGAGGTGAAAGTAGATAAAGGAGAACCCCCCCCCCCCAGTTTCAACTAGAATATAAGGGAATTTAAATATTTTCAGTTGAATGAGGGAATATTTTGGAGTCCAAGTTTTTTTTTTCATTCATCATGCCAGAATGTGTGTAAACACACAGGTATCAGTGCCCCAGTACATTCTCTTCTTTTTTCTATTTTGTTGTTGAGACAAGGTTTCTCTGTAGCTTTGGAGCCTGTCCTGCTCTTGTAGACAAGGCTGGCCTCGAACTCAAAACTCAGAGAGATCCATCTGCCTCTGCCTCCAGCGTTCTGGGATTAAAGGCGTGCACTGCCACCACCCGACGCTCTCTCTTCTATTTTAAAGGATTTTCCAAGAGATTTAAAATACTTTCAGAAAAATGAATTAACCAAACACTGTATTTGTTGAAATACTTACTGAAGAAGTTCGGTATTTAATGGCTGGTTTAAAAGAAATCTTTTCTTCTTCATAAACAGGTTACCTAATACCTTTTATTTTCGTTTTTTGTTTTTTTTTGAGACAGGGTTTCTCTGTGTAACAGCCCTAGCTGTCCTGGAACTAGCTCTTGTACTTTCAATGGCATTTTGTACGAAGAATGGGAGGCAAAGGAAGAAAAGAGGTAGTGACAGCGATTTGCATTTTCTAAAAGGAGGGAATGGGACTCAGGAGGGTAAACGAGGTCACCCCGCTGAGCCAAAGGTGGATTGAGAATCTTATTTATAGTCCGCTGACTTCAGTTCAGCCGGTTCCCGCCGCTCCTTATCTTAGGGCCGAGGAATTCGCAGGCCCTCAGATCACAGCCACCCCAGGGCCCGGAGGCCGAAACGCGGCTTTCCCTAGTGCTCCCCAAAAACGCGTGCACCTCCGTGTCCCACCCCGCGGGCTAGATCCAGGACCCGGGAGGGTGGGGGAGTAAGAAAGGCGGTGGGGCTACATTTTCTTTTCGATCACAATCCGAACGGGCAACCGATCCCGCAGCACGGGAACTCGGTGCTTTCGGAGCAACCCCACCGCTCCTCACGTGCGGCCCGAGCTTCGGCTCGAGGAGAAGGGGTGTGCCCGCAAGGTCTACTCCACGCAGTCCTGTGCCAGCGGCCCCTCCGTCACGCGGGTGGTGGCGGCGGCGTGCGCGGAAGGCTGGCCCCCCTTCCCGCGGCAACCTGGCGCCCCCATGCCGGCCGCCGGCCCTCCTTCCCGGCAGAGGGGCGCCGTGCTCCACGGGCCCTTCGGGCACTTCCGCCGAGCTCTCGGCCCCGTTCGTGTCCGGGGCGGGGCCGGCGCCCCGGGACGGGTGCGCGCAGAGCTGGCGGGTCCTTCCCAGTGCGCGCGCGCGCCGGCGCCGCTCGCCCGGGCCGCCCCTCCCCCCACGCGCCGCCCCTCCCCCCCCTCTCCGCGAGCTCGCGTCCTCCGCGGCTGAGGCGGCAGAGATTGGAATCTGCTTGCCGGCCGCGCGGAGGAGGAGGAGGAGGAGGGCGGAGGGAGGGAGGGAGGGCGGTTCGAGCTCCCGCGCGAGACGAGGACCGCAGGGCCGCGCGAGGGGCGACAGGGCCCGGGCCGCTGCGCGCCGAGGGCGGAGGCCGAGCCGGGCCCCGGCGCCCCGCGCCTGTCCGTGCCCGCCTGCGCCGAGCGCTGGAGGATGAGTTTCTCGGGATCCCGGTGAGTTGGCGGGTCGCGGAGTGCGGGTGCGCCGCGGGAGACCGGCGAAGTTTGGGGCGACGGTGGCCGCGCGGGGAGGGCCGCGACGCGCCTCGGCGGGGCCTGCGGGAGACCCCGGCCCCGCGGCCCGGCCCGCCTGCGCTCGCCTTTTGTTCGCTTTCCCACCCCTCGGAAGACGCTTCTGGAGTCCTTAAATGGGAAAGGAGCTCTGCTCCCGCTCTGGAGCTGCGCGCCTGAGTCTGGGGCTGGGTCTCGGGATTCTTGCCTTGGGGGGAAAAAAAGAGAGAGAAGGAAGCGTGTTCGGTGCGGGGATGGAGGCCGGACTAAGTGCTCGGCCCGCCCTCCAACTTGGCTGCGGGAGGGCGCCGGGTTTCTCCCTCTGTCCTTGCGAGTTGGTTCACCTGTTGTTCTGCGCGGCCTCCGCTGCCATGTCTGTTGTGATTCTGCATTTGGATTTCGGAAAACTTTGTGCCGGATTGCGTGGACGTCCCCCACCCCTTCCAGACTCCTAGCGGAAAGATTTGGAAAAAAAAAAAAAAAGAAAAAAGAAGGAAGAAAAAGAGAGAGAAACGCGTCAGGGGAGAAGAATAATACTCTTGTGTGTTAGTGCCTGCCGGTTTGTTAGGTGTAAGAGTCCGTCGTGGTGTCGTCGATCTTTTTCATCTGGTTAAAGGGCTGCCGGTTTTCTCTTTTAAACGGTTTACAAACTGTTCTGTGGACACGATACGCGCTCGTGTCACGTCATTTACTTCTTGAGATAACCCTGGTTATTGTATTCTGTGTTGCTTTAGAGGAGGAAACCGAGACGCAGAGGTTAAATAACTTAGAAAAGTGAGCTGGAATTGCACCCAGGGACGTCGTTTTCAAGACTATGACCCCCTTACAAAAGCAAATTGTGCAAAGTTAGGAGCGTCTTCCAGTTCTGCATGAAATTCTGTGTTGCCTGAGTCATAAACGACTTGTGTGTTTGCTCGTGAGGGGGAATTAAAGTTGGGGGATAAAGTAAAAAGTAATTTAATGCTAATTATTCTCAGTTGAACAAAAGGGATGTCGAACCAAAATTAGCTTTTTACGGTCAAAACTAAAATATTAACACTTCTGTAGGAATTCTTATGGAAGGCAGATTAAAACGTGGAATGCGTTTTTCATTGAAGCGATACTTTTGCTTTATATGTCCCTTCTCACATTCTCAGTGGTGCCCTTTCGGGCCTTAAAACTGCCCTCAGGTCTCGCCACCCGTTAAGAGGGCAGCATCCGGTGGGTGCGCTTTGCTTTGGATACCTTCTAGAGGATCCCAAACCACTTCACTAATGAACACCTAGATCCATCTTCTTTTCTACCTATTGCAGCGTGAGCTCTGTAGTCTTGTTGTTGTTATTGTTGGTTTTATAATCAGAGTTTCACTACGTCGTTCAGGTTGGCCTCGAACTGGCAGTATAGACAAGGCTGGTATTTTGGGGTTTTTAAAAGTACGCATGTAATTAGGATCCTTCAGTTTACAAAAACTTTTCTATAGTTTTGCTGTTCTCTCACGCCGTGTTGTGTTTTTTTCCAAATTGTTAACATTTTGAAGTTTTTTTCTTATAAAAGTAATACCTGGTCGTTAAGGAAAAATTGCAAAATAGAGCAAAGTTGAAGTAAAATTAAAGTGCAGTTACCCATAATTCTTTCTGGAGAGAATGCCAGGAGTAGACTTAGTTTTCCTCCCTGGACATTGGTGACCACCCATCGACTTAACTCCTTATTGACAGGATTTCATATTCAAGAAGGAACTGTACAGCCAAATGAGATGGAAACTGTTCTGAGACCCGAAGTGTCTGTTAGGGAGGAACTCAGACTGAGCTACATCCCTAGCTGGGCTGACATCCCACAGAAATGTCCTTGTAGTTCCCTCCTCTGTGTGTTTCCTCAGAGGAGTACGTACTGAGGCTGGGGGGCAACCACACGGGCTTCCTATACTCGTGGAGCTTAAAGTCTAGTGGGGGAGACGTGTGGAAGGAAAGTTCTATGTAATTAAGTGTAATTGTGATGATAATTCAAGTGTAGGGTATTATAAAAGCTTAAAGTGAAGACCTGACCTGGTGCTGGAGTTGCTGAGAGAATCTAGGAAGACCTCTCTAAAAATGTTATTTTGCATCCTGACATAGTTATGAAGGGAGAAAGAATTAGGTGAAAAGGGGGCCTCTGACGTGGTGGTTTTATTCTATTTTTTGCCTTTCTACCTCTATTCTCTTTTCTCCTAATTATTCTAAATGGTTTCCAGGTTTCACTTTTAACATCACTTAAAAAAAATGGTTCCTAGGAATTATTACGTTTATTCTGTGTGTACTGCCTTGGCACACCAGTGGAGGCCAGAGGGCACCTTGTGGGAGTGAGTCTTTGATTTCACCACATGTGTTCTGGGAGTTCAGGTCCTCCAGCTGGGATGGTGGCAACCACCTTTCCCTGATGAGCCTTCTGACTAGTTCTCCCATGAATTATTGTTCAGATTTTTCTGTCTGATTATTTCTAAAATTCTGATTTGCCTTCTGAGCTTGACGCCTTCTGGTTGCTTTATGTAAGAAACTATACCTGGTAGTCTAGTTCAGATGAGCTCTTCCTTAGCGGTTGGATTATGGTGCTACCTGTTCCTGTTAACGCAGCATGTCCTTCCTGAGTCTAGTCTGTAGCCAACATCTGTAGCTCCTTTCTTTCTTTCCTGATACCGTGACTCTTCTTTTTATTCCTGCCAACTCTGATACAAGTCTTAGTTTGTGCTGCTGTTGGGATTATAATGTTTAGACTGACTGGATAACTTTCCTTCTTGTTCTCTTTTCAGGAAAGAGCAGTTTGAATTGGGATTATTGCCCTTGAATGAATTTTAGAGTTTCATATTTGTTAAGATTTGTTTTTATTTTTAATTAGTCATATGCATGCATGTCTCTGGGTGGGCTTGTATGTGCTTGTGAATGTGGGTGTACAGGAAGGTCAGAAGAGAGGGTGTTGGGTTCCTTGGAGCTGCTGGGGTTTCAGGCAATTGTGAGCAACTCAGAGTCGATCCTGGGAAGCAAAACTTTGGCCCTCTGAAAGAACAGCAAGAGCTCTTACTTTCTGAGCCATCACTTTAGCCCTGGGTTTTGTATTTTTTTTTCCCCAGGAATTTATTTCTTGAGTTTTTCTATAAACAATTTGTTTTGAATATATTCATCCTCCAGACTCCCAGATTCACCCTTCACCTTCATCTCCCTATGCACCCAACTTTGCCTTTTCTTTTTTAAAATAATTTCTTTGTTGTTGTTTTTCGAGACAGAGTTTCTCTATGTATAGCTCTAGCAGTCTTAGAACTCGATCTGTAGACCAGGCTGGCCTTGAACTCAGATCTACCTGACTCTGTCTACCAAATGTTAGGATGTGTGCCACCACTGCCTAAAATTTTTTTAAAAAATAAACTCATCGTTCAATTTGTGTTGCTCAGCTACTCTTGAGTCAGGCCTGCCTTGAAGTATGGTCAGCCTACCAGGGACCATGCCATTGGATAAAACTGACACCCCCTCTTAACAGCTATCCAATGTAGTAACTCCTCAGCTACTGGTGGGATTTCATGTCCACCCCTCACCCCCATGTTGGGATTTTGTCTGGTTTGAGTTTGTACAGGTCTTATGCATGCTGTCATAGCCTCTGTGAGTTTCTTTGTGCAAGTGCCATGTTGTGTTCAGAAAAAAACACCATTTCCTTGAAGTTGTTCACCACCTCAGTCTTCCCGGTCATCTCCTTTTACAAGATCCTTGAACCTTTCTTGGAGGGGTGTGATATGTTGGTTCTGTTTAATGTTGAGCACTCCGGGTAGCACAAATTCTAGTTGGTCTTAATAATAAAGACACAGAGTCAGATATATGGGTTAATGCTGAAGATCACAGAAACAGAGCGACCAGCCACTAGAGAGTTCTTTTACCTCTACCAGTGCTCAGACCAAAGGGGCAGTCCTGTCCCTCAGACTGCATCTCCAGACTCCATCTATCTCCACCAAACCTCAGACTGCACTGAGCTCCTGTTTCCACCCGCCACATCACTCCTGTCTCCACCTCCCAAGTGATGGGAACACCTTTGTGTGAGGGTTCTCTTTTAAACAGATTCAATCTTGTGTAGACCAGGGTGGCCTTGAATAGAGATCCCTCTGCCTCATTCTTCCTAGGCCTGGGATTAAAGGTGTGTGCCACCACTCCCTGGCCTCCAATGATTCAGCTCCAGTCTTTTACTCTCCTCTGCACATTCACCAGTTGTGGGGCTCTGTGTGAATTCCCATCTATTGTAAGAAGCTTCTTTGATGAGGACTGAGAGAGGGACGGATCTGTGGGTAGAGCAATAAGTCATTAGCAGATATTTTAGTACTAGGTCTATTTAGCAAAATATTGATAGTAAGTTCTCCACTAGGGTCCTCAGTTTCTTGGCCCTGTTAACAGTGCTAGGCATGGATTCCATGTCACGATGGAATAAAATGTTTATTTGGAGTTTATTTGGTTTTCATGTAGTTCCCCCTTCCACTTTAATTTCTACTATATTTGTCTCCTGTGTAGCTCAGGGTTGGTGGAATCCCATGGAAAAGAAAACTGTCCACTGTATTTTATTTATTTGTTCTTGTTAAGGGACAGAGTCTTGTATTGTTCAGGCTGGACCCAAATTCCTGGGATAAATCTTGCAAGTAGCTGGGAATTCAGCTGCCTGTCATCATATCCAGTTTATATTTAGTTTTTCAAAGTAAATTATAAGACAGGTGTGATGGTGCATACTTGAGCCCAGCATTTTCGAGATGGAGGCAGAGGGGAATCTGAAGCTCAGGACCAGCCTGTTAAACCAAAAACAAGGACACTGTGGCGCACACATTTAATCCCAGGTCTGAGAGGCAGGTAGGTTTCAAAAATTCAAGGCCAGCCTGGTCTACGGAGTTCGAGAACAGCCAAAGATACACAGAGAAACCCTCTCTTGAAAAACAAACAAACAAACAAACAAAAAACAAACAAAACAAACCTAAAACAAGTAAACATAAAAATGTCTTTGAATTTTTTAAATTAAATTATTATTTTAATGTGTGCCAATCTTCACCCAGTATTTTATTTTTATTTTTTCAAGACGGTTCTTTTTATACCTCAGGCTGGCCTTGAACTCACAGAGATCTGCCTGCTTCTGCCTCTTGAGTGCTGGAATTAAAGACACATGCCACCAGAGTTCCAGGGTTCTTAAAAATAGAGTTGGGAGCCAGGCTGTGGTGGTGCACTCCTTTAATCCCAGCACTTGGAAGGCAGAGGCAGAAAGATTGCTGTGAGTTCCAGGACAGCTAGGGCTACACATTGAAACCCTGTCTTGGAAATGTTAAGATAAATGAACAAATAAAGTTGAGTCTGTCTTTGAAATCACAGCACTCTGGAGGCTCAGGTAGAAGAATTAAGAATTCGAATTAAGAATTCGAGGTCAATCGTCCCCCCACCCCCACCCCGCCCAACAATGTGCCAAGAGATCTTAGAGTTTTTTTTTTTTTTTAAGAGCATTAGTTAAGGGGTTTAAGGAAATTGATAGGCAGTGGAATTCATCTCAGTTTGGGCTTAGTGAATCCCTAAATCAGGTTCATCTGGGCAGTTAAATATAGAACTAATGAATAGAAATTGAATACACATTGGAATTCTTTTTGAGTGTTTCACTTTTCCTCTTGTTATGGACTTCATTGCTCTTCCTTTTATACTGTTCATGAACCTTGTTTTCGTACCGTATAGATTCACAGTGCTAGTCTAAGTAGTGGTGCTTGGCTCATCTGGCTGTAATATGATTCCAGGGGGCTGAGGTTTGCCAGGAGTAGGGAGAAGACATCAGCTTTGCCCTTTGGGAGAATAATTATTCACTGAAGAATCAGTTTGAAGAAAGACCTGAAGACCCTGGAACTTGCAAGATTGTTTTAATGAGCTGGGCTGTAGAGGAGAGGAGGACAGTGGAAGGAAATTATGGCAAGACTTGGTTAACCGTACAGATGAGAAAGGGCAGGATTTGCTTAAGACTGACTCCCAAGTTCTAGCTGGGGAAGCAGAGTGATTTGAATTGATGACTGAGATGAAAAAAATGTGGAGGAAGGGCGTGTCTGTGGTAAAATAGTGTAGTTTTTGCATTGATTGATTGTGTGCCTCTGTGGGCATACATGTGCCATCACCCCAGTTCTCTACCATGTGGGTTCTGGGCATTGAACTCCATTGGGCAGACTTGGTGGCAAGTGTATTTATCCAGTGGGCCACCTCTCTGGCCCCAATAGGTGTATTTTTTATTTTTATCTAAGGAGTCTAAAAACAATCAAATAGAGGTTTCTGGGGCCCAGGCTGCAGCTGAGTGGTAGAGTGCTTATATGTGTAGGTATGAAGTCCTGGGTTCAATCTCTAGCATTAAATTCTTTTTAAAGATGTTTTTGACAACTGTATATATGGTCCTGGAATTTTACAAAGGTTTGGGCTGGAGGAAGACAATATGGAGTGATTATCATGTAGATTATGTGTGTGTGTTTGTGTTTGTGCTTTTGTTTTTCAAGGCAGGGTTTCTCTGTGTAGCTTTGGAGTCTGACCTGGAACTCGCACTGTAGACCAGGCTGTCCCCGAATTTACAGAGTTTCACCTACCCTGCCTCTCGTGTTCTGGGATTAAAGGCGGGAGCCACCACTGCTCGGCTTAGGTTGTACCTTTTAACAGAAGGATTGATTGGGTGGTTCTCAAAAGTAACTTGCTTACAGTTTGACAAGCCCAATATATATTAACTTTAAGAGAAGAAAGACCCTGCCATATTAAGACAAATGAACAGCTATAAAAAAAGTGACTGGATCTAGTGGTGGTATTAGAGTGATATCTCTGCTTTTCACATTTTGGGGTTCACTTTTTGGCCAAGGCATTTATCTGGCAGAGGAGGGCCTCTGGTAACTAATCCAGGCCAACCTAGACCTGACTGTTGTGGATTCAGAGCAGTGGAAGGAAACCTTTTCTAGTTGTATAAATCTGTCTCTTGCAGAGATGCTTATGCACGTATGTGAAGGATGGAGTGTCCTTGGTGTCTGGGCCTTCCTTACATACCTGCTTGAGCACTGAGCTTTTAAACACCACCATAGTGGCCTTTCTAGAACCATGTTGGGTGGGCAAGTGGTAGTTTTTACCAAATAAAAGATGATGCTAGATAGATAAGGCTACATCCACTTTGGTTCTTATTCTTAGCCTTCTAAAGGTCATTTTTTTTTTTAAGAATCTGAAGAAAAAATAATTTTGGAGCAATTTTATGGCTATTCTATGGGCTTCCCAACGTCTCCTGGTATATTCATCAAAGATTCTAAGTAGCAACAACTTAAGGCCTAAGTAGAGAAGACTGACATTAAGCAGTCGTTTAACTGTAGTTAGGTTATTACTCGGGAGGTTTAGAGATCTTACAACAGAGTGTGACAAGGAACCTTGCTGTTTAGAACAAGGCACATAGAGGAGAGGGAAGATGTTTGTTTTAAAAGCAAACGTTTTTGTTGGCTTTTTTTTTTTAAATTATGAGAGCAGTATATCCAGTATGGATAATTTAGTAACTATGAAAAAAGGTCCAAAACGCAGAAAGAGTGATGACTGGGCTTCAAGGTTGATGGTGAATGTCTAGTGCTGTCTCTACTGCAGAGTAGCTGTGCAGTCTTGTGTATCACACAGAACTGCTGGGATCTGTGGCTTCCTGGTCTCGAAAGTGAAAGAGAACATGTGACCTTTCAGGTCTTTTTCCTACTGCAGAGAAAGAAAAGAGGACTCATCTTGAGGGGAACCTGCGTTCTGTGCCAGGTATCCATGGCCTGGAGGGAGAGAACCTCCTACAAGTTGTCCCCTTACCTCCACGGGTGTGCATTGTCCTCTCAAATAAATAAAGGTAGTTAAAAAAAAAATTAAAGGAAGAAAAATCCATGACTTCAGTGCAGAGCAGCTAGCTGCTGATATCACAGGTCATATTGTGCTTTGGGTCCTGATGGCTGGATTCCTGACTTCTGCCAGAAAAGCCCCTTTTAGCCTTGGCAGTGTTTGCAAGACAGGGGAATGGAATGGTGCCAGGTAGTGATGGCGGCGGCCAAGTGGCTGTGTCCTCAGTGGCTGAGTAGTCAGTGCACACCTTTAGTCCTAGTACTGGGGAGGCCGAAGCAGGTGGATATTTGAGTTTGAGGCCAGAGTGGTCTACAGAACAAGCTCCCGGCAGCCAGGGCTACACAGAAAAAGAGAAAAGAAAGAGTACTTCGACTCACCATTTGTGTTTGCTTAAAAAAAATTTTTTTTTGCGGGGGGGGGGGGGATGTGTGTATTTCTTATTAGCTTACAATATAAAATCTAAATCATCTGAGACTACCTTTCTCTGGCCCAGTCTGCATTTCCTGTGGTGTTCACTTCCTACTTACTACCTTGGTAGCTTAAGTTGCCTGCAATATACCTTTTTGGATTTGCATTCTAAGTCTTCGGATCTGTATTGATCACTACAGTACTCCTATTGCATGTGGCTGTTAGACCTTTAAAATGTGGCTAGTCTGAATTATGTCATGGTTTGTAAATTAAGTTACACACCAGCCATTGTCATAGTGCAAAAATGTGAAATACCTTGTGCTTTCAAAATGTTGATTGCATATTGAAATGCTACTTTGAATACATTGGGTTAAAGAGATTATTATTTTGTGGGTTTTTCTTGTTTTATTTTTGGCAGTCTCCCTTTGTTGCTCACAGTAGCCTTGAACTCTGAACTCACAGTTGTCTCAGCTTTCTTAATTCCGGGATAACCGGTGTATGTTTATTGCACCTGACTTTTTTCTTTAACCCCTCCTTTTTTTCCTGTTAGCAGAAGATACACATCTGTGCCTAAAATTAGGTAGGGTGATATGAGACTCTTTTATGATCTTTACCTCCCATCACCATTGATGAATGCATAGGAATTACTGTACTTTCTTTTCCATTGTCTTTGTTTCTTCTATTCTTTTCCTCCCCTATCCAAAAATAGGCCATTTAAAAACAACAACAACTTTGTTTTCATTGACTATATATGGGCAGAATTTTATGTCAGTGTGTTTTGATTTTCATTCTTTTAAAATAATTGGTATTCCATTTTATGGATACAGTTGCATTTTATTTGCTTTTGAGATAGGGCCTTACTATATAACAGTGGCTGGCCTTTACTGACCTTGAACAAGTGGCGCCATCCAGTCTCAGTGTCCTGGGTGATATGATTGCATGCATGTGTTCACCATTACCAGTCCCCTATTGATTAATGCTAAGATTGTTTTTCCAGTTTTATTCTCTTGTGTTATAAATAGTTCTATCTCATTCTGTGAAACTATTTTGTAGATTAAATTATTAAAGAATGTGTCTACTCAAAGAGAAGGTGCACAAACTTCACGGAGAGTAACTGTTTGCTGTGGCAGATCTTCACAGCTTCAATCCCCACTAACAATGTTTGTGTGTCTTCTTCCCCATTACAGTTATCAGTCTATTTTCACTTTGCTCATCTGCTGAAGAAGTTACTCCTGCTACAAAGTTTCTTCACTGCTCTGATAATTAGCTTATGCTCTGAATTTGTCATAAGCTTTTCGGTGTATGAATTTTGTCCTACAGTATTTTGTATTGCTGAGAGTGCAAATGAAATACCTTGTACAATGAAAGTTCACATATTTGTGTCTGTTAATGGCAACAGGGTCCAAAGTATGTTTCTGTGTCATAAAATTATTTTGACCTAAAGGCATTTGCAGATAGAATTTTGTCTCAAATTCCTTACTTGCCTAAAGCAGAGCTTTCCAAAAGAACTCACTTGTCATAAGGTCTTAAAGCTCCTATGGGGACTCGAGTTTTCACAAAGCTCTTCCTTTTGGGATTTTGAAACCAGGGAAGATTGAGTCTTAGCAGAGAGAATTTGTTACCACACATAATAGACACTGCTACAAAACTGTTAACTCTGTCTCTGAATCACCACTTAGGGTTCCTAAAAGTTACTTGTCTTTATGCTCTGTCACTTGGGCTTTCTTGGTAAGATACAGTGTTCCAAATTCTTAGGACAATGTGTGTGCCTGTGTGTGTGTGTGTGTGTGTGTGTGTGTGTGTGTGTGTGTGTGTGTGTGAGAGAGAGAGAGAGAGAGAGAGAGAGAGAGAGAGAGAGAGAGAGAGAGAATGAGTTTAATTCTTAGGTTCTAGTTGTTGAACCTAAAGAAAGTAAATTTTTTTCCTGTTCAGTAATGGCTAGATTCACCCCTACCCCAGCATCCAGATAAAGATAAACAAAGTGAAGTTTCTCTAAAAAAATACTTTAAAATAGTATTATATGTAAAATTTGTTCATAGTTTTCAGCTAAAAAAAGAAAAAATATGTAAAAATACTTTAAGCTTGTGTAAAGTTGCTTTAAACTGAATTTTCTAAAATCTGTTGTTCTCCAAAACTAAAGATTTACTGAGTAAGGTTGAATATACTTTAGATGTACTTCTCTACATACTTCTCCTACCCCTTTGTATATTCCTGCAGCTGTAATGCTATTCTTAAATTTTTAATTTACATTTTTATGTGCTTTACTGTTCTGCCCACATGTATTTATGTGTGAATGTGCCAGCTCCCCTGGAATTAGGGTTACAGATAGTTATGAGCTGCTGTGTGGGTGCTGGGAATTGGGCCCAAGTTCTCTGAAAGAGCGGCAGTGCTCTTAATTGGTGAATCGTCTTTCCAACCCTCATGCAATGCTAGGTTTAAAAATGGAGTGGCATAATGACTTGACTCTGAGTCCTTGTTCTTAAAATTATTTTCATAGCATCTTATCAGTTTGCATAAAAGAGTAAATGGTTTGTCCAGGTTCTTTGGTCATAACATTGAGAAGGAATGACAGAGTCATTGATTTAGGTTAAATTTCTTTGAGATTTTCTTTTGTGTGTGTTTGTCTGAATGTATGTCTGTGTCATGTGTATGTACTTACTACTCACAGAGGTCAGAAGAGGGCATCGTGCCTTGGGACTGGAGTTACTGACCTTTGTGGCCTGCTTGCCATGTGGGTGCTGGGAATTGACTTCTAATCCCCTGAAGAACAGTTAATGCTCTTAACCACTGAAGCATCTCTAGCCACCATCACCTACAATTTTTTAAGCCTGGAATTTGGTATGTGGACCAGGCTGGTCTTGAACTCAGAGATCTGCATGCCTCTGCCCCCTGAGTGCTGGCATTAAAGTTACCACACTTCTTGTACCATGTGGGTCCCTGGGACAGTACTCCAGTTGCCAGGCCTTCACAGTACGTGCCTTTACTCATGAACTGTCTTGCTGACTTCTAAGTTTAATTTTTACACAAAGAAGCTACTAATTTCTTTTCTTTTCTTTTGGAGTTAGGGTCTTGCTATGTACTTCAAGCTGTCCTCAAAATGAAAATTTAGCCCTGTATAGTCTCAGTCAGTCCTCAGCCTCCTGAGTGCTAGTATTACAAGCACCTATTACTACCCTTGCTTATTTATTTATTGACAGGATCTGTGTAGCTTTGGCTGGCCTGAAATTCACAGAGATCTGTTTGCCTCTGCCTCTTGAGTGCTAGATTGTACCACCATACCCTACCCTGGCTGATTTCTTTAATACTAGTACTTGGGAGGCAGAGGCAGGTGGATCTCTGAGTTCAAGGCCAGACTGGTCTACAGATCAGAGTTCCAGTACAGTCAGAAATGGCTAAACAAAGAAACCCTGTCTCCAAAAAATAAATAAGTAAATAAAAATCTGCCATGTGTGATAGTTCACACTTTTAATCCCAGCACTTGGGAGGCAGAGGCAGGTAGACTACAAAGTGACCAGCCTGGTCTACAAAGTGAGTTCCAAGGCAGCCAAGGTAATATAGAGAAAACTTGCCTCAAAACAACCAAAACAAAACAAAAAAAAAAAAACAAAATAAAAATAGAAATCAACCAATTTTGATAATGGTTACAGAGACTTTTCTTTAATCTGGATACCCAGACACTAAAATTTAGAAAAGACTTGGTTTATTTATGTTTAGTTATTATTTTATGGGCATTGGTGTTTTGCATGCTTGTATGTCTGTGTACCATGTGTATGCCTGGTGACCATAGAGTCCAGAAAAAAAAATGTCAGATCTCCTGGAACTGGAGTTACTGACAATTGTGACATGCCTTATGGATGTTGAGGATTGAACCCAGGTCCTTTGGAAAAGCAGCCAGTGTAATGTCTGACCCCCTATGTTAAGTCATTTATGTTTATTGTGCTGTGTACTGTATACTCTGTTTACCATATTTAATGCTTTCACCCCAAGAGTTAAAACTCTTTTGGGCCGGGTGGTGGTGGGATTTAATCCCAGCACTCGGGAGGCAGAGGCAGGCGGATCTCTGGGAGTGTTCCGTGGAGTTGTCCACTTCCTCTGACTCGTAAATCATTCTGCATCCTCTTCTGCATAGATTCCTGAGCCTTGAGAGGAGGGATGTTGTACAGAGCCATTTAATTGCAGCATTTGGGAGGCAGAGGCCGGCAAATCTCTGTGAGCTTGAGGTCAGCCTGGTCTACAAAGTGAGTTAATTCCAGGACAGCCAGGGTGGTTACACAGAGAAACTCTGTTTCTGACCCCTCCCTCCCAAAGTAGTTGGCTAATCATGTAATGTTTGTGTTGTAATGTTTGAGGCTAGCCTGGTCTACAGAACTGAAAAAATTGAAAAGTTAAAATTTCTTAAGTAATATACTAAAAAATAACATCTATAAATACCAGTTTTGAAACTTTAAATTGAAATTATTACCTAATGTTGCTACCCTAATTTAAGATTTTAAGTAAGCCTCTCTTGGTGCTTGAAACTAAAAAGTAAGAAACTTCAAAGTAGGGAATAGTATCTGAATACAAAGTTTTGAAGATGTGACTGCGAGTTATATATTCAGTTACGTCCTTCCCTACACTTTTTTTCCCTTCAAGAGAAGGTTTCTCTGTGTAACTGCCTGGCTGTCCTGGAATTTGGACTGTACCAGGTCGGCCTCTGCCTTTCAGTGATGGGATTAAAGGCGTGAGCCACCACCCCCAGCAAGATGTGTAGCCCAGGCTGGCCACGATCTCACAATCCTCCTACCTTTCATCCTTCAACAAACCCTACTGACCTGGCCTTTCTACATTCTTGTTATTTGTCAGTTTTGTAGCTTTTAAGTTTTAAAACATGTTAAAGTGTTTCAAACCTGACTTATTATTTTATTTTTTTGCAATGATGGATTAAAGTAGAATGAAATGTGGGAAGGTAGAACCTAAACTAAGGGAGTTAAAAACTAGGTGTTGGTGAACATCCAGACCCTCTAGTTTGAACAGACTCCCAACATGTACTGGACAGCTGTGCATTCTTTATTCATGGGTTCTGCTACATAAATAGCAAGGCTCATGTTTTTAAAAGAAAAATATGTCTGAAATATAATATTTCATATCAGTAACTATAATTTAATTCTTTTAAATGTACATTTAATTCATCTCTAAGTTTGCTTTCATTTCTTAGGAGTCATGCAGATTTTTTTCTAAAAATAACAATACTTTTAGGGGATTAAATTTAGATTTCCTGCTTATATCATCAGTGCCCAAATCAATATTTTATGAAATTATACATCAGAAGCTCTTCAGTGGTACTGACATGTGATGCTCTTGTATACTGTTTTCCCCCTTCTTTAGGATTCCAGGATGATCTTGGACCTTGGGCCAAGACTAGGTTATGAGACGGCATGGAAAAACTTTAGATAATTAGTAGCTGGGAAGATGTAGAAAAGGTTGTCGGGCACACACTTTTCAAGGGCAGTTTTTTTTTTTTTAAAAATAAGACTTCAAAAATAATGAATGGCTTTTATATTACATAAGTTTAAGGAAAAATTAAAAAGTAAAGGAGAAGCTAGTCATAATTAGACTAGCAAAATCAGATGAAGACAGCTGAGAGAACTTGTGATCAAGCAATCAAAAACAGGTGTGTTAAATTGTAGAATAAAAGTAGCTCAAGGATTGCAAGGTAATTTTACACTCAGAAATCTGTGATATCATTTACACTATAAAATAAGGAAGACCAATTTATTTTAAGAACAAAAATAGTTATGAGTATTAGCTCCTACTGAGTGCATCTTTAATGCCATTGTTACTAATAGAGGCTTTAGCTATTGCAATATTAGAACCTAAAACAAAAAGCATAAGACTGGGGAGATTGCTTAGTAGCACTTAATGATTTATTCCCTGCATGTCAGGAGACACACAGCATGTCAGGAGTTCACAGGAGACCCGGAACCCTTTGCTGCAGAGGGATCTGATGCCTCTGGCCTCCGTGGGTACTGACAGGGATGCATACACATAATTTAAAAATAAATCTCTGTTTTTAAAATGTGTATGTGTGTTTTCATTTGAGGAGATAGAATTTATCAGTGTGCTTTGCCAGACATACAGTCTATGTAAAAGTCAAGATGGTCAGCTGAGAAACTAATTAAATGAGTAGTCTATGAATTTGGTGAATAAGAGGTTTCGTATAGACCAGCAATCGCCAATTTGAGACGTTAAACAGTTGCTATATTTGCTATGTGTGTCTGCTGATCTTTGGCCTACTGGGCAGTTTTCCATCCCAGACATGTTTTGAATGGTGTGAGAGCTCTGAAAGATAAAAGTCCCAGTGTCCTGCTTACCTCTACAGAGAAAGTCCTTTGTTTTGAAGAGTTGGTGGCAGGCAGAAGTCTGGCTGCTTTCTGAGTGCACCTAGAGAGCCCAAACTACCATCTGGTGTACATCTCACTCTGTTATAAAAATAAACTTTAAAGAAGTTTATAGTCAGAGGGCGTGTATCCCTGAGTTGTCTGGGATCTGGAGGCTGTAGATCCTGCTGTCTTGCTAGAAGAATACCAAAAAATACACTGAGAGAAATGGAAGGGGTTCCTCTAAAACTAACTTTTTCAAACAATGTAACCATGGGGCTAGAGAGTTAAGTGCTGCTCTTTGAGAAAACTGAAAATCTCCCCAGCACCCAGATCAGGTGGTTTAAAACTGCCTTTACTCTCCCCGCAGGGGATCTGATGCCACTTTCTTGCCTCCAGTGCTATCTGCCTGCACATATGATGCACAAATTACTTACATATCAATTACAAAAAAAAGTAATCCTGGGCATGGTGGCGTTTGCTTTTAATCTTAGCACTTAGGAGGCAGAAGCAGGCCAATCTCTTGAGTTCAAGGATACTCTGGTCTACCTACCAACCTACTCCAGGACTGCCAGGGCTGCACAGAGAAACCTTATTTTGAAAAAACAAAAAACGAAAATAAATCGTAAAACAAATTTCTTAAAATGTAGCATATACTTAATAGTTAACACCGAATTCTGTCAGTATATAAAAAGTGAACTTTCCCTAGGCTCATTACTTTCCCTTTTTCTCAGTTTACTTCTCATTGGTTAATTACTGTTACTATTATAGGTATTTGTGCTGGCTAGTCTTATATCAACTTGACATAAACTAGAGTCATCTGAGAGGAGAGAACTCCAGTTGAGAAAATGCCTCCATAAAATTGGGCTGTAGGCAAGCCTGTAGAGTATTTTCTTAATTAGTGATTGACAGGGGTGAGGAGGGTGGGGAGATGGAGGGTGAAGGGGTAGCCCATTGTGGTTGGGGATACCCCTGGGCTGGTAGACCTGGGTTCATAAGAAAGCAGGCTGAATAATCCATGAGGAACAAGCTTGTAAGCAGAACTCCTCCATGGCTTCTGCATCAGCTCCTGCATCCAGGTTCCTGTTTGATTAGTTCCTGCCCTTATTTCCTTTGATAATGAACTGTCATATGAAAGAATAAGTGAAATAAGCCCCTTTCTCCCCAAGTTTTTTGATTATGGTGTTTTATCTTAGCAATAGAAACCCTAACTAAGAATCCTAAATTTTTCTCCCCACTAATGCAAATATATATCTAATTTTTTGGCATTTTATATAAATGGTATTGTGTATTTTGTGTTGTTGCTTGGGATGTTTTTTTTTTTTTTTCTGTTTGACAGTTTATCTCATTCTCTTTCTTTTTCTCTTTTGATAGTTTTGCTATGTAGTCTCTTCTGGTTTGAGCATGCTGTGATCGGTAGTGCTGAGATTACCATCATAGGCCTGTGCCACCATGCCCACTTCCCTTGTTTGTTTAACCCCACTCTGAGTGTTATTCCCTTACAGCTCATAGATTCCCTTTGACAGCTCCATTGTTTCCACCATTCCAACTCAGTGTTCTAGGAAGCCTTGCACTGTTTGAGGCTCCTCCACTCCACTTCCCAGACTACTATTTCCATATGGTTAAGATAAAATATATAATATTATAAAGAGAATCAGCCATATTACTTTAAGAGCTGTTTAATAACATAGCTCTTAGAGTAATGACATTTTTTTTTAGATAGAATGATATGTTTTGGGGGCCCTGCATGTGTGGGTACATGTTTATATGCACCTGTGTGAGCAGGTAAGAAGTGTTGGCTTTGAAATCATTTGTGGGGACTAGGAATATAGTTCAGTTGGCAGAGGGCTTGCCCAGAATGCACCGTGCATTCCATCTCCAGCCCCACTAAAACCAGTCTGGAAGTGCATGCAAGTCATCCCAGTACTTGAGAGGTGGAGGCAGGCAGTTCAAAGTCCTCATTGGTTTCAAAGGAAGTTCAGAGCTAGCCTAGACTACCTAACCTGCAAGAAAGAAAAGCAGAGTGAATAAGTCATTCACGAAAGACCACATATTGTATGAATTTATAAGAAATGTTAGGAAAAGGCAGATCATTAGAAGAAAAAAATAGCCTACTGGGGTGCTGACAGTGGGAGTAGTAAAGATCTTTGTTTTGATGTGCGCAGTGTGTGTGTGTGTGTGTGTGTGTGTGTGTGTGTGAGAGAGAGAGAGAGAGAGAGAGAGAGAGAGAGAGAGAGAGAGAGAATGAGAATGTTTTGGAATTTAATTAGTAGTGATCTTTTGTGTATATACTTTAAGTTATCAAATGGGGGAATTTTATGCTATGTGAATTTCATATTTCCAAAAATGAATCAAACCTTCAAGAATCCTTAAAATGATTGGAGCTGGAGAGATGGCTCAGCAGTTAGGAGCACTAGCTGCTCTTCCAGAAGACCTGAGTTTGATTCCCAACACCCATGGCAGCTCACAACTGTTTGTAACTCCAGTTCCAGTGGACTTGGCACCCTCACACATAAATACATGCAGGCAAAAACACCAATGTACATTTTAAAAAAATCCTCAAAATGGCAGTTTCAAATGTTGATGTTAATATTAAGAAGTTACGTGGTCCCAGTCTTTGGTTTGCTTTTTAATGAAAAGAGAAAAAAAATTTTTTTTTGCTTCTAACAGGACTGAAATTATTTTCAAGTTCATTATTCAGAAATAGATTGTTAGCTGCTAAAATATTAAAAATATTTTAGGTCTGGGGTAAGCAGCAGTGATGCATGTGAAGGGTTCAATCCTTGGCAACAACAAAAAATTTTTTTTGGTTTCTCTTTTTTTAAATTTTTTTAAATTGATATTTATTGAGCTCTATATTTTTCTCTGCTCCCCTCCCTGCCTCTCCCCTCCTCCCCCAAGCTCCCCATGCTCCCAATTTACTCAGAAGATCTTGTCTTTTTCTACTTTCTGCTTCCCATGTAGATTGTATCTATGTAAGTCTCTCTTAGTGTCCTCATTGTTGTCTAAGTTCTCTGGGATTGTGATTTGTAGACTGGCTTTCTTTGCTTTATGTTTAAAAATCACCTATGAGTGAGTACATGTGATAATTGTCTTTCTGTGTCTGGGTTACCTCACTCAAAATAATGTTTTCTAGCTCCATCCATTTTCCTGCAAAATTCAAGCTGTCATTTTTTTCTGCTGTGTAGTACTCTATTGTGTAAATGTACCACATTTTCCTCATCTGTTCTTTGGCCGAGGGACATTTAGGTTGTTTCCAGGTTCTGGCTATGACAAACAATGTTGCTATGAACATAGTTGAGCACATGTCCTCGTGGCACGATTGAGCATCCTTTGGATATATACCCAAAAGTGGTATTACTGGGTCTTAAGGAAGGTTGTTTCTTAATTTTCTGAGAGTCACCACACTGACATCCAAATGGGTTGTACTAGCTTGTACTCCCACCAGCAATGCAGAAGTGTTCCCTTTTCCCCAGAACCTCTCCAGCATGAATGACAATCAGTGTTTTTGATCTTGGCCATTCTTTCAGATGTAAGATGGAATCTCAAGAGTTGTTTTGATTTGCATTTCTCTGATGACTAAGGATGTCAAACATTTCCTTAAGTATATTTCAACCATTTTAGATTCCTCTGTTGAGAGTTCTCTGTTTAGGTCTGTACTCCATTTTTTTTTATTGGATTATGTGTTCTTTTGGTATCCAGTTTCTTGAGTTCTTTGCATATTTTGGAGATGAGACCTCTATCTGATGTGGGGTTAGTGAAGATCTTTTTCCATTCTGTAGGCTGCCGTTTTGTCTTGTTGACCATGTCCTTTGCTTTACAGAAGCTTTTCAGTTTCAGGAGGTCCCATTTATTAATTGTTTCAGTGTCTATGCTGCTTGGGTTTTATTTAGAAAGTGGTTCCCTGTGCCAATGTGTTCAAGTGTACTCCCCACTTTCTCTTCTATAAGGTTCAGTGTAGCTGGCTTTATGATGAGGTCTTTGATCCATTTGGACTTGAGTTTTGTGCATGGTGATAGATAGGGGTCTATTTTCATTCTTGTATATGTTGATATCCAGTTATGCCAGCACCACTTGTTAAATATGCTTTCTTTTTTCCATTTGATAATTTTTGCTTCTTTATCAAAGATTAGGTGTTTGAAGATGTGTGGATTGATATCCGGGTCTTCTATATGGTTCCATTGGTCCTCCTGTCTGTTCCTTATGCCAATACCAGGCTGTTTTCAGTACTGTAGCTCTGTAGTAGAGAATTTGAAGTCAGGGATTGTGATGCCTCCAGAAGTTCTTTTATTGTACAGGATTGTTTTGGCTATCCTGGGTTTTTTGCTTTTCCATATGAAGTTGAGTACCTTTCATTTGAGGTCTGTGAAGAATTTTGCTGGGATTTTGATGGGCATTGTGTTGAATCTGTAACAAAAAATATTTAATGATGAATGATGCTAAAACTTAGAATACAAAGCTCAGAGTGACTCTTGAAGTTGTAACTTTGTTTTGAGATGGGTTTCTCTGTGTAGCCCTTCCTGCCCTGGAACTTGTTCTGTAAATTGGCTAAACAGTCTCTTACTTTAGCAACATTGTTTTAAAAGATAGCATAAAATAATTTAGGAAGATGCCCATTATATAGGAATACATTTTTAGTGAATAATTTTAAGTTATTTACTAAATTATGTAACATTTGTCCCTTAAATTAGTATGCTGCTAATAATCATAATAATTGAATCCCCAATAAATTTTCCAATTATTTTTACTTAATGGTTTGTTTATGATGGGAAATTCTTAAAAATTCTACTTATAAATCAATGGAAGAAAAAATTTTCACTGAAACTTGAAAAATATTCACTTTGGTTAGTAAGAGCTCCAAGCAGTAGGACAAATTTGTGGGATAAATGTCATGGAAAGATGAGTTCAAGGTAGAAGAAAGTGAAGTGTGAAATTTTCATTTTTTAAAAAAATATTTATATATACAATATTCTGTCTTTCTGTATGTCTGCGGGCCAGAAGAGGGCACCAGACCTCATTACAGATGGTTGTGAGCCACCATGTGGTTGCTGGGAATTGAACTCAGGACCTTTGGAAGAGCAGGCAATGCTCTTAACCACTGAGCCATATCTCCAGCCCCTGAAATTTTCATTTTTAAATGGATTAGTGGGTATCAGGTCATGGTGCTTTGATTCTGGTGAACAACTTTAAGAGTGCTATGGATTTATTAAACTGTCATTATTTAAAAGATGCTATGAGTCATTTTTTAATATTTATCCAACTTACAGAGAATTTTAAGGTCACCATAAAATGTGTAAGGAGCTAGGAGATAGTTCTTTCTGTGAACTGCCTGCTGCACATGTATGAGGAGGACCTAAGGAAAAGAACCCCCTAAAATGTCTGGAACAGTGGCTCATGTATTCTCAGTACTTGGTGGGGTGTGCATGGCTGCACAGAGGCAGGTAGATGACACCTGGAGCTCATTGTGTAGCTGAAATCGGAGGTGCAGGTCAGCTGAGAGACACTTTCAGAACAATTTCTCACTCAGGTAGCCTGATGTCACTGTCACTCTGCTTTGAAGTTTCCTTGCTACTTTGCAAAAGAATAGCAGAATAGTGCTAACAGTAGAGTGTAATGGGTAAAATTGCTTATCATCAAGGCTGATGACCTGAGTTCAGTCTGTAGGACCTACATGGTGGAAGGAGAGACTCAGACTCCAACAAGTTGTCCTCTGACTTCCTCAAACACACATACTTGTACATACAGTCATAATGAATAAAAAAATTTGTAATAAAAGATTTTTAAAATGTCCAAATAAAAATAAAAGAAGAGAGCAATCCAGGAAAGACCTCTGACCCCACTATCTGGCTTCACACTCATGGGCACACACGTGTACATGCACCCACATTTTACACATACACATACCAGCAAATACCACATAGAACACACACAATGTGAAAGGGCTTGTGTAGGTTTTTGCAGTTAAATACACAAATGAAAAAGTTAAGGCCAGTGATGGTCCAAGGTTTGGGATGCTGTTGCTCAATGGTTATGTAACCTTAATCTCCATTTTTCCATCTGTAAGAGCAGTGGTCCAGATCACTGACCTCTCATGATTATTAAATGCAGTCATATAAATGTTTAGTGCAACACCTGTCCTTTAGTGTTCTTCAGTGTTTATCAAGTGAGTTATACATATTGGGTTCTTCGGTAAGTGCTGTGCTTGAAGCCTTTCTCCTCATATTTCCCTCCCTTATTCCTTTCTTCCTTTTTTTTTCTTTTTGTTTTGCTTTGCCTTGATTTGTTTGAGACAGGATTTCTGTGTAGTCCTGGCTATCTTGGAACTCACTTTTTATACCAGGCTGGTCTTGAATTTAGAAATCTACCTGCTTTTACCTCTTGAGTGCTGGGATTAAAGGTGTGCGCCACAACGCCTGGCTTCCCTTCTCTTTCTAGTGCTAAGGATTGCATTTAGTATATCTGATTTGAATCCCATTCTTGTCACTTCTTAGTTGTGTGACCTTGCAAAATTATGTAATTGTTTTGTGCTCAGTTTCTCCCTGTGTAAATGGAATAACAACAGTGTGGAAGCTAAGGCCCAGTTTATTCATTTTGTTGTATCTATCACTGTTTCTTGGCAAATTCTATGAACTACTTCCAATATTGGCACGTTTTGTTTGTTAGTCCATTACCTCACTGGTTTGCAAGTATTCTCCATCTCAGTTTTCTGACCCCATCCTTTTTGACTGTCACTTCACCTTCTTTTCTCCAGCTGTGCTCTTAGGCACTTAAAAGGCTTTTTACAAAAGAAGTCTTGACACTCCCCATTTGGGCCCATAGGATAGCTAAAAGGAGGATAAAAGCCCCTAGGCTGCTTATTTTCTCTGCCTTTATTTTGAGTTTCCTCTATTTCAGGTCACCCTCAGGCCTGACTGCACAAGCCTGGTACTAACCAAGGATGTAGTATCAACCCATCCTATCTCATCCTACTTGAAGGATGAAACCACAGCTATAAGTCATTGTCTTAAGGCTGCAGTCACCTAGGATTCCAGTAGCTGCATACCTTGCAGGACATTTACCCATAATAGTGATGCTGTGTCTTGGATCTTTTCTTGAGAAACAACTTGTCCTCAAGCAATAATAATGGTCCCCTTTGCAGTACCAGAGCTGAAACAATGATCACTGGGACAGGACTACTAATTATTCATACCCCCGCTTCTTTGCTCTAGTGTTCTCTCAGTTTAAACCTAAAACTCATGTCAGTTTCCCGAGGCAAAATTGGGATCATTGAACCCTTTTGCTTCTCTTCCCAACACATTGACTAGATTTCTGCTTTTCACTATTGCCTCTTTAATTGGTAAGTTAGGTGGATAACTGAACCTATTGGCTGCTTGAGCCAGTTACATTCCCTGATACAGTCATCCTCCATCCCTCCCTCCCTCTGTCTCCAAAACAACAAAATTACATTCTGTCGTATAATGAATAAGTTCTTGACCTTTTGGCTAATAAAATAGTACATAGTTATATAATGAACAGTATTTGTATTTTTATTTTATCTTGACAGAGGCAAGACTTGATTTTTCTGAGTAATGTATGCTCTCAATTGACAGATTTCTAAAAATATTGTAAGACAGTAGTTGAAAATACAAAACAACCAATTATATAGTATAATTGATTTGTTTTCTATTACAGTAACAATTTAGCACAGACTGGGTTAGAGCTTAACATAGAGTTTCTTAGGGCACAAGTCAAACATATGTCTCACTAGTCTAGATGAACGTGTCTTCAGGGCTGTGTCCTTTTTTGGAAGCTGTAAGAGACTGTCTATTACTGTACCTTTTCCAGCCGTTAGAGTCAGGCCACATTGCTTGCCCTGTGAGCTCCCACTTGACTTATCTTCACAGTCAGCATGCTCTCATCTCTCAGACCTTTGCCTTCTCATTCTTTTCCCAGAGTGTAAAAAGGTATTCCCACTTTTGGGAACTCAAGCAGTTAGATGGGTAATCTCACCACCTCAAATTTTGTGGTCATATAAACAGTTATTAAAAATCTTTTGCACAATTCTGATTTGTAATTTGACTTTTTGATATTTTTCCCAGATCAATTTTAGAGTATCAGCTTTTCAGACTCTGTAATCATTTAAATACTTTTTGGTTATTAAAATTTGAATGCACTTTATAAATATGTCTGCCATCTGTTTTACCAATTTATGTAATATATTCACAGGTTCCAAAGACTAGGTATGGAACATCTTTTCAGGAACCACCATTAGCTATCATAGTTCATTTTTAGTTTCCCACATAACTTTAATTTCTTTATTTATTTTAATAAAGCTCAATGGTCAAATGTGGATTGACTTGTTCTGTATGCCAGCTAGCCTAGTGCAGTTAGGTCACTGGTGTCTTAGTGTTGGAAAAATTAGGTGGCACTTCTTAGATGCCCTACCAAATTCTTGTGTTTGTTTTAAATAAAAGTATTGACCTACCTAACTCACAGAATGAGAGGATGGATTAGGTCATGCGTAAGAAGTACTTTGACATTTTATTTTGTCAGAAAGCATTAAGATGTTTTTGTCACTGTTGAGAAAATTTGTTATGTCTTTGGCTAGCAAGAATTTCCTTGCCCTTTATCACATTTTCAGATTAATTTACCTCCTTTATTAGGGGCAAATGAAAGTTGATTAAAAAATTTTTAATTCATTTTACAAACCAACCTCAGTTTTCCTTCCCTCTCCTCTTCCCTCTCCCTGCACCCCTCATTCGCTCCTCAGAGAGGGTAACACCTCCCATGGAGAGTCAGCAAAGCCTGGTATATCAAGTTAAGACAGGACCAAGCCCCTCTCCCCTGTACTAAGGCCGAGCAAGGTATCCCATTATAGGGAATGGGGTTCAAAAAGCCTGTTAATGCCCCAGTGATAAACCATGATCCTACTGCCAGAGACCCCACAGAAAGACCAAGTCACACAAAAAGTTGATTTAAAATTAAAAGTATACAACTTGCTTGATTCTGCTGGGTGGTAGTGCATGCCATTGATTCAGCACTCTGGAGGCAGAGGCAGGGAGATCTCTGAGTTTGAGACCAGCCTGGTCAACAGAGTGAGTTCTAGGACAGCCAGGGCTACACAGAGAAACCATGTTTTGAAAGCCCCCCAAACCAAAAAACCCTGAAAACTTGCATGATTCTTTTAGTGACTAAACTTAAAATTCAAATGTATCTAAATTTAAAAACCTTAATTATTTCCTTTTCTGAAGACTTCTTAGGAGCTAATTACTGCTGTTCATTGTAGAAGTAAAATCAATACTAAAGCTACGTTGATAAGTAAGACTAATTGTCAACTCTAGTTGCATTTTTAATCTTGTATAATTGAATCTTACTCGGCAGAGTCTTCATTTGTAATTGGCTGTCTAGGTACCTAGTGTTTGACACCCCCCCCCCCAAATATTACTACATATTAGACAAAAACCACTTTTTAAAAAATGATTGGATTTTTCCCCCTTAGGTGGTAATAGTGAGTAAATCCTTTCCACCTATTAACTGCGCAGAGATTACTTACTCCTTGGTCGCTATGAAGGAAAAGTGATCAAGTTACACATTCTTTGTTCAGCCTAGGGGAGCTCTTGCTTCAGTCTCCACCTTGCCCCCACTAGGGGAGCAAGAGAATTCGTTCCTGACAGCCTCCACACAGACTGTCTTAACCTCAGTATCTGTAAAGTTGCTACTTTTCTATCTAAAGCCCTTTTATATAATTTAACAGATAAGCAAGAAGATTTTTTTGTACAGGCAGAGTTGTTTTAAAAAATGATACGGTCCTCGAGAAGCCTAAAAAATGTTAGCTATGTAATTAAATGTAAACTTATCTGTAGTTGAAATGAAATAAATTTAGAGTTATATTTTGAAGAAAATGTGACTCTTGGCATAAAATAAACTTGAATGAACTGGATCATTTGTGTTTTAGACCCAGTAAAAAGTACCCACGGCAGTTCCACTACTTTTGTTCAGTTCCTTTTTGTCGCAGATAAACGAAGACTTTAAAGTGCTTTCACATAGATCTTTAGTAAAAGTTTTCTACGTGACTTTGAGCTGTAACTTGACTTTTTGATGTTTTCCCCAGCTCAGTTTTAGGTAGGAAATCAAGTTTTCAAAATCTTTAATCATTTAAATAATTTTGTTATTAAGACTTGAATGCACTTTATAAATCTGTATGCAACTGGTTTTATTTCTGAGGGTATAAGAGATTCATTACCAAAAAAAAGGATTTTATTACCTATAAAATGATTACATCTCTAATTAAACACTACCATCCATTAAGAAAATAATTTTTCCTTAGGTCATTTTAATTTGTCAGTTTGCTTAATGAATGAATCATATGAAAAAAGTCACAGAAATTAATAACAGTTATATCAGATGTCATATTTATATCTGGTATTTGATAGTAGGTGTTATATACCCCCTCCCTGCTGCTATTTCTTTTCATGCTAGCTGGTGCTCTAACCTAAGCCACTTGCCCTGCCCGAGTGCTGTATTTTCTTAACAGAATATTGTATTGCCTTAGAATACTTTTCTCTAAAAGAAAAAAGGTACAGTTAGTAGAAGCAATGGAGTCAGAGGTATGTTTTACCTGTTAAAATCTGACCTAAATTTGATCTCCAAATTTCACGGGGAAAGAGAACTCCTGAAAGTTGTTATCAGCCCCCTCGTGCGAGCACACACGTGTGGGTGCTAAGAAGAATAAATTTTTAAAAAGTGGAGGGGGGGGGGTTTCCTCTGTAGCTTTGGAGCTTGTCCTGGAACTAGCTCTTGAGGACCAGACTGGCCTCAAACTCACAAAGAGTTCGGAGCCTCTGCCTCCCGAGTGCTGGGATTAAAGGTGTACGCCACTGTCGCCTGGGTTGTCTGCCTCTTTTAAAAAAAAAAAAAAATGCATGGACTAGGAATGGGAGGAGTTGGTTGGTTGGTCTTCAAAAAGAAAGTATATGTTTGATTAGAAAGGGTTTCTAGAGTAAAGATCTTACCAGAAACCATTAAATTTTATTTTATGTCTGACTGTAGTCTGTTGGTAAGATTTTGAAGGCCTAGATAAATGAGGTGACAAAAGAGGTGTCGGAAGATTAAAAGTTACAGAGGGATGTCGTGAGTAGAAAACTAGCCTAAAAAATCTGTTTGGTTGATTCTGTATTATTTTATAGCCTTCCAGATCTGCTAAACCGAGTTGATAAGCATGGAGGCAGTGCTTCATGCAGCATTTATCCTCAAATGTTTAAGAAAGGTTTTCTTTCTCACTGAAAAAAATTAAACTTCATATAGTGTGTGTGTGTGTGTGCACATGGTCATTGGAGTGATTACTTTCTACACTGTGGGGCCTGGGGATTAAACTCAGGTCATCTGGTTTGGAAGCAAGTCCCTTCACCTACTGATTTATTTCACTGACTCCCATCCAAATGAAGGATAGTTTCTCAGGATATAGAATTCTAGTTGTGTTGTTCTTCCCTGCCCCCCATACTTCTATTATTCTTGTTTTTTTTGATTTTCAGAAGAATGTGGACTGGAAAGATGGTCCAGTGGTTAGGAGCACTGACTGCTCTTCCAGAGGATCTGAGTTCAATTTCCTGCACCTGTGTGGCGACTCGGTTTCCACTTCCAGGGGATCTAGCACCCTTGTACAGATATACATACACACAAGACAACAGTGCACATAAAAATAAACAAATCTTTTTTTAAAAAATATTTATTTATTATGTATACTATATTCTTTCTGTGTGTATGCCTGCTGGCCAGAAAAGGGCACCAGACCCCATTACAGATGGCTGTGAGCCAACATATGGTTGCTGGGAATTGAACTCAAGACCTTTGGTAGAGCAGGCAATGCTCTTAACCTGTGAGACATATCTCCAGCCCCCCCAACAAATCTTTTTTTTTTTTAAGGTATTGAATGTAATTCCTTGTTTTCCTCATAGATCTTTTAAAGAATTTTTAGTGTTTTCTACAATTTAAATCATATATGTCTTGGTGTGGGCTGTTTGTTGGGGACTCTCTACTTTTTTCCTAAAAGGGGCTGGATTTTGCTGGTTTCCTTCGCTAGTTTCTCTCTGCAAGGATAGAGTTGTTTGGAGTTAGCTATTTACCCCTTTCCAGGTCATTTGGACCCTGATAAATCCCAGTGGGCTTGCCTGTAATAAAAAGTTCCTCTTGAAAATAGGCTTTATTAAGAAGAAAATAATGCTCCTGTTGTGTGTTGTCTAAAACTGTACTGAGACAGAAAGATTACCATGCATTCAGAGAGCCACCCATCCACTCCTTTCAAGAAGCATAAGGGTACTGGTTGTCTGGTTGCGAGGCTAGCCTTGAATGGTTGAGCCCTTCTCTACCCCTTTAGGGTGCTTTTGTTGGCTGCAGTTCAGGTTTGTTTCTCGACCCCAACACTGGTTGCTGAGTAGTTTTATTCATGAGTTTCTGCTCCAGTAAATTGTGATCCTCTACATGTAAGTTTTCTGTCTCTAATTTTGGGGACAGTGGTTTGCTCTGCAACATCACTATTCTGATAGATCTTAAGAGAGTTGTTGACTTTGAGTTTGGTCAGCTTTTTAATTGTTAAGTCTGAGCGGTGATTTCCAAGCAAATTACACGCTGGACTAGAAACTCAGAGTTGGTATTTTCTTTTTGGACTGTAAATTTAAGTACAAAAGATGTTTTTAAATTAGGTAATGATTCTGTAATTTGTAGTACTCAGATTTTATAATAGAAATTTTTAAGGCTTTCTCTTCAACATATGCCTTTTATTAAGGTGGTTCCTGGTTTAGAAGACAGGAATTACATTCAGAAGTATTTATTGACTGCATCAGGATTTTTTGTACCTTTAGTGGTATCTGTGGCTGAATGTTACCATCCAAAACTATACTTCTTCCTGACATTCTGATAGTGACCTTCAGACACACCCAGATCAGTTCAGTTATGTTAACACCTGCACATCTATCACATACTGTCCATCTGCTGTTCTGACCACTTCATCTGGGTTACTGTCTTCAGGAAGTGGAGTCGTGTTCATATCTAGGCTATTCTTGAAGTCCTAGGTGCAAATGATCTTTCTGCCTAGGTCTTCCACCTTAGCTGGGACTCTAGGTGCATACTACCCAGTCTGGCTTCAGCTCAAGTCATTGTGTACTGTACATTCAGTTGCTGACATCACACACTTCACATTAATTAGAGTTTAGAGGTAAATATTTACATTTTTAGGGAAGACTTTTTAAGATGATTAAGTGAAGTAAAATATACATTTATTTCTGGCAGTTTTCTTCCCTTAAAAAGCAATAACCATATGGTAGTGGCACACACCTTTAATCCCAGCACTTGGGTAAAATAAATAAATATATAATGTTGAAATGTTGAAAAAGTAGAGAACACCCGCTATAAAATATGCTTACTTGGTGGGTGGTAGTGGTGCAAGACTTTAATCCCAGCATTTGGGAGGCAGAGGCAGGTGGATCTCTTAAGTTCGAGGCCAGCTTGATTTACAGAGTTCCAAGACAACTAGTACTGTTATACAGAGAAACCCTGTTGTTGGGGTTTCTGTCCTGCCCAGTTTCTGCAATCGTTAAGTCCCAAAGAAATCACACAGAGGTCTACATTAGTTATAAACTGATTGGCCCAATAGCTCAGGCTTCTTATTAACTCTTATAACTTATATAGCCCATTATTATTCCATTATTCTGTGTTAGCCAGTGGGGGTCAAGTCACATCTTGCTTCTTCAGTGGTCTGGTCAGACTGCAGAGGAATGGACTTCCTCTTTCCCAGAATTCTCCTGTTCTCCTTGACCCACCTCTACTTCCTGTCTGGTTGTCCTGCCTATACTTTCTGCCTGTATAGTTACTAGCCAATCAGCATTTATTTAAAATATAATTGACAGAATATAAACATTTGTACCACACCAAAACCCTGTCTCAGAAAATGAAACAAACAAACATTTACTTGTAAGTAAATAATAAAATAAAATACACTTAATTCACATTTGTAGATGTTTGTACTAAGGAAATGACAACTTAAATTTGTCCCAACACCCGAGTGTGGGTGTGACTACCATCTCTATACACAGTTGCCTCAAACAGGGAGCAGGCTGTGGTCTTTGGTAGACATATGGGGAATTGGTACATAATATACTATGGCCTCATGATGGACATTACACCCAAGATTAAGCTCTGCTACTTGTGTACACCCAGTGCCTGTGAAATGGAGGAATGTTTGTATAGCTCTATGTGGCCTCAAACTCATGATCCTTCTGCTTTTGCTCCTATATGTGTGCCAGCATGTCCTGCTAGGAAGAGTCTGTTCTGGAACTCTGTAGACCAGGCTGGCCTCAAACTCACACAGATCCACCTCCAGTGTGCTGGGATTAAAGGTGTGCTCCACCATGCTTGCCTGGAAGAACCTCCCTCCCTCCCTCCCTCCCTCCCTCCCTCCCTCCCTCCCTCCCACCCACCCACCCAAACTTTTCACAATAGTTCCTTTTACTCCTGTCACTGCGTTCCTGCCTGGTTTCTTTTCTCTCTTCAGCCAGCTAACCTGCCTCCCATTCTTCCCTTGCTCCCTCCTGGGTCTAGCTATGTAGACTTTTGGAACTCATTTTGAGATTGAGTGTTGGATATGTCAATAGTTCTGTTTTTTTTTATGTTGAGAATTAGTGTTCCATTAAATCCATGTGTTAGTTTAATTAACTCTGCTTCTCAGAAGACATGGATGGTGGTTGATTGCTGTCTATATTCATGTATCTATTTTTCCTTTTACATAAGATTTCATTTCAGTAGGTAAAGAATTTAGGAATGGCTAACAAGATTGCCCAGTGGGTTAGTGCACTTACTGCTAGGCCTGATCTGAGTTCCATCTCTGGGACCCACAAAATAGGAGGAGAGAACCTGCTCCTAAGAGGTGTTCTCTCACATCCACATATGTGCCATGTCACTTACACTCCTTCCCCTATAAATAAATAAAGTAAAAAAATATCTAGGAATGGTGTGGTAGTTATTCTTTCTGTGTGTATATATTTCCCCCCATCCATGTCCTCTGGCCTCAGACTTGAGTGATCTTGACAAGGATGTTTGGAAACTAAACTTCAATCCTCTGCAAGGTAAGCAAGAACTCTTAACTGCTGAGCCAGCTTTCCAGTTCCAAACTTAAAAAAAAAAACCCTAAAGACAATGTACATATGTACAAATGGTACATTCTAAAATACTGATTTGTAGTAAAGTATACTTAATATGCTAACAAGTTAGAGTGGTTAATTATCAGATTGTATCGCTAAAGTTTTTTATGATGAACAGTTCAGTAGGTTTGTTGACAGTGGTGTCAAACCCATGGATAGTACATTGCACTAGAACTGTTGTAGAGTCAAAGGCTATCACTACACACTAGGAGCGTTTTCCAGCTCTTTTATCTTAGAGGACCACTGTACATATGCAGCCAGTTGCTGACTGGAACATTGTTAAACAAGGTAGAGCTATATTGTTACATTTATTTATTTACTTTTCTTATCCATTGGTAAGTACTTGGTTGCTTCTACATTTTAGACATTTGAGTAATGCCTGTTGTGAACACTGGTGTAGGAATAAAAGAGCACTGTGAACAGTTGCACGCCAGCACATTAGATATATTATCTGAAAGGACTGGTTTCTAGAAAATAAAAGCTAATGAGAGTGAATCATGGGAGAAACAAAATCCGAGTTGTTCTATACCGAGTAAGGAGAATGATTGAGTAATTAATGTTTTTACAGCGGAACTCTACCAAGTAGTCAAAGAACTAATATCAGTCCTTGTTGGGCTTCCAGAGAAGAGGAAAGAATACCTAAGTCATCCTCAGGCCAGCAGTTCTTTAAATATCACAGCCGGATGAAGACGGTGGTAGAGAACTATGTGCAGATATCACTCTTGAACAGATTTAATGTCCCAAGTAGAGTAACTGGCAAACCTTCCCCTATTCCTGTGGTCTTCATGTTTCTTGCAGTTAAGTTATCCTTTTGTTACCAAGTGTATAAAATGAATGGAAGTGAAGTGTTAGAGGAGTTTTTTTTCTTTTTATTTTATTTTATTTATTTATTTATTAAAGATTTCTGTCTCTTCCCCGCCACCGCCTCCCATTTCCCTCCCCCTCCCCCAATCAAGTCCCCCACCCTCGTCAGCCCAAAGAGCAATCAGGGTTCCCTGCCCTGTGGGAAGTCCAAGGACCACACACCTCCATCCAGGTCTAGTAAGGTGAGCATCCAAACTGCCTAGGCTCCCACAAAGCCAGTTCGTGCAGTAGGATCAAAAACCCAGTGCCATTGTTCTTGAGTTCTCAGTAGTCCTCATTGTCCACTATGTTCAGCTAGTCAGGTTTTATTCCAAGCTTTTGCAGACCCAGGCCAGCTGGTCTTGGTGAGTTCCCGATAGGACATCCCCTTTGTCTCAGTGTGTGGGTGCACCCCTCGCGGTCCTAAGTTCCTTGCTCGTGCTCTCTCTCCTTCTGCTCCTGATTTGGACCTTGAGATTTCTGTCCGGTGCTCCATTGTGGGTCTCTGTCTCTGTCTCCTTTCATCGCCTGATGAAGGTTAATATTCAGGAGGATGCCTATATGTTTTTCTTTGGGTTCTCCTTTTTATTTAGCTTCTCTAGGATCACTAATTATAGGCTCAATGTCCTTTATTTATGGCTAGAAACCAAATATGAGTGAGTACATCCCATGTTCCTCTTTTTGGGTCTGGCTTACCTCACTCAGGATAGGGTTTTCTATTTCCATCCATTTGCATGCAAAATTCAAGAAGTTCTTGTTTTTTACTGCTGAGTAGTACTCTAATATGTATATATTCCATACTTTCTTCATCCATTCTTCCATTGAAGGGCATCTAGGTTGTTTCCAGGTTCTGGCTATTACAAACAATGCTGCTATGAATATAGTTGAGCATATACTTTTGTTGTATGATAGGGCATCTCTTGGGTATATTCCCAAGAGTGGTATTGCTGGGTCCAGGAGTGGTTGCACAAGTTTGCATTCCCACCAGCAATGGATGAGTGTACCCCTTTCTCCACAACCTCTCCAGCAAAGGCTATCATTGGTGTTTTTTATTTTAGCCATTCTGACAGGTGTTAGATGGTATTTTAAAGTTGTTTTGATTTGCATTTCCCTGATCGCTAAGGAAGTTGAGCATGACCTTAAGTGTCTTTTGGCCATTTGCACTTCTTCTGTTGAGAATTCTCTGTTCAGCTCAGTGCCCCATTTTATAATTTGGTTGATTAGCCTTTTACGGTCTAGTTTCTTGAGTTCTTTATATATTTTGGAGATCAGACCTTTGTCAGTTGCAGGGTTGGTGAAGATCTTCTCCCAGTCAGTAGGTTGCCTTTTTGTCTTAGTGACAGTGTCCTTCGCTTTACAGAAGCTTCTCAGTCTCAGGAGGTCCCATTTATTCAATGAGGCCCTTAATGTCTGTGCTGCTGGGGTTATACGTAGGAAGTGGTCTCCTGTGCCCATGTGTTGTAGAGTACTTCCCACTTTCTCTGTTAGAGGAGTTTTTAATGAAGGCAGTAGTATAGACAAAGTGACTAAAGACTTGAAGTTCTCAAGCATTGCTGTGACTTTCCCTGTCTGTTGAGCAACAGTTTTGTATGCTAGAATTGAGTTTGAGTCAGGCTGTGTACTTGATCTAACATTCCTGAATATATATATATATATATATATATTTATTTATTATGTATACAATATTCTGTCTGTATGCCTGAAGGCCAGAAGAGGGCGCCAGACCTCTTTACAGATGGTTGTGAGCCACCATGTGGTTGCTGGGAATTGAACTCAGGACCTCCGGGAAGAGCAGGCAATGCTCTCAACCACTGAGCCATCTCTCCAGCCCCCCTGAATTTAAATTCTGTATCAAACTCCTTTAAAAAATTACTTAACCTCATTCAAATATATATTGGTTTGTAATTGTCCCAGCTAGTCTTATGGCAACTTGATTCAAGCTAGAGTTATCTGAAAGAAGGGAACCTCAATTGAGAAAAATGCCTCCCCAGCTGTAGGCTTTTCCTAATTAGTAATTGATATGAGAGGGCCCAGTTCTTTGTGGGTGGTGCCATCCCTGGGCTGGATTCAAGAAAGCAGGCTAAGCCAAGCCAGTAAGCAGCTCTCCTACATGGCTACTGCATCAGCTCCTTCCTTCAGGATCCTGCTCTGTTTGAGTCCCTGTCCTGACTTCCTTCAGTGATGAGCAGCAATATGGAAGTGTGAGCCAAATAAACCCCTTCCTCCCCCAACTTGCTTTTCAGTCATGAGGTTTCTTAGCAGCAATATAAACCCTAACTAAGACAGTAACACAATAGGATACAAGTTTTAAAGAAGAAAGGATTTTGGTAGAGGTTGTGGTTTTATTTAATAACTCTGTGCCCAGGCCCAGGTTACGTTCTGGGAGACAGCACTTGATGAACATGTGCTGAATAATATGAAATTGTTTTGAGAATTAAAGGTGATTGTGTATTACAAAGCATTGGGCCTATGAGTGTATAAAATTTATAAAACTAGCCACATACCAAGTACCAACTTATTCTGCCCTTTTATTTCTGCAACTGGACTCACACATAAAATGAAAAAACTTGATTCATGCTTAATTTTTAAAAGTCTCCCTTCCTTTCTCCCTTTGTGTATGTTTTTCTGTTTCTGCCTCTGATGTTTTTGTGAGAGTGTTGTGATTACAGACAGATCCGGCCGCCATGTCTATTTCAGGCTTTATGTAGGAATCTAGACTCAGGCATAGCAAGCACTTTACCCACAGTGCACTCTCTCTAGCTCCAGTCTACTTCCATTTCTAAAAATTTCTTTATGGTTTATCTCCTCTAAATTCAAAGTTACCTATTTACCTTTTTTTTTCTCTCCCCCCACCCCCATCCCCAAGGATTTCTCTGCAGCCATGGTTGTTTTAGAACTCACTATGTAGATCAGGCTGACCTCAGACTCAAAGAGATCCGCCTGTCTCTGTCTCCTGAGTGCTGGGATTAAAGGCTTGCACCACCACTGCCTGATTCTATTTAAATTATTAAATTAGACAGCAACCCTACAGTTGTGTAACTGAGACTGATTTTAAAAAATTTGGTTTCTGAACAAAAAAATGACCCCAAACTAATGCATGATCAAAGGTGTCATGAATCTGAGGTGAATGTCTGGCAGTGTTTTTCATGTTGCATTGAGTGAGTTTGCACTGTGTGCCATTACATCACACCATGTAGTGTGCCCCTGACACAGCGGGACCCAGACTCAAGATTACTATACATTAGGAATTTCAGGGAGCTTTCTCTGTTATTAGAGAAGCATAATGGTTTGATTGCAGAAACAAAACAACAGCCTTTTAATATTCCTTAGTGAGTATGACATTAATATATATTTGGACTGTTGTTAGAATGTTTGGTTTTAAAGTTTGCTCCTCAGGGCCTGGAAGAGATGGCACAGCAGTTTAGAGCACTTGCCGCTATTGTGGAGGACTGGAATTCAGTTCCCAGCACCTATAGCTGACTGCTAACCACTGTCCTTAGCTCCAGCTCCAGGGGATCTGATTTCCCTGACCCTTGCAAGCCCCAGCATGCACTGCATGTGTATATATACATAAACATAATTAAAAATAAAGTCTTAAAAATAACAAAAATAAAGTTGTATTGGTGGCTTGCATTTCATTAAAACTCATTCACTGAATTTTGACTTGGGATTAGGATAGAATTTCCAGCAGTTCTGAAGTAGTCCTAGATGTATTCCTGCCATTTTGTACCACATATTTTATATGAAGCAGTTTTCTAAGCACGGACAATTACAGAATCATAATAATGATGACTGAAAATGCTCTACATCATGTGATGTCAGTATTCAGCCAAATTTAAATTCTCATGGAAAAGTAAACAAGCACATCCATTTTATTAGATTGCAGGTTTGCTTTCATCTTATACATGTAACAGTGAATTGTTTTAAAATAATTTTATTTATAACTTATTATCAGTAAATGATTTGCATACTTATTTTAGATTCTACACACTCAGGGTAATGTAAAACTTTTTTGAGCATAAAGGGTTTTTAAGTGAAAAGTGTTTAAGAAGGTTTTGTCTACATCTTTAATAGCAGCTGTCTGTCAAGATATATACTTACTTACCATTGCCAGGTTTGCTGCTATGTCTTAGATCTGTTGGTGTCCCAGTTCTCCATGGTTTTTTCTTTGTGTGTGTGTGTGGGGGGGGGGGATGATAGTAGGGTTTTGCTAAGTAGCTCATTCTGGAACTTGCTGTGTAGACCAAGCTTGCCTCTATCCTGCAGTAGATTCTCTTCTCTCTGACTTGGGAGTACTAGGATTTAGATGTGCGCTACCATACCCAACTTGTGTTGTTTATCCCCTTCCCATTTATTTCTTTTGTTTGTATGTGGTGGTATGTGGCGGTAATAGGACAGTCTGTGGGTATCTGTTCTCTTTTCTGTATGGGTCCCAGGCTTGAACTCAGGTTACTAGACCTGATGGCAAACACCTTTACCCACTGAGTCATCTTGCTAACCTACCTGATTTTTTGTTTGTTTGGTTACTTCTCATTTTTGCTGTGTTTCAGATGACCACCTTTTTACTTACTTGCTTTTGAAAAGAACCTTACTTTAAAGAATTGTCTGTGTGTGGTGGTGTACACCTTAATCCCAGCGCTTCCAGGAGGCAGAGGCAGAGGCAGACAGATCTTTGTGAGTTCTAGACTTATCTGATCTACAAAGTGAGTTCCAGGACAATCAGAGCTGTTACACAGAGAAACCCTGTCCTGGAGAGAATAAATAAATAAATAAATAAATAAATAAATAAATAAATAAATAAATAAGAATTTGCTTTTACGATAGAAAATACAAAAAAGTAATNTTTTTTTTTTTTTTTTAAAAAACCGTATATTTAATATGAATAATTTAAGTACCAAAGACATATTTCTATTAAGATTTGTGAAAAAAATCACATTATGAAGATATGTATGGAAGCAAAGGATGAAAATAAATACATATTTCAAACATCAATTAAAGCAAGAATGGTTGTTAAAAACAGGGTGAGTTAAATTCAGATTAAAGTAACTTATTGGATAGTTTCCTAATTATGATAAAAAAATTGATATATAGCATGACAACGGTCTTCAGTATGTTTACAGGATGGATTTCAAGATAAGATGAATTAAACATAGTTAAACAGAATAAAAATGTGCTTTAAATTTATAATTACAAATTGATAATAATAAATATTTAAACACTGTAATTTTATTTTATATGTATGGGTGTTTAGTCTGCTAGTATGTCTGCACACCCTGGGCATGCAATACCCAGAGAGGCCAGCAAAGATAGACAGATCGTGTGACATTAGCTTTTCAGATGATTATGAGCTGCGTTGTTCAACTTTGGTCATTTGGAAGAACAACCAGTGCTTCTAACTGATGACTCATCTTTTCAGCCCAACAAATGAATCATTAAAAAAAAAAAAACCCTATTGTTAATTTTTGGCATTTTATCCTGAGAAACTGGCATCTTGTTCAAAAAACCCCTTCTTACTCTTGGTATTTTGAATTATTTTTTCTTTGTTCTGTTCTGATAGTTCCAGAGTTACATGTTCAGTTCTTCCAGTGATTGATTTGGAGTTGATTTGCATAGATAAAGAACTTATTTCATTCTTCTGCAGAAGGATGTGCCGTTTTCTCCAGAATCATTTGTTGAAGAGTTTGCCTCTTTTCAATTATATCTTTTACACCTTTGCCAAAAATTGGAGGAGTAGCCTTATGGGCCTTTATCTGGAGCCCGTATTCGCTGCATATGTCTTCATCTTGGCTGTTGTTCCGGTACCACATTACCACATTATGCTTTTGCTTTGTTTTGCTGTCACTATAGATCTGCAGTATAACTTACATTCAGGTATGGCACTACTTCAGCATGGGACTATATTCTTTACTCCTCTTGTTCTAATTCTTTAAAGTTCTACATGCTTATTTTACTTTCCTCCTCCCCCCATTTTAACAAAGGACAAATATTTCCCACGGTACTTGTTCTTCTGTAGTCTAATGTAGGAGTCATGCAATACAAATTGACAGTGTTGAAACTATCCAATTTGAAACCTTGGTTTCAATTAACTCCCTATCTGTGTGATCTGGGACAAGTTAACTACTCTGGGTTTTCATTTTCCCATTTTGAAAATGAAGATAATGCCCTTACCTTACATGCACTGTTGCTTTATCTGTTAAATGAAGTAAATATACAAAATATACAAAAATGAATTATTGGCAGTTAATAAATGCTAGCTTTTATAATAATGGGACATGTTCATATTGTTCATTTTTAACAAGGAATGCACTGCAAAAGGTAGGTAAAGTGTAAACATTTCTTGGAAAATAGAATGAAGATAGTGACCTGTTACGGCTCTAAGTGCTCATAACCTCTCTAGAGGGAAGTTTGCAATATGTATCACAGTAATTTTAACCAATAAAAACCTATACTTAAAAAGCCATTATGGTGCCAGCAAGGTGACTCAGAAAGTAAAGTCACTTCTGTCAAGCCTGGCGACCTGAGTTGAGTCTCTGGGATCTTTGTGAGAAAGGACTCCTGACCACCACATGCCTGTGTGGGTGCATGCACACACATACACACATGCACACACAGTATTAAAAATAGTTGGGCATTTGGCACACTTTTAGTTCCAGTACTTAGGAGGCAAGGCAGGCAGATAGCTGAGACTATTCTGAGCAACATAGCTGAGTTCTAGGCCAGTCAGGGGTACATAGTGAGATGCTGTCTCAAACTTAACAATTTTAATTCCAAAAAAATACCCTAGGGGCTGGAGAGATGGCTCAGAGGTTAAGAGCATTGCCTGTTCTTCCAAAGGTCCTGAGTTCAATTCCCAGCAACCACATGGTGGCTCACAACCATCTGTAAAGGGGTCTGGGCCCTCTTCTGGCCTGCAGTCATACACACAGACAGAATATTGTATACATAATAAATAAATAAATACCCTACAGTGTACATTGCAATTTATCTATTTAGTCGTAACATTCTGAATAATAATAAAAGAAGCAACGAGAAATAATGAAATGAGACTCACATACATAGGGAGTAATTGAATCTAGGATTTGAAACTTGACAGGTTACTTAAATACTCTTGTCTGTAGTATGGAATCATTAGTGCTGCTTATAGATTATTTAAAGAATTGAACAAAATGATAACTGTGTAGAATTTAACACACAACTGACACAGTGTTCTGTAAAATGAAATTCAATATATAATCTGTTACTGTTGCTATAGTTTTATTCTGTTTGTTTGAGACAGGATTTCTCTTTGTAGCCTTGGCTGTCTTGGAACTATCTATAGTTCAGGCTGGCCTTGAACTCACAGAGGTCCTCCTGCCCCTGCTTTCCAGGTTCTGGGATTAAAGGTGTGTGCCACCACTGCTGGGCTGCCATGCTTTTGTTCTTAAGCCAACCAGAAAGTGTTTGGTACTAGTGGGCACTGTTATTAATTACTGCATGGTGTTTCTGTCACTGTCTTTAGTGTGTTCTGAGGATGCTAGTAGTTGATTGCACTTAGAAAGTGTTTGCTTTGTGCCTGCTAGTATTTTAAGATCTGATCCTATTCTGACTTCTTTCATCTTTACTTTCAATTGTGTACGTAAGATATCCTGGAACCTTGGAAGTTTGGTGGTTTTGTATCTAGATAGTCAGTGGATGAGGTCTTTAATGCTCAGTGTGAAGGGTTCTTTTTGCTTTGGATAGTGATGTCTTGTGGGCATGAGTCTCTTGAGTGCAGTTACCCACAGAGGCCAGAAGAGGATGTCATATTCCCAGTGGTTAGATTTACAGGCAGTTGTGAGCAGCTGATGTGGGTGCTGAGAACAATATTCTGGTCCTGGAGTACAAGGAGCCATCTTTCTAGCCCTGCTGGTGTGTGTGTGTGTGTGTGTGTGTGTGTGTGTGTGTGTGTGTGTGCGCGCGCGCGCGCGTGTGTTTAATCTGTGTTAGCTACACATTGATGGTTGTTGTTCTCCACTAGCCTAGAATCTGAACCCTGGATGAAACTAGCCTTGTCTTCTTGGTGTTCACTTGAACCCACTTCACTTTCTCTTATGGCTTGATGACACATGTTCATTTGATGTTGCTTGTTGGCAGGAAATTGTCTAAAATATTTTAAAATTCTCTATAGTACCTTCAGTATTAACAGCTGGCATATTTTTTTCTCTTAATGTCTCCTTTTCTGATTGATGATTTTTATGAAATTCAGCCATAGCAATCCTTATAAACTTGGCCCGAGAGAACATGTTGTTTTTTGTAAAAAAGGTCAGTAGTTCCCTGGCAGGCAGTTGGATTATGTGCATTATGTTGGTATAGTTGGTTATAATTATCTGTCTGAAACTCCCAGACCTGTTGTTGCTTCTTATGAAATCTTGATTGCTCTAGTTGCTGCTCATCCTGTATACAAGCCCCTCCCGTAGGCATGTGACTCACTGTTTGTAAGCTGGGGCAGTATAGTAGTAATTAACTGCCCGCCTCTCATTACGTAGAGATGAGAATTTAAATGTAGGCTTCCTGTCTAACACTTTCTTTCCAAGTGTTTACTCCTGTTGACATGTAGCAGCGCTCTCTTCTACCTCACCTTCTGAGACAAGCCTGTAGATTGGTTTTTCCTCTTGTTGGAAATTATTGGTTTTTCCTCTTGTTGGAAATTATTAGTTTGCATATTCCTATACAAGGGATGGTTTTATAGAGGTACAGTTAGCAGAAAATAGTTTTGTTTTCTGCAGTTTTAAGAATGTCATTAACTGGTTTTTATTCATTTATAGATCTTAAAGGGTTTGGGCTTTAAATGAAAGTAATTAAGTTTTTAGTAAATAAGTAAATCAAATATATGGCAGATTAGTTGGATTAAAGTTTATTATAAATAGTATATTCTTAAGGTGGTAACATTTTTATGAAGTATAATTCTTTTAAGAAATTGTCTGTGTAAAGTGACTCATTCATTATACTTTCTTAAAAAATATTTATTTATTTATTTATTTATTTATTATGTATACAATATTCTATCTGTGTGCATGTCTGCAGACCAGAAGAGGGCACCAGACCTCATTACAGATGGTTGTGAGCCACCATGTGGTTGCCGGGAATTGAACTCAGAACCTTTGGAAGAGTAGGCAATGCTCTTAACCACTGAGCCATCTCTCCAGCCCCCTCATTCATTATACTTTAATTACATTGTTTTGGCAATCATAAAAATTAGTCCCAGTTATACATCATTAGAAAATAAGTCCATGAGGAGGAAGTTTTAAAGTGTTTTTCTGTTCTCTAAATAGGACATTTAGAAATAGCTGCTCTTAGCTTAGTGGCATGCATCTGCAGTCCTGGCACTCTAGAGTATGGGTCAGGGAGATAATGACTTTAAATCTAACCTGGGCAACTGAAGAACTTAAGTTCTGGGTCAGGGTGAGGACCTATTTGAAAAAACCCAAAGGAGAGAACAAAGGGAGGGAGGGTTTTAATGGGTTGGTATAGTTACATCTGATTCCCCAATGTCAAATCTTTGTAAGTTATATATAGAATAAACAACCCTCCCTCCCCAGTGTACTTGCCTCTAAATTGTTACTACACATAGTTTGTGATTATTTTTTTTCCTGGAAAGGTGAACAGAATGTCCCTTCCAGAGAGTACATGCGTCTTGTCAAAGAAATCTTGTATGGTGAACCTGTGAGATTAAGGGCTTGCTCACAATAATATGGCCAAGACTCATCAGAAAAGCTGTATCACTGGAATTCTCTGCCAACAATTTCTTACTGCCTGTTATGAAACTCTTGGGGAGGGGCTTTGTAAGTTTTATAAGCTTCCCGAGTCTTATGGATTTCCCTTCTCCCTTCAGGGTCAGTATTCTAATTAAGAAGAAATAGCTATACAACAGAAGCATAGGCATAATCTTTGGTCTTTTAAGAGCAATTTAGTTTTTCACTCAATTTATAAGTAACAATTTGGTGTTAGAGATATGGATCTGCTCTTCCAGATGACCCAGGCTTGATTTCCAGCACCCACACGATTGTTCACAACTATACATAACTGCAGACCCGGTGGATCCAGTGCCCTCTTCTGACCTCTGCAGATACACAAGCATGAACATGCAGGCACCACACTCATGCCCGCAATTTTTTTCTTTAAAAAAAAAAAAAAACAAGTCTCTAAAATTTGAAATTTGCTGGTTAAAGAAAGCTTTTTGGGACTTCCTTGTAGATCTGTCAATTTAATTTTAATAACTTCTGTCATAATAGCATTGTTTAGTAAATCTCTGTATATGTAATTATCTTATAGCTAATAAGTATGTATTTTTCCAGAGTTTTTGTTAGCTTTTTAAAATGGAAGGCTTTTTTTTTTTAAGTTACAATTACAGTTTTGAGGTTTTCATGTTGGTGTAGTGTGTGTTCCTTTATTTTCACTACTACGTGATGGTTCCATTTTTATGAATGTACTAGTACCTATTTTATTGTTGGTATACATCAGAGTTTTTTTAGGTTTGCTACTAAGAAATACTGCTGTGAATATAATTGTGTTTGAAGGTTATAGAGCTAGACTTTGGTGTTGCTGACTGTATTTACTGTTAACTCTACTGAGGAATGGTACAGCTTCTATTGGGGAATGGACCCCAATACACTAGAATTCAAGAGGAATGGGCCTGTGAAGGATGGAAAACTGAGATGAGTTCTGGTCTGTGAGGTTTTGGGTTTTAGCCAACTACTTTGTAGTGTTGAACAGGCATTTAAGCTGTGTTTGGTTTTTAGCTTCACCTGTCTTTGTTTTTTTTCTTGGACTGACTCATTTTGATATGTCTTCTTTTCCTTCTTGAAGTGGTCTTTATTTTTGTTATTACCACCATCATACTATGAAAGGTTACAAATTGCTTTATAATAATAGAAAATTCTGTTCTTATAGCATAACTCTCAAGTAACATATGCAGTCTTTAATCTATCAGTTATTAGTGTTCTATAAAAATAAGTAGTTTTCTAGCCACCATGAATGGTATAAATAAAAAGAGAAGTTGTTAGCAAAAGGGAGAAAAAATAAAGATGCAAGCTGAAACAAATACAGAAGCAAGGAAGAAATGGGGCCTTTAGAACTAGCTCAGACTGTGTGTTACTTCAGCCCTGTTGATTTTATTTTATTGTAGCAGAACTCTGTTGGTATTCTCAGTATTAATTTTTTTTTTTACAAATTCAATTATAAATTTAGTTGCAAGTTTCTTTATATGATCAGAAAGTGGCAACAATGGATGTTTTGGGACCAGTAAACACAAATCTAGAATTACTTTCTAGCAATTCTTTTTTTTTTTCTTTTCTTTTTTAGAAACAGAGTTTCTCTGAGTAACAGTCCTGACTGTCCTGAACTCAGCTCTGTAGACCAGACTAGACTAGCCTCGAATTCACTGAGATCTGCCCTTCTCTGACTCCCAAGTGCTGGGATTAAAGGGTTGTGCCACCACCACCTGCCTTTGTTTGTTTGTTTTGTTTTTCCACTTTCTAGCAATTCTTGATAGTAGAAATTTTACTTTCTTCAGTAGAATCTTATTTAGAGGAGCTTGTTTGATGGTGCTTTGGCTTGTTGACTAATAATAAATATTATGTTAATATATAGAAAAATTAAGGGTTTAGAATTTGTTACTGTGTCATTATTGGGAAGAAGTTGAAAAGAAACAGAAGTGCTCATGTGGGATTGGCTTTGCTGCAGTGCTAGCCTAGAGCAGTACTATTCATTAGGAGTAGCTAGAGGAGAGGCAGGCAGAAGGGCAAGACTTAAAGCTTCCCTAAGAGTGAAGAATCAAGAGTTGCCTTGGAGTGAGTGCTTTCTTTAGTCCTGTGGTACAAGGCTACCTTTCCCTATGTAATCAGTCATTCTGGTTATCCTCTCTTTTGTACCTTTGCCCTCTTGGCTGCTGTACCTCATTCCCCTCTTCCACATGACCCAGTTCAGTCAGGATCGTGTCCACTCTGAACTGTCCCAGATGTTCCTGTCTGTCTACACTCTTCCCCCATGTCTCCAGGAAACTTTCTCCACCACCACACCTAGGAGCAGTTATGTCCTTTCTTTCCCTTTCCCTTCCCTTTCCGACTAGAGACATGATTCTACAGTTAAGAGTGCTTGCTGCTATTTTTCCAGAGGATCAGTTTAGATCACAGCATCTATCTACATCAGGTGGATCACAACCATCTTTAACTCCAGTTCCAGCATATCCCACACCTTCTTCTGCCCTCCATGGGCACCTACACACACATGCCAGATACTCACATGGACATATTGTTTGGGTGGAAGCCACACCCCAGCCCCTGGCATCCATATATTCAAAGAGTCTGGAATACTCTGGAAGTTTAATTCTAAGCCCCCTCCCCTGGGAGTTGCCTCAATCCAGACTCCACCCCTGAGAAAGCCCACCGAAGGATGCCCGCTCCCAAAAAGGCAATTGAGGACCATTGCTTTAACATCACTGCATCAGAATCTTGTTTTTACCATAGTGAGAACTGAGTTTGACTCCAGATACAACATGGGCTAGTGGGTATCTAGAGCCAGAGGGCAGGGAGTGGGGGGTTGTGAGTGGAAAGTGATGAAGATATCCATGGGCTAAGCAGATATTCTTGTTAAATCTACATAACAGGAGTTGTTCTAAATCAGGCCAGATTAAGGTAATAACACATCACTTGGGAGGATAGGAGGGACTTGATCAGATATTGGGTCCTGCTAAATTGGCTAACTCTTACATGTTAATTTAATCCATCTCCATTAATCTATGAATCACCACGAGGTCGTGGCTTACCAGCAGTTTCAGCACGTCTGTCTCCAGCGGCATCTCTTCTCCACCTTTCTTCTCCCAGCATTCAGCCCAGTTTTCCCCGCCTACCTAAGTTCTGACCTATCAGTAGGCCAAAGCAGTTTCTTTATTCATTAATGGTAATAACCACACACATCACCTCCCCTTTTCTGTTTAAATAAAAATGAAGGTTTTAACTTTAACATAGTAAAATTACAAAACAGTTATCAAGCAAGAATTACAGTTACAATATTTATATCTACTTTATCTTTTATCATAACTAAGGAAAACTATAACTATAAATTCTTCAACTCCATCAAAGACTCCAGAAGGATATAATATTACCTAAGTAAACAGGAAGTACATTGTAAGCAACTTCCAAAACTCTGGAATTGACAGAGACATCTCACTACCTGGACAGTCACCCAAAGTTCTTCTGTACTGTTGGGGCATCCATCTTCAGCCTACAGGCCCATAGTATTTAGCAGACTTTTCCATGAAGCAGAAAATTTCGAAGACAGTTCAGTCACTTTCTTCTGTATCCTGCAGAATGTCTCGCAGACTCTTTCATGAAGCAGGAACCCTGAAGGATCATCTCACCTTGAGGCAAGTTCAACAGTCATTTCTCTGCGGATCCTGCATATCCAGTCAAACAGTTCAGGCAAGAACAATTTCTTGCCCAAATGGCTAGCAAACTCAATCAGGAGCCTCTTTGATGCCTATCTTCCTCTTGAAGTAACTTGTGCTGCCAGGGGTAGATGTGTCTCTTTGTCATGAAAAGTCCTAAGTTATTAAAACGTTATAAATGCCATCTTCTGAAGGTCTCTGAAAGATTTGAAGAATATTTATCTAGAATATATCTAGATATATATATCTAGAAAACCTAATTAACATGACTACAAGCTTGACTATTATAGATGATTATCTATTAACCTATATTCCTTAATTATGCATTACATTTTTAAATGAACTTATACAAACTCAATACCTTAATTAAGAGCAGAAATATGCATATAACAAAATTGACCTAAATTTGTACTAATAGACTAAGATCCATACCAAAATGTAAACAAACATTTGTAGACAATATTTGGGAATATGGGCATAGTTTTATCCAAACTTCTTCCTGCTGTTTGGGGGCACTGTTAATCAGGTTTTTCATGGTGTATCCTGTGTGCTAGGTTCATCTCAATCAACAGTTGGGTGAAATAATTTTTTGAAGGTGTTTATGGCAACCTTTCAGGGAGGCGTGGTCTATCAAACCACACCAGTCTGGAAGCAATCCTCAGGTTCTCATCCTCTGTGGAAACAAAAGAAGAACCTCTTTTCCAAAGCAACTTATCATTAGACCCAAATTCTGAAGTTAAGATACCTTTATAATGTACATGCTGGTTTAGCTTAGCAGCCCATACAATGAAATGTCTCTCATCTATTTCGCAGTCAAAAAATTCAAAGAAAACATAACAATATACATAATCCAGACTCTTTGTGAAATTTCCATCTTTATGTGGCTTATTTTCTTCACTCCTTTTGATCTTTGACTATCTGTACTTAGTCTTTTTAAAGACTTTACGTACCCCCCCCTTTTTTTTAAAAGCATTAACTTTATGACTCTATATACTCTTTTTCTTCTCTCTTCCAAGCCTCCGTACATTTATCCAACACTATGACTCATCTGGATTTGTCTTTATTGTATATCTGTAATTATTTACTGTCTAGGAGTGCTTTTTAAAATGCTAAGCACTTCTTAAAACTTAGTTGTGCCTTTATTAGAGGAAATACAGCAGTTTCTGCTTGCCTGCCCATCTAAAACTTAAGCTGCACCATTATTATGGTATATACGGTACTTCCTGCTCACTCAGCATGGCAGAGCTAGCTGCTAGGCTGCCTCTGAGAGACTTGCACAGTATCCCGTCTCTAGGCACACAGCTGGTCCATGCCACCATTAAGCAAGCTACAGCAGTCTGCTCACAAACTTCACTCTAATGTTCTGTCTCCTGAAAGAGCCAGAGGTTGTGCTGGCAGCATAGCCCGGAACGCCTGCGTTTCAAAACAACAGCTTTTTTTCCTGCTACAGCTGAATCAGGAAAATCTCTCTTTAAAGGAGCTGTGGAAACCTCCCAGCAAACATCAAAAACTGTCTTATACTATGTTTTTTCCCCCTTTTTTGGTCTAGAATTCCTTTTCAAGCCCTCAGATGGATTTAGTTAGCCATGGGGGCGCCAATCTGTTGGTGAGGGGTGCCATTCGTTTGTCCTGGTTGCTGAGAACCAAAGTAACCACACAGAAACTGTATTAATTAAATCACTGCTTGGCCTATGCTCTAACTTCTTTTTGGCTGACTCTTACATATTAATTTAACCCACCTCCATTAATCTGTATGTCACCACAAGGTCGTGGCCTACCAGCAAAGTTTCAGCCCGTCTATCTCTTGTAGCAGATCCATGGTGTTTCATCTTCACCTTCCTTCTCCCAGCATTCAGTCCAGTTTTTCCCACCCACCTAAGTTCTGCCCTATCAACAGGCCAAGGCAGTTTCTTTATTCGTTAATGTTAATAACAACACACAGAGGGGACTCCCACATCAGCTAGTGGTCTTCTATGTGTTAATTTGCTGTTCATATGATCTCTTCAATGAGATGCTTGTCACCCTTAAAAAAAAAAAAAAAACAGACTTTTTTGTTGAAATTTTTTCTTTGTATTGTTGAATTTGAACACCGTCCCCCAACATTGCTGGATATTGAACCTAGAGCCATATTGGTTCTCTCAAGCACTCTATTACTCAACTATATTCCCATCCCTATTATTGAGCTATATATTTGGTGCCTGTCCTGGAACTAGCTCTTGTAGACCAGGCTGGCCTCGAACTCACAGAGATCCTCTTGCCTCTGCCTCCTGAGTGCTGGGATTAAAGGTGTGCACTCCCACTGCCCAGTGGCTTCTTATATTCTTGATGAGTCATTTGTTACATGTGTACTTTGTAAATATAGTCTCCAAATCTATATCTTGTTCTTCTCCTTTAAGTGTTTAAATCTAAAGTTACAAAGGTATTTTAACTGTCACTAGTGCTTGTGTGTGTATTAGTAAATAAGAGTGTTTGCCAAACATGTGCCAGGCCCTGGATTCAATTCCCAATCCACAAAAATAAGCCACAGGAAATCCATTAACCGTTCAGAACCCATCAATAAAAAACACCGTTATGGATAGTACAGTTGTTGACCCTAAGTGTCTTAAGTATTACTTAATAATTCTTGTATTAGGGCTGATTTTACACAGTACAGCATAAATTGATCTAAGGAAACTGAAAATTACTTTTGAACTTTTCTATCTTAACATCCTGGAAAATTTTAGGACAAAATCTTTGGTGGAAAAAAAATGACACTTATTTGATGTTTGTCTTTTTTGTTGTTACATTTCAGTTCATTTTGTATTTTTGTGTTTGTGTGCATGCACATGTGCTGTGATATGAATGTTGAGGTCAGAGGAAAATTTGCAGGAGTCAGTTCTCACCTTCCATTATATGGGGCCCCAGGGTTGAACTCAGGTTACTTACTAGGCTTGACAGCAGGCACTTTTACTTATTGAGACATCTTACTAACCCCAGTGTTTGGTTTTTATAGGATCCCTTGAACACACATTCATAGTGCTAACAGGATGTGCTAAGTGTCCTAGTAAATGAAGAGATTTGACCACTCTGCCTATGTAAATTCTGTACCTGTGCTTGTATGTATTATAGATTTGTGGTTCCACTTCTGAGTTACAGAAATAAAATCATACTTAATTTTCCTCAGCAGGGCTTAAGATTAGTTTTTTTAAAATTACTTATTTTTTTATTTTTTATTTTATTTTAGAGGCAGGGTTTCTCTGTGTAGCTTTGGAGCTTGTCCTGGAACTTGCTCTGTAGACCATGCCTCGAACTCACAGATCTGCCTGCTTTTGCCTCCTGAGTGCTGGGATTACAGGTGTGCACCACCACCGCGCAGAAAGATCAGGGTTTTTTGTTTGTTTGTTATTTGAGATTTATTTATTTTATGTGTTTTGCCTGCTTGTATGACTGGGCACCACATGAATTCTTGGTACCTGAGGAGGTTAGAAACGGGGTCAAAACCTCTGGAACAGGATTTATCATAGGGTACTAGGAACTTGAACCCAGGTCCTCTGGAAGAGCAGTATGTGCGTTAATGATGAGCATCTCTCCGGCCCTTAAGATTAACTTTTAAAAAATTCTTTCTAAACTTTATTTTACTATTACTCTCATATAAGAGTACAACAGGACTGGGCAGTGGTGGTGCATGTCTTTAATCCCAGCATTTGGGAGGCAGAGGTAGGTGGATCTCTGTGAGTTCAAGGCCAGCCTGGTCTGCAAGAGTAGTTCCAGTACAGGCTCCAAAGCTACAGAGAAACCCTGACTCAAGAAACAAAACAAACAAAAAAAGTACAGCAGGAGATTAGATAATCTGGATTTTGGAATTATGGTGTATTTGAATATTGTGGGTGTTTCTCCTTTTAAAAATTAGATTTAGCCTAAAGCACAAATCTCTTTTAGCTGTGGAAACAATGTTATAATAATTAGTGTTGTAATAAATAGTGTTTTTTGCTTGTTACTCATCATTCGATGCATTGCAAATATCTGGTAGAATTACATCAATGGGCTATTTTTGCTTTTATGGAAATTAGTTTAACAAAGTGGTTATCTCCTTTCTATACACATTTTCGGGGTGGATATATAATTTCCCCCAAATGACTTTGAGGTAAAATATGCCTTTCTAAAGTGAAAGCATAATGTATTTATTTGTGTTTTTTTTCTTATTAATTCAGGGGAAATTCTTCTAAGATTATAAAGATTTTTGGATTGGAAAAATGAAAACACCAGTCCTTCAAATAGATGTCTACCCTCCCTCATTCCTCTTAGTGACAGTCTAAGAGTAGGTCTGAAATATTCTAGGCCCTGGTTATATTGTGGACAACACATGAGGAGACCCGGAAAAGCTCCTAAGTACAGACAGTGTTGCCAGTTGCTGGCAGGGTCATGCTCATTTCTTGGACAACAAAAGATTTAGCTGTGGGAGCCTGTCTGCTGAGTGGAGTCTGTAAGGAAGACTGATAGACTAGACCATTTTGAGTTGTCCCAGTTGGTGTGAGTTTACTTGTCATTGCCAAGACTATTAAACTTCAGCATGCTATTATACTAAATGTTCCAAAGATCTTGAATGGGACATAGGTTCCATTCATACTGCTTTTGAAAATTTCTACTGAAATAGTAGTTTCCTATTTGAAGTTTTAGTTTTAGAAAAAATAAAACAGAACCCTCAGTGGAATTGTTTTTAAAATTTCAGACCCATAAGTTTCAGGCCAGCCCTAGAGTCCATAGTAAAACCTGTTCCAACAAACAGGAAAACAAGCTCTAAATAAATATGCATATTTTAAAATAGATTAAAAATTGTTAGAGTCTTCAACTTTTCATTTTCCCCCCACCTTTCATTTTTATATATGTCCCTTGAAGCAATAGGGTCCTTAAGAGGACTGTATTAGTGTGGTTGAAATCTGCCTCTCAGACCAGTACAATCAGATACAATACCCTTACAAATCCTAGTGTTATAAATAGGAGTTGGAGTGAAATTGAAACTGGTTGTTAAGGTTTTGCACCTTGGAATGGTAATGCACACCTTTAATCTCAGCGCTGGGAAAGCAGAGACACAAGAGCTCTGAATTCAAGACTAGCCTAGTCTACACTAGGAGCACCAAGTCAGTCAGAGCTGCATAGTGAGACCCTGCCTCAAAAACGCAGATTTTGTAGTAAGAGGGCCAGCAAGATAGCTCAGCAGGGATAAGGAAAATGTGGTATATTTACACAATGGAGTACTACACAGCAGAAAAAAATAATGACAGCTTGAATTTTGCAGGAAAATGGATGGAGCTAGAAAACATTATTTTGAGTGAGGTAACCCAGACCCAGAAAGAAAATTATCACATGTACTCACTCATAGGTGGTTTTTACGCATAAAGCAAAGAAACCCAGTCTACAAACCACAATCCCAGAGAACTTAGACAACAACGAGGACACTAAGAGAGATTTATATAGATACTAGCTACATGAGAAGTAGAAAGTAGAAAAAGACAAGATCTTCTGAGTAAATTGGGAGCCTGGGGACCTTGGGGAGGACAGAAGGGGGGAGGGGGAGCAAAAAAATAAATAAAAAGGTTAGCTCAGCAGGTAGAGGAGTTTGCTGCCAAACCTGGTAACCTGAGTTCAGTGCCCGGGAACCATGTGGTAGAAGGAGAGGACCAGTGGCTGCAGGTTGCCCTCCAGTTGCCACCCTCCACTTGCATGGTGGTGCTGAAAGGGTGTGTGTGGGGGTTCCCTCCATAGTGCATAAATAAAAATGCAGTACGAGAGGAGAAGGTGAAACTGGAAGAAAAATTGTACATCTCAATGTTGTTTTCACCAGTTCTTGGAGTTTTTTTGATTTTAATACTGTTCATTAAAACTTTAAGTTAAATGTGGATATTTTTAACTAATTTCTTTATTTTCCATTGAACTACATGTTCTTTGGTCAATAACCGTTGACTTTACTTTGAAGGTAAATAACTTTACCTATGAAATACTTTGTGCTGATTTTACACATTTATTTTAGCAAGTTTTTTCTTAAATAAGTTTTTTTTTTTTTAAAGCAGATTTATGAAAATATGCCTCGGTTTGATACTGTCTTGGAATTCATGAGATGGAAGCATAGGTCAAAGCTGTTTGGAGAAAATTGGAACTACGGTTTTATCTAATCACATCCCTGAGGTAAGGAAAATAAAATCAAGTCATAGAAAATGCTTTCTTTATTATTGAAAATAATCTTTCTGTGTCGCTGCTACAACTTCACTGAGCATCACACCAGAACTTTGTGTTAGCTGCTCATTTTCTTGAATCGCCTTTCTTATGAATTAATAATTTTAATGTATTTTCATCTTAGAAATAAATGTTCGCGGGGCTGGAGAGATGGCTCAGAGGTTAAGAGCACTGACTGCTCTTCCTGAGTTCAATTCCTAGCAACCACATGGTGGCTCACAGCCATCTATAATGAGATCTGGTGCCCTCTTCTGGCAAGCATACATGGAAGGAATGTTGTATACATAATAAATAAATAAATCTTTAAAAGAAAGAAAGAAAGAAAAAGAAAGAAAGAAAGAAAGAAAGAAAGAAAGAAAGAAAGGAATGTTCACTCCTTCAAGAATGCTCTGAGATCCACTGGCATTTGCATTAGTTCATTTCCCTAGTGCCTGAGATATCTGAGGTAATTAACTTACTGTAGCACGAATTCTAATAATAAAAACTCGGAGTCAGATATTAGGGGGTGAGAGCTGAGAGATCAAAGAAAGTGTAGCTAGTCACTAGAGAAAGAGACCTTTTACCTCTACCGAATCTTCAGACTGAAGGGGCTATCGTGAATCTTCAGACTGCATCCTGAGACTCAGAGTGCCATTGAGCTCTTGTCCCCTCCTGCTTTATATTCCTCTCTCTGCCCAGCCATATCTTTTCCTGTCTCTACCTCCTTACTGCTTGGATTAGGGACGTGTGACCCCTCTGTTTTGGAATTAAAGATGTGAGCTAACACCTCCAGGCTCTGTCAATCTAGTGTAGCCCAGGCTGGCCTTGAACTCACAGAGTGCTGGGGTTAAAGGTGTGTCCTACCACTGCCTGGCTTCTGTGGCTAACTAGTGCCTTAGCTCTGTACACCGATCTTCAGACAAGCTTTCTTTGTTAGATCACAAACAAAATATCAGTACAACTTACAAAGATGAAAGATTTATTTTGACTTTGTTCTAGACTGCTGCCCTCCTAATCCTGAGAGATACCAAAGGGAGAGGCTGGATTCCAGTGTCCTCTTCAGTGACTGGCTTCCTAGGAGAGTCACCATCTCACAGTTGTGCTATCCTGTGACTGAGGCCTTCACTCCTGTACTGCAGGGGATCCTCAACCACACGCAGTTTCCACAGTGACATTTCAGCTCCTAACTTTATTTAATGACTTCTTTGTGCAGCACTTTATAGTTGCAACTGCTGGTAAGGTAATTTTTGATCTAGGTGACACAAAAACCATTTCTTTTATTTTGAAGAGATGACATGAGTCGACACAAAATATTAAACATATACCAAAGTCTTTCACTATCCTCAATTCAACTGTTCTTCTTTCTACCTTCCATCTTAGTGACCTATATTTTGTAGTTAATTTATTGGTCTTTTTATGTATTGTCTGCCATCTCGACTTAATAGCTTTCTGATATCTTTCTATGAAATCATGCCGTGACTAGGCATGGAGGCACACACCTGTAATCTTGGCTACTTTATGTCTGAAGCTGGAGGATAGTGATTATTATGGCAAGCCTGAACAACTAAAAATAATGGGGGTAGCTAGGTGGAAAAACATTTTCTAGCATGTGAATGGCCCTGGATTCAGTCTCTGTTACCAAAGCTAAAGAGGTGAGGAATAAAGACAGATAAAGAAACCAGGCAGCCTGGCGGTGGCTGCGCACGCCTTTAATCCCAGCACTCCGGAGGCAGAGGTAGGCGGATCTCTGTGAGTTCGAAGCCAGCCTGGTCTACAAAGGGAGTTCCAGGATAGGCTCCAAAGGCTACAGAGAAACCCTGTCTCGGGGGAAAAAAAAAAAAAAAAAAAAAAAAAA
>NW_026067919.1:9859440-9976058 GCF_014885135.2 Alexandromys fortis
AAACAAAACAAAAAAAAAGAAACCAGGCAATATTCTTCTAAAAAAAATTATTTATTTATTTATTTATTATGTATACTATGATCTGTCTATGTGTATGCCTGAAGGTTAGAAGAGGGCATCAGACCTCATTACAGATGGTTGAGCCACCATGTGGTTGCTGGGAATTGAACTCAGGACCTTTGGAAGAGCAGACAATCCTTTTAACCACTGAGCCATCTCTCCGGCCCCAGGCAATATTCTTGATTTTCTTTTTTTTTTTCTTAAAAGTTAAAAAAAAAGATTTTATTTGTGATATTTTTATTTGTATGTATGTCTTTATGGAAGTATGTTTAAACCTGTGTGTGAGTGCCCACAGAGGGCAGAAGATGGTGTTAGATCCTCAGGAACTGATTGTGAGTCACTTGGTGTGTGTGCTGGGAACTGACCTCAGGTCCTTTGGAAGAGAAGCAAGCACTCTTAATCACTAAGCCATCACTGCAGTCAACTTCTTGATTTTTCAAATTTATTTTCAAAAAGGTATGCATAATGAGATTACCTGCTTACAAAGCATTAGGATGAAGTGAAATATAAAGAATAATTCTTTTATGAAACTGATTTATTTAACTGTGTGGGGGAGGGTTGATACTTGCCATATTGTTTATGGAGGTCAGAGGACATCTTGGGCCAATCAGTTTATCTTCTTGCACCATGTTGTTCCAGGTATGGACTCAGGTCCTCATGCTTGTCAAGTGCCTTTGCTTACCACCCAGTGTCACTGATCTAATAGAGCTCCTTTTAAAAGGGCTTTCTTTGGGTACAGGGAGCAGTGCTAGGCATTGAGTACAGGGCCTTGGGCATGCTAAGTGATTACTCTACTGAGCTACATTATCAGCAGTTAGACTTCTTAAATGTTGACATTAATATTATTTGTAATATTATTGAATGTTGCTAATTATAATTATTGCTAGGACTCTCATTCTTAATATTATTTACTTGTGACTTTATTTTTACAAGGTGTAACATTATATATGTGTGTTTTGTGTGTTTCATATGTCTTCAAAGAATTAGCATTTGGTTTTATAGATGAACTCTACTTTTTTGTTATGTTTAATAAAATTTAGCATGCTGACTTCTTTTGATAACCATTCCTGTCTTTTCATTCAATGTGTATGTATGTGTGTGTATATGTATATACACATATATAGTCCTTGGTCATGGTGAGGCAAAACCTTATGGTAGTAGTAGTGGGAGGCTCTTCATGATGGATAGAAAGCAGAGTGAGGCAGGGTCTGGGGGTTAAATATAACTTTCACCCCACACTTCTGCATCCAGAGCCTCCCAACAGCAGTACCCACATGTGCCTGTGATACATGAACCAGTGGTACACATCTTATGTTCAAACTATAACTTCTGGCCAGGCAGTGGTGGCGCACGCCTTTAATCCCAGCACTCGGGAGGCCGAGGCAGGCAGATCTCTGTGAGTTCGAGGCCAGACTAGTCTACAAGAGCTAGTTCCAGGACAGGCTCCAAAGCTACAGAGAAACCCTGTCTCAACAAAACTATAACTTCTGTTATTTCTAGGATTTTGAAGTTATAAGTGTACGCATTGATCATCCCTTGGCCTAATTTAGAGCTTTCGGTTACTCACAGTGCTACTCACTATCTGTTACAGTGATCTGCCTGCCTCTAAGTGTGACCATCAACACCTGGCTCTTTCATTTTTTTTTTTAGAAGTTTACAGTAGGATACAGCAGTACATACTTGTCATGCCAGCAGTTGGGAGGTTTAGGAGTTCAAGGCCAGCCTCAATTATGTAGCCAGTTAAAAGTGAACATACAGTTTTTATATACACACCACCTTTGAACCTGTTGCTGTATCTTTTTACTGGAAGATTGTTAAATTTAGATAGTTCCTCGGCATTCCCCTCATTAGATTATGTTAACTCCAAAGATTTGAGAAGAAAGACGACTTAAATCATCATGATCAAATTAATTAAAGTAAGTTTTTTATTTGTAAACACAGGCTGCCTCCTTTAAGGAAGGATTCAAGAGGTCAGCATTGCACATGGGAAAGACAAGCTCAGGGGTGGGGATTTCCAAATAGGGGATTTGGTGGGCAAAATGAGTGGGGCTAAAGAAACAACATATGCATAACAAGTTAGTCGTAATGACCTCCTGAAACAAAGACATAAAACTGCAAAATAGTTATAACAGCCTTTTGAAATAAAGGCATGGTTGCTGTTCCCTAAAGCATGCAACACAGAACCATTTGTAGGTAAGGTTACAGGTCGAGCATAGCCTAATCCTTGAGAAACAGGTTTAACATAAACCGATGAACCTAATTTGTTTTTACTATAAGATGGTTTTTAAGCCTAAAGTGGATGCAGGCTGGTCAGTCAGTAACATGGTTTGTACCAAAGGAGTGTGTGTGTGATATTTATGTGTTTATATATTCACAGTTATTAACTTGGTAGATGACTGTGGCACTGTTAATATAAAATCCAGGCAATACTTGCTATAAGCAGTATTGTTAGTTTGGGAAAGTTATATTTACATGTACTTAAGATTACTTAAGATCTTTTATTTTTATCTGAAAACTGAGTAGATAGCCATGAAAAGAGTAGAAATTAATTCCCACTAGATCAGAGCTGGAAGTGAGCAGATTTTTATATCTTTTTGTTGTTGTTGTTTGTTTTGTTTTTTGAGACAGGGTTTCTCAGTCACTTTTTGAGACTATCCTGGAACTTAACTTTGAAAACCAGGTTGGCCTCAAACTCATGGAGATCCGCCTGCCTCTGCCTCCCTAGTGCCGGGATTAAAGGCATACACCACCACTGCCCAGCAATCATTTTGGTTTTGTTGTAATAAAAATAAGGTTACTGTTTTTCATGCCTTCTTTGGAGAAAAGTCTGGTTTGTATATAAAAGAGATTGGCATAGCATTTAAGTTTCGTCTGCCCTAATCAGTTATTTCTTATCTTAGTAAATACTTACTTGTTACCGACTATGTGCCAAACAAGGTTCTAGGTGTCTGTCACATGGGTGGTGTGACTACAGCAGACATGTCTACCCTCTGAAGCAGTAAACAACACAAAGAACAAAGATTCAGGCCTGGTGGCCTACACACACATGTGTTTCATAGCAAAGTAGGAGTTGAGGCAGGAGGATCACAAGTTGAAGGACCGTCTAGAATACATAGTAAGACCCTGTCTAGAAAAATTAAACGAAAACAGTAAATGAAACTGGGTACAGTGGTTTATCACTGTACTTTAGCACTTGGGAGAATGAGGCAGAAGGATCTCTATGAGTTTGAAACCAGCCTGGCCTTCTTAAGTGAGTTTTGGTTTGGTTTTTGGTATTTGTCAAGACAGAGTTTCTTGTGTTAGCCCTGGCTGTCCTGGAACTTGCTCTGTAGACCAGCTGGTCTCAAACTCACAGATCTTCTGGTTTCTGCCTCCTGAGTGCTTGGATTAAAGTTGAGTGCTACCATACCTGGCATTCTTAAGTGAGTTTTTACATCACCTTGGACTATAGGGTGTCATCATTTCTCAAATAAAATAAAATAGAGAAGATGAAATATCAAAGTATGCCAAGTGCTAATGAGAAAAACCTGGCTGGAGGAGAGAGGAGAACAAGAAGGCCTTCGTTGACACCGCTGTTGCAGTTTAGATAGGGTTGCGTAGGGTTACTGAGTAAGACGAGGATTTTGAATTACCTCAGAGGCCATATGGCTGTACGTAATTTCAGATATCCTGGGGAAATGATGTAGGTGGCAGCCCTGTCCTTGTGTCAGTCCTTTGTTGTAGTTTGTTTAATGAAGAGCCATAGGTCAATGCAGATAGATAGTGGAACTGGAGTCTGCTGAACATTTGTAGACTACCATTGGAGGGCTTTAAACAGAGGTATGGTTAATCATTATCAGAATTAGGATTGCTCTACCTGTGTTGTCACTGTGTGGTGAATAAAGGTACTTGTGGTGTATTTGTTTAGGTGATTGTCTGAATAGTCCAAATAGAGGAAATTAGAGAATAAAAGAGGTCATGAGAAATGTGTTTGGGTGGGTGGGGGGGTCAGGGTATAATCTGAAGGTGGAAATCGTTGATGATATGGTGATATAGTGGAGCACATGAATGGCTGAGGCTTTAAGTGTGAATAACTCAAGCCCTGTTAGCTAAGATGTAGACCACCACAGACCTAGTAAATACGAGAGGGCAAATATCAGGAAAAATAAATTACATAGCTGCTGATAAAATATTAAATCACTTTGTATACTATTTGTGTCATCTTAAATGTAAGAACATTTTCATTTATTATACACTGACCATGCTCCCTCACTCCAGTTAGTTCCTTTTCTTATACTAGATTGTTTTGCTTCTGCTTTCACATTGTGTTAGTTAGGGTTTCTATTGCTGTGAAGAGACACCATGGCCATGGCAACTCTTACAAAAGAAAACATTAACTTGAACTGGCTTACAGTTTTGAAAATTTAGTCCATTATCATCATTGTGGGAAGCATGGCAGTATGCAGGCAGACACAGTGCTGGGAAAGAAGCTGGGTTTTACATCTGGTTTGGCAGGCAGCAGCCAGTAGATGCCACACTGGGCATGACTTGAACATCTGAGACTTCAGAATCGCCCCACAGTGACAACACTTCCTCCAACAAGGCCACACCTCCTTACAGTTTCACTCACTATGGGCCTATGGGGGGCATTTTCATTCAAAGCACCACACATATCATAAATACATACATGATTTTGTGTATCTATATAAAATATAAGAACTATGAGAAAAACAATTGTCTTTGAGACTGGCTTATTCTTTAAATCATCTCCAGCTACACTCATTTTCCTGTAAATGGCATAACTTTGTGTTATGTCTGTGTGTGTAAATGTATATCCATCCATACATGCATGCACACTCACTTTCCATATATGCACATGTGCTGTGAATACCGTAAGAGAGTGTTAGGTCCCCTGGAGGTGGAGGTAGAGATAGTTGTAGACCACATTGTGTGTTAGAACTTGAACTTGAGTCCTCTGGAAGGAACAGCAAGCTCTTTTAACCACTCATGTTAAACTAATTTAGAGTACTCAAGTCTGTCTGTCTGTCTGTCTCTCTCCTCCCTCCTTTCTTCTTAATTTTTTTTATTTGATTTTGTGCCTTTCTTAATCCTCATCACAGAGGGATTGTTTTTGATTGTCCAAGAAAATTTACAGTGACCTCAAAACTTCACTGGAATTACTGGACTTTTGTGGGCTCCTCCTCCTTCTCTTCCTCCCCTTTCTCCCATCCCTTCTTTTTCTTTCTTCTCCCCTTCCCCCCTCCTTCCGTCCATCCTTGTTTTTTCGAGACTGGGTTTCTCTGTGTAGCCCTGACTGTCCTGGAACTCACTCTGTGGACCAGGCTGGCCCTGAACTCCTCCACAGCAAATCCTACTGGTGTGCACCACCACAACTGACAATCTACTGACTCCTGACTGAGTAGTTGAGGCTTCAGACAAGACTGACTGAGCATTCAGTGTTTCCAAGAATCTCGTTTGTCGTCTGGTCCCAGAGAAGCTGCCAGCCGCTACAGAGACTGTTATTTCCTATTCTTACTCAAACTGAAAGATTGATTTTCTTTCTCTTAGATGCTAAAAAGCAGGCTTTTGTTGTCACAGATACACTCCCAGAGCTCTTGAAGCAAATGTTCTCTTCAGATTTGGATGAGATTGTGTTTTCACTGTTACAAAAATAATCCTGACTAGAATAGCCCTGGCCAGCGTTGCTGCAGTTGCACATGTGTATATTGGGGTTAAGCTTGCTGGGAAAGAGGTTAGAAATTGGGGGAAGAAAATGGATGAATTGCTTGTTAAGGGAAAAGGCGATATTCTTATGCTAATCCAGGCTCTGGATAAGGAGCAGAGCTGCCAGGCCAACAATGGCTGTGGAGCCAGAAAGTCTGCAGCCAGAATAGTTCTTCTCAGAAGGCTTGTCAGACCAGGCGCCTGGAGCTGCCTTAGGGGGGACCCCTGGAAAGGGTTTCCTTGCCGACTTATGGAACTGGAAGCTGGCCAGCTTGCTGGAAATTCCCACACCTTTCTAGTATTAAGAAAAAATGAAGGCTATAGGGGAAGCTTGACAGGAAAAGGAAAGAATGACTTCAGGCTTGTTTTTTCAGCTGACTTCTGACTTTCCCTGTTTTTTTTTTTTTTTTTCCTATTTGTTCTTCAATTCTGATTAAATTGTTAGTTCAACATTCTTGTGTGTGAAATTTTACTTTTTTTTTTTTTTTAACTTGAGAAATTCTTGGGGCTGGAGGGTTGCTGCTGCAGTTGAGTACATGTTCTTCCTCCAGAGGACTTGGGTTCAATTTCCAGAGCCCATACAGCAATTAACAATAATCTACAACCCCAACCCCAGGGCACAGACATACATCCAGGCAAAACAATCATAGCACATATAATAAATAAATCTTTCTTTAGCCAGATGGTGGTGGCACATGTGTCTTTAATTCCAGCAGTCAGAGAGGCAGAGGCAGATGATCTCAGTGAGTTTAGTGCCAGCTTGGTCTACAGAGTGAGTTCCAGGACAACCATGACTACCCACAAAGAAACCCTGTCTCGAAGAACTAATAATAATAATAATAATAAAAATAATAAAATAAATTTTTCTTTAAAAAAGACTCCTAAGCCGGGCGGTGGTGGCGCACGCCTTTAATCCCAGCACTCGGGAGGCAGAGGCAGGCGGATCTCTGGGAGTTCGAGGCCAGTTTGGTCTACAAGAGCTAGTTCCGGGACAGGCTCCAAAGCTACAGAGAAACCCTGTCTCGAAAAACCAAAAAAAAAAAAAAAAAAAAAAGACTCCTAATTTTGCTCATGTTACTTTCCCGAGGAAACTGTATTAATATAGGTACAATTGTTAATGTCAATTTGATAGTTTTTTTAATCCATGCATCATTTTATAATTTTGATAATGCGGCATTTTAAATGTCTGCATGTGTGTTTGTTCTCTCTCACTCACTGATTTGAGACCTGCTCTTTCACTGAACCTGGAGGAGCTCCCAGCTAGGGCATTCAGCATGTTCCCCATGATATTCTTCTCTCTACCTCCCCAGCACTGGGTTTTCTAGGTGCATAGAACTCCAAGTGGTTTTGTTTGTTTAGATTTGTTTGTTTGTTTTTGTTTTTCGAGACTGGCTTTCTCTTATAAACCAAACTGGCCTCGAACTCACAGAGATCCACCTGCCTCTGCCTTCCGAGTGCTGGGATTAAAGACTTGCACCACCACCACCCGGCTCTGCAAGTTATTTTTATGTGCCTACAGGGGATCAAAACTCTGGATCATCTCCTTAGTCTCTGTTAGTGACATTTGCAAAACAGATATTTTTAATTTATGGTAAAGATTCTAATGAAGACAAGTGAGATGACTCAGCTGATAAAAACCCTTGCTTCTCCAACCTGACAAACCCAAGTTCATCCCCAGATTCAGTGAAAGGACATTATTGATTTCCCAAAGGTTGTCTTCTAAATTCTCCACTCAAATATCACACAATAATTTAAAAAATTAAGATTCTGGAGAAATTCTTAGCAATTTAAAGCACATATGTTTTATTTTTAAATGTTAGAATGAAATGATATCTCAGTATGGTTATAAAGTCAGGTTATACTGGACGTGGCAGAGCGCACAAGTAATCCCAGTACTTGGGAGACAGAGTGGATCTTTGAGTTTGAGACCATCCTGGTCTTACAGTGAGTTCCAGGACAGCCAGGGCTATTATACAGAGAAGCTCTATCTTGAAAACCGCGCCCCCCCCCCAATAAATAAAATCGGTTAACAGTTTTGCTGTTGTATTATGGTTGTAGAAACAGTTACTGTAAGACAAAGGAAAATTCACATTTTTATTACTACTAATGATTATATCAGTAACACCTATTTACTGAATATATAATACTGGGGTACGAGGTACTAACTCCTCTAGGTTAGTAATGAAGGAACACAAGCCCTTAATAGATGAACTAATATCCCCAAAGGTCTACAGAGCTAGTTCCAGGACAGTTAGGGCTGTTACACGGAGAAAAACCCTGTCTCAACTCCCATTCCCCCCCCCCCCCAAGTGTCTGCTTTCTACCCCTCCAAAGTGAGTCTTATGAAAATAATTTTAAAACAGAGCATGCTTTGGCTCTTTCTTTGAAGAAGCATATTGTCCACAATGTTATAAGTTTCTGGGCATTCTGTCTTTTCTCTTACCTGACTACTTTTTCAGACTCTTTTCATGGTGATTAGGTTTTTATATTTCAGTATATTTCTCAGAATGGTCTTAGTTTATCTGTTGATCTCCAAATTGTAACAGCTGACATTTATTATCACATACATTATCAAGAATCTACCAAAGTTAATCCTAGCACTTGGGAGGCAGAGGCAGGCGGATCTCTGTGAGTTCGAGACCAGCTTGGTCTACAAGAGCTAGTTCCAGGACAGGCTCCAAAACCACAGAGAAACCCTGTCTCAAAACCAAAACCAAAACAAACAAACAAAAAGAATCTACCAAAGGCATCAGCATCAGGATATGGTGGCACCTGACAGTAATTCCCAGCACGTGAGAGACTGGGGCAGGAGAATCATCACAGATTTTTAGGCTACCCTGGGTTCAGTTCAAGACCTGTCTCAATAATTGATCAAGCAAACGAAAAGAACCCACCACAATCAGAGTGTTTCTCACTTATGGTTTAATAAAATTGTGAGCAAAATGTCCAAATAACACAGTTCTAAAGGCTTACTCAAGTGGTTATTGGCACACCTGTTTCTTGCCACATAAGCCTTGTCGGACTGCTCGAATATGCTTAGGACAGGGCTGCTGGCTTCAGTTAGAGGACACGAAGGCAGAAGCTGACCTAGCAAGTCACTCATGTTTACACCTTACTTACTAGAAATGAGTCACTGAGTCTAGTCCATACTCTAGGGAGGGGAATTAGACTTCACTCTCCAGAGAATGTATCAAAGCATTTGTGGACATATGTCCAATCTTAACAGTGATCTTTGACTTATGGGGAGGGAGCTTAGATAAGAGTCTTAATAGTGTAGCCAATGCTGATCTCTGACTGTCCTGGCCTTCCGTGTTGAAATTATAGGTATGCACCACTGTGCCTGGCCATTAGTGCAATTTCTAACTAAACAGTGCTCTGGGACTCTTTCATCCAAAGAGTCTTAGCTTTTAATATCTCTGTGCTGTTGACATAATGGAAGATTTGTATCTTTAGCCCCAGATGTTTCCTTTAAGCTTGAGAGCCAGATGCCTAGGACACATTCCTTTTGAGTAATCTCAGATGTCTAAATCTGAACCCTTGAGCTCTTTTTTCTTTACTTTGACTAAAAATCTGCTTATTCACATTTTAGTAATTGCTGAGACCAGCAGTGTGGGGGTCATCTTTGACTCATGCTCCTTGACCCCTGCATCCAGCCATTATCAAGTACTGTATAGTCTTGTTTTTTAATTGTATCCACTCACTGAACTACTATCACTCTGATCTTAACCGCTATCCTAAATTGCACAAAATATCATTCTCCTAGATTTTCATGTCTTCTCACCCCTGCTTTGCTTCTGCTCTTGCCTTTTCTAGTTCCTTATGTAAAAACCGGATAACTGATACTCATCTCTCTTACATTGGAAACCTAAATCTTGGCCAGGCAGTGGTGACGCAGGCCTTTAATCCCAGCACTTGGGAGGCAGAGGCAGTTGAGTCTCTGTGAGTTCGAGGCCAGCCTGGTCTACAAGAGCTAGTTCTAGGACAGGCTCCAAAGCTACAGAGAAACCCTGTCTCAAAAACCAAAAAAGGAAAAAGAGAAAAGAAAATGTAAATCTTTCATAGAGTCCTTGTCCTTTTTGTCTTTTAACTTTTTTTGTTGTATTACACTGTCATATTCTTCACGGTTCAGAAGCATTGCTCCTTATTTGTCTGATCTCAGAAATCTTTGCATAGACTTTTAGCTTGATTTTCACATAGAAGCTTAAGTGTTAATCCTCAGTATTGCTTACAAGGGTCTTTCCATCTAGAATAGATCTGCACCCTCCAGGATTTCACATTTTTCCTATCTTGTACTTAGTGAAAATATGCTTACATTTCATTTTTTATTGCCTTACTCTATGTCAAAAGTATTTCCATCTTTTATTTTCTTCCCCGAGATGCAAGCCTCCCATAAACAACTTTACCCCCGTGCTGTGATTGACCCTTGTCAGTCTCATTTAGTGTCTGTGAACTCCATGAGAGGTGTTTTTTTTTTCTGTTATGACTATATTCTTGGTGTTTGATATGTAGGCTGATGCATAAAAGAGGCTCTTAATGAATAATTAGGGAATAATATCAAATGGCAAGAACACTGTTTACATAAGACTTGAGAATTTGAGGGGATCTAATGAATTAGTTTTCTCTCCCTTTCTGCTGGTTCCTCTTATATTATGTGACCCTTGATCCCATTTGTATGAAAAAGGAGTAATTTTTATGTCTTTTACATCCCTGTAGTTATCTTCTGTTTCTACTAATACCTAATAAGATTATGTTCATAGTTTAGCAATGTTCTTAGTACAAATAATGTATTGATTTTATAGTTACCACAAATTCTTAAACTATAAGAATTTCTCACAGTCAGTACTTTCCTCGTATATATACCAGACCATATCATAGACATGTTTGAGAAGAAGAAACTTTATTGAGTACCTGCTCTGTGCCACTGTAATCCTAAATACTTTACAATATATAATGTATATTTCATTTTATATAGTATAATTAATATAATGTATAGAGTAGCAATTAATAATGGAGTCTGAATTATAACTCTATCACTGTGTGTGATCTTTAATCTCTTCAGCCCACTTCAGTTATACTTTTCTTGTGAAGCAGTTATGGGAACTTGTTAATTAATTGTCAGCCTCAGGTAGATAAGATCCTGTCCAAGGAAAGAACAAGCGGTAAGCAGTTGTATGTGGAGATTTTTAAGCCAGTAAGGCATGGTGGTATATGGCTATGACCCTAGTGTTTGAAGGGCTGAGACAAGAAAACCATTGAGTTCCAGAGTTATAGACCAGTCTGAGTTACATAGCAAGACCCTGTCTCAAAAAACAAGCAGCCTGGTAGTGGTGGCGCACACCTTTAATCCCAGCACTTGGGAGGCAGAGGCAGGCAAACCTCTGTGAGTTTGAGGCCAACCTGGTCTACAGAGGGAGTTTCAGGACAAGCTTCAAATCTATTCAGAGAAACTCTGTCTCAAAAAAACAAACAAGAAAAGCATGTGCTGCCGCCACAGTCTTCTGTTTTCTTCTTAGTGTACTAAGGAACTTTCTTTGTGGATGGTAGTGATGGTTGGGTGAATAGCCCAGACTGGCTAGAACTGATAACCTTTCTGTCTCTGTGCTGTCCCTCCCCTCAAGTGCTAGAGTTAGAGGTATATACCACCATACCATACCCAGCTGAAACATTCAATTCAGTAATTGAATAATTTGATTACATTTGAGCAACCAGAGAAAGCTATTAATGAGGATTTTTTTCTTCTCCCCCCCCCCCCTTTTCTTTTCTTTAGAGTTGGAGTTGTCTTTCTGTTATTCAGCTTGTCTTAGAACTCCTAGACCTGTCAGCTTTCCAGGTAGAGGGACCTTAACGTGTATCCAACACTGTACTAGTTGGTTGAGATTTAGTATGTTCATTGTGGCTGATTTGAGATTAGGAGAGATTACAACTTTGTACTACATTATTTAAGCATTGTAATTACAGTGCCTTAAAAGTAGAGCTTTAATCTTTAAAAATATCTTTCAACATATCTGAGACTGTAGCTCATTGTAAGGCGCTAGAGTTGATCCCCCAGTATACACCAAAATTTTTAAAAATATATTTCTGCATTTAAAAGCTTGGTTAGGCTGGTTTTCCTCGCCACCCTCGAAAACTGCAAAATTTCATTATATTCATTGCCTTGTTTGTTCGTTTATTTTCCAGGAATCTGAAGAAAGCAGCTTGTGAAAGTCATCGTCTAGTGATTTGTTCTTCTGTAAGGAAATCTCATTCAGTAAAGCCATTTAAATTAGTGAAATAGTAGGACCAGTAAATCAAAGTGGCAGTGTACAGGATACGTGGACATTGAACAATGACTCAGCTTTATACTTACATCAGATTATTGGGAGCCTGTCTTTCCATCATTTCTCATGTTCAAGGTAAATTGATGCTTATTTAATAAGTCATTTCTGTATATATAAAGCACTTAAATGCCTTGATCTGCTTTTAGTTCCTGTTCCTTTTTAAACAGGTCATCCATACCAACACAACTCTTAAGTGAAGAAGCAAAGAAAAAACACGCCAAAAGAAAGTGTGAACTTCGTATAGACACCTTTTTAAAAACCTTAGCCTCTCTGAACCTTTGTTCTTATCTGTAACACAGGCATGAGGTTTGTCTAGTGAGGATCAGATGAGATTAAGTATAAATAGTCTGCAGTTTAGTGCCTAAAGCACAAAACAGTAGGTGCTTGAGGCTGAGCTTTAAAATTCCTGTCTCTCTGAAAACACAACAAAGAATAAGCACAAATAATAATTCAAAATTTGTTTTATTTTCATGAGAAGACTTTGGAAAATAAATGCACTTGTTTGTCTATGCTGAGTTCTAAAATTTCTCCGTAGAGTCTAAGCAGTTTATTTGTGGCCTCTGTTATGTACCATGTGTTCATAGATCAAATAGAGGTTAATAGTGATGTCTACTACTATTATGTGAACTGTATTTGCATACAACCCCCACACACAAGTAGTTTATTTAGGACAGTAATTTAACTGAAAAGTTAACATTGCTTTATAGAAGGCTTTGAGGTAGATCTCACCTTTTTTGTTTTAGAATTAAATTTTTGTATATATGTGTGTTAGTGTTTGTGCACAATGTGTGTACCTACTTGTGTTGATCAGTGTTGGCACTGGGTGTCTTTCCCACCTATTGTCATCTGAGAAAGGTGTCCAACTAAACCTAGAGCTTTCTAATTGGCTGGATTTGCTTTCCATCTTCCCAGTCCCTGTCCTGCCATCTTTATTTTCTGAACTTTGGGTTTATAAGTTGTAATTTTCTATATAGTACTGAATGATAAGGATTATATTTTACCCACATGAGGAAATTTGGATTATAATATTAAGCTTTTAAAAATTTTTGTGTTATTGCATGAGCATGAAATGAAATCTCTACCTTCTTTGTATTTACCTTATTGTTGCTTTGCTCAGAATGCAGAGCCCCCTCATCTCAAGCCACTTTATCTGTGAAATACGAGAATACGTAATATAATGCCTTTCTGTTAGGTTTTGCTGATCACTATGAACCAGAGTTGTCATGATTGTGAAGATAAATTAATAATTTCCATTTTGATAAACAAAATGCTTTATGTTGTTCAGGTCATATATAGATATACAGTATGGTACACACCTCTCTCTTTTAATTTTCTCATATATTACACCCTGACTACTGTTTCCTCTCTCTCCTTTCCTCCTAGTTCACCCTCCTTGCCACCTCCCTGTTCCCCAAGATCTACTCCTCCTCCTTTCCCTTCATAAAAGAGCAGGCCGCCTTGGCTATCAGTCCAACATAGTATAACAACTTACAACAAGACTAGGCACATCCCTTCATTAAGGCTGAATGAGGCAACTCAGTAACAGAAAAGCATTTCCAAAAGCAGGGTCTGAAACAGCCCCCACTCCGTCTGTTGGGAGCCCTACAAGAATACCAAACTACACAGCCATAACATAGGCAGAGAACCTAGGTCAGACACATACAAGCCCTCTGATTGCCAGTTCGGTCTCTTTGAGCCCCTATGAGCCCTGCTTAGTTGATTCTGTGGGCTGTTTTCTTGTGGTGTCCTTTACCCCTCTGGGCTTCTACAATCCTTCCCTCCCTGTCTTTTGCAGGATTCCCTGAGCTTGCCTGATTTTGGCTGTGGGTCTCTGCATCTGTTCCCATAAGTTGCTGGATGAAGCCTCTCTAATGACGATTATGCTAGGTTCTGGTCTACAAGTATAGCAGAGTATCATTAGGAATCATTTAATTGACTTTTTTGTCAGTTGTATTCAGTTCTATCCTAGCTCTCTGAATTATTCAGTTTACGTGGCCTGACTCTCCAGGCAGTGGCAGGTCTGGGCTCTCTGTTATGACATGAATCTCAAATTGGATCAGTCATTGGTTGGTTACTCCCACCCAAAATGTGACACCCTTAACCCAGCACATTTTGCAGGAGAGGCAAATAGTAGGTCAAAGCATTTGTGACTGGCTTGGTGTCCCACCCTCTCCATTGGAAGCCTTGCCTGGTTACAGAAGATGGCTGGGTCAGGCTCCATATCCTCCATTACTAGGGTCATCCTCGTAGATGGCCTAGGAGTTTACACTGCACTAGGTTTTTACCTCATGCATGAAATGATCCCAGTTCTAGTCATCTCTCCCAGTACTCTCCCTCAACCCCCGCTACCCATTCTCTCCTGTTCCCATCCCCACCAACTCCAGTCTACCCAGAAAAATCTATTTCCTCTTCCCATGTACACCCCCCCCCCAGCCCTCCTTGTTACTTAGTCCCTCTGGGTCTATGGATTGTAGTGCAGTAATCCTTTACTTAATAGTTAATATCCATTTGTAAGTGGTCACATGCCATGCTTGTTTTTTGGGTCTGGGTTACCTCACTCAGGTAGTTTTTTCTAGTTTCTAGTTTCATCATTTGCCAGCAAATTTAATGATGTCATTGTTTTTAACAGCTGAGTAATATTCCATTGTGTAAATGTGCCATATTTTGTTTATCCATTCTTCAGTTGAGGAACATCTAGGTTGTTTCCAGGTTCTGGCTATTAAGAATAAAGCTGCTATGAACATAGTTGAACAAATATCCTTGTGGTAGGGTAGAGCGCCCTTTGGGTATGCTATGCCCAGAAGTGGTATAGCTGGGTCTTGAAGTAGATGGATTCCCAATTTTCTGAGAAACTACCATATTGATTTCCAATGTGGTTGTATTAGTTTGCACTCCCACCAGCAGTGGAGGAGCATTCCCTTGCTCCGCATCTTTTTCAGCATGAACTATCACTTGTCTTTGATCTTCACCATTCTGACAGGTATAAGATGGAATCTTGAAGTCATTTTGATTTGTATTTCTTTGATGGCTAGGGATGTTGAATGTTTCTTTAAGTTTTTTTTTTTTTTTTTTTTGGCCATTTGAGATTCCGCTATTGAGAATTCTGTTTCAATCTGTATATCGCATATTTTAGTTGGAATATTTGCTTTGTTGATGTTTAGTTCCTTGAGCTCAAGTTGTTCCGTAGTAAGCTTATATTGAGTGGAATATTCTCACGTGATTTACACTTCTAGTCAGGAGTGGTAGCACACACCTTTAATCCCTGGACTCTAGGCAGAGGCAGGCGGATCTCTTATGTTCAGTGCCAACCTGGTCTACATAGTGTGATCCAGAACAACCAGCGCTGCATGTAAGACTGACTATCTAAAACACAAAACAAAAAACAAAACCAACCATACAAAGAATCAACACTTTTGTGTGCTAAAGATCAAAACTTTTTTATGTGTCGTTTGAAAAAAATTTTGCAGATAATTTCTGCTTTATGAATGCTGTGATTATAAGTGTTTGCCCCCTCATCACTATGGGCAACATCTTCTTTGCTATATTTGTTGTCATTGGTGTTGTGCAAGAGGCAAGGTGTTTGTTATACTATAGCATAGGCTGGCCTCAAATTCCTATCTCAGCCTCTCAAGGATTGGAATTACAGGTGTGTACCACCCAAGTCTGGATTCCACCACACGTGTTTGTCCTCTATGGTTAAATTGATCCTTTTGTTTTGTTTTCTTATTGTTACTCTATCAGGATTTTAAAACCTTGAGTCCTATTGCCTTCTCACTCTCTCTCTCTCTTTCTTGTTTTGTTTTGTTTCTTGAGACAGGGTTTCTCTTAGCTTTGGAGCCTGTCTTGAAGAGCTAGCTCTTGTAGACCAGGCTGGCCTCGAACTCACAGAGATCTACCTGCCTCTGCTTCTGTGTTCTGAGTGCTGGGATTAAAGGTGTATACCACCACCTCCCGGCCCTACTGCCTTCTTAAATAAGTGAATACTGGAGTGAAGTTATGTAGTTTATAAAGATTATTCACCTACCTAATTAGGAAGACTCACAAGAGACTAGAATGTCTCTCATTTGTAGCATGGCGGATTTCTCCCTTCTCATACCCTACCATTCTTCCCCATCTTTTACAGTTGATGTTGTTAAAATAAATGAGGCTTTTTTCATTTTTTAGCCATTTGGGTGATCATCAGAAGCTTTGCCACTGTGTTAACAGTACTTCCATCTGAAAGGACGTCATGGTGAGGGGCTGAGGAACACATTTGTATACAAATCTTACCTTTGAAGGATATTTGTTGGTCTCCACTGTTTTATAAACTGACTCTGGGGTACTGACTGTAGGAGGTTAAATTTGTTCTCTAAACTTACTCTGTCTCCTGCTTGCCTTTTACCTGCAGGTGGGTTAGATTCAGCTAGCCAGCACATGGCTCCTCAATCTCAGCAGTAACCAAGGCGATTCTTGGGCCAAAAGCCGTTTTTTTCTTTACTTTTCCTACCCGTTTTAGCAAGCAATAAAAGTTGTATCTATCACGCTTACAGATTTTAAATATCTCTGCCTTTGTTTCTGCTCCACTCTAACTCCCTTTGCCTACATATATAACTGAATACTTTTTCCTTATCCCATATATACTGATTTATAAATTTTTACTCCCGATTTAGTCCTGCTTCTCTGTTTCTTTAAGTTCTGATCTCTATTTTTGAGTGCTCAATACTCACATATCCAGCTGTGATCAAATTTTCTCTCATAGGTTCCTCACGTCTGATCACTTCTTTTTTGTTTTTGGGGGGGGGGTTCATAGATCAGTCCCACGTTCAGCGTCTCTTGAGCAGACCCCAACATAAACTATCTCTCTCTGGACCTGCGTGGAGGTGCGATAATAAAGACACAACTCACATGGCTTTATCGGGAGGGAGATTCTCAGTGGTCCCTCATGAAGTCCTGAGTTCACATGCTAGAGAATTCCTCCTGCTTTATTCTCCAAATAGCATTTTGTCTCCTAGGTAACCAGGTGAATGGCTTTTAGTCACATCCACATCTACCTGTCCGCTCTGTATGCTAGGTGGCACATAGGCTTGAATTAGCTCTCTATCAGGCATCCTCCAAATTACAAAGAAAGGAGCAAAACAACATCCTGACTTTTTGTTAGGTTAGCAACAACCTGTCTGAAAGGTTACGTGACCATCTCAGGTGTGGTCAGTGGCTTTAGAGCCTAGCTACCATACCCTATAGAAATATGGGCCTACAGATATTCCTTTTCAGTATTTGTTTCTATTAACAAATACTTATTCAGAAGTAAATTTCTTTCCTGAATATTAAGTATGAGAAACTTAAGGTCATTGCAGTTCAAGTTATGGTCAGATGGTCATGGTGAACAACTTTGATTCCAACACTGGGGAGGCAGAGGCGGGCAGATCTCTGACTTGGAGGCCAGCCTAATCTAGAGTTTCTTCTAGGACAGCCATGGCTACACAGAGAAACCCTGTCTCAGAAAGCAAAGAAACAAGCAATAATAATAATCCAAATTATGGAATTTCTAACTCTTACATTCTGCTTTCTTGCTGTCAGTGTGTATGTGTTATTTTCCTCATTTTTGTAGTTTATCAGTATTGTTAAATTTAAAATTGAGTTTAGTACAGAACCACTTCATTTTTATAGTGAAATTCTTGCTTATCTAATCCTTTTGGCTCTACCATTCTTTCTTTTGGAAGGGCCAGGTGATTTCACCTGAAAAATTCAGAGCTGTGTATGTTGTTACCTGTCATTTGATGCCAGAAACTCTGTAATGCAAGATCCCTATTTTATTATATAAGCTTTTGGCAACTTTTACTTTCTATAGCATGGTCTGGATTCAAACCAGTTACCCTGGGATGAAAGACAGAAAACAGGATCTGTTTCATGTTTTCACAGTTACCTTACTTAGGCAGTTCGAGTTCTCTGCAAGGTGCTTAGTAGCTCCATTTTCAGAGAAACATTCAAAAAGAATTTCTAAAATATAGTTATAAGTTTGAACCAAAAAATTAGAGGAGTTGTGCAACCCCCCCCTTCTGAAATCATTGGAATTTTCTCAGCCTTTCCTGAAATCTCTCCCCGTTTTCTACCTAGTAAATTGAAGCTGTCACAGCAGGCTGGAGGTCCCATTGCATGAATGTCACAAATATGACAGGGCAGATTCCTGAGTGTTGGCAACTCTGTACTCCTTAGTTCCCATAGGCTTATGGGTCAGGTTTTCAGAGGAGACTTCAGATTCCAGACTTTGAGAATTCCAGGCTCTGAATGCTCTTGTTACTCAGATCAGAACGTACTCTGGCCTCGAAAACTAGTCCTCAGCAGCTAGTATTGTAGACCTCTAGCCTAAGACATCCGATCCCCTGCCTGGCTCTTAACCCTTGGATACTTTCAGGAGCTCTTCAGCTGCCTAGGATCCCTAACTAGCTTTTCATGCTTTCTCACCAACTCAGTGTGTCTGTAGTACTTGAGAGCCTCTGGGGTCTGCCTCTATAGCCTGCCTCAGTGTGTCTGCAGTCCTTCAGAGTCTCTGCGGTCTGCCTCTGGCCACTGTGGAACTCTTAGCAACCTCCTAACTCTTAATTTTGATTTTGGTTCAAAACTTAGGAAGCTTTTTTGTTTTTATTTTTTTTTAAGTCCTTTATGACTACCTACATGATAAAGGAGCCTGGAGCACTTGTGAGGAGTGAGGGCTCCTGAAGCTGGGTTGTGACTTCAGCAGTAGCAGTGGTTCCAGTGGTACCTGCAGCTGCTATGGAGTTTCCTCAGAGGAATCTCTGGAGTGTTCACCACAGCTGCTGTTATAGTGACAGCACTGCTAGTTAGGAAAGAGGGCTGCTTATTTGGCAGTTCCTCACTCAGGGCGACTAGGCGCCAGGGAGAGGCCTACAGTTGTCAATCAAATTGCCAGTTGGCTGTTTCAAATAGTTTAGCTTATTGAAAGAAAAATTAAAACACTAAAGGGCCCTTATAGTAGGGACCTGTCCTGGAATTAAAATTCTCAAAAGTGTTTACCAGTGCTTAGCTCTTAGCTAAGTACCTTTACGGAGAGGGTTCTGTTGAAATAGGAACGGCGGGGCTGCGTCCCCAACACCCCGGCCGCTTGGCTAGCTTATGCCCGAAATAACAACACACAAACTGTATTCATTTAAAGAACTGCTTGGCCCATGAACTCTAGCCCTTACAGGCCAATTCTCGCACCTGGACTAGCCCATTTCTAATGATGTGTGTAAGCACCCCAAGGTGCGCTTACCAGGAAGATTCTAGCCTAAGTCCATCGTGGGTTGGAGTTGCTTGGGAGAGCTGAGCATGGCGTCTCTGCTCCAGCAGAGCTGTCGGGTCTGTCCGGGAGCAGAGCAGAGTCTGACCTCACTTCCTCTTCTGCCCAGCATCCTATTCTGTTTCTTCCGCCCACCTATGTTCTAAGCTATGAGGCCAAGCAGTTGGTTTATTATTACTTAACCAATGAAATCAACAGATTGATGTATGACACTCCCACATCAGGGTTCCTCTGCTCTGTCTCAGAACCATGGACCTTATGTCATTTGTGTGTCTTTCATTGGTATACAACTTGTAACTGGGCAGTCTCCTTACATCCTGCTGCATCTGGTAGTTCTCTATATATAATAGTTTATAAGTTGGTATTATCAAACTTATTTTAAGATGTATTAACTGCAATTATTATGATAAAAAACTCAGAAGCTTTTTTATTGAAGACTCTAATTCAACAACTTTTCAGGAATGATTATTTACAAATTTCATTTTTTAATACAGGGCAGAATCTAGAGAGTATGCTCCATGGTACTGGTGTGAAATCAGATTTGGACCAGAAGAAGCCAGACAGTGGAGTGACGTTAGCACCAGAGGATACCTTGCCTTTCTTAAAGTGCTACTGCTCAGGACACTGCCCAGATGATGCTATTAATAACACGTGCATGTAAGTATTTGGTTCCGTCCTTAAGAGTTAGATGAAAAGTATACTCAAACAAGTTTTTCCCCCCATTTGTATATGGTAACTTTATAAAGAAAAAGAAAATTCCTGGTTTAAATATAGAAATATTGTTATCTATCATTAAACAATTGATGATCATTAGTTGTATCATGATACAGCTAATTTATATGTTTTGATTTTTGAAACAGTGTCTCTTTACATAGATCTGGCTATCCTGGAACTCACTGTGTAGACCAGGCTAGCCTTAAACTCACAGAGATCCACCTGCATCTACTTACTACCTTGTGCTGATATTAAAGGCATGTAGCACCATGTCTGCCTTATTTTTCTTTTCTTTCGTGACCATTTTAATCATGAACTTAATGTTGCTCATTCTAGAAAACGTTTTCTGTTTTGTAGATTACCAAAAAAACAAAAACAAAAAAAAAGGTTTACCCAGTGTCTCCTTAGCCGGTTGCAGTAATGCATAGGTATACAGGAACAGTGTTGTGACAGTTTTGTTATTTCTCTGTGGACTTTTAGTCCATATCTGTTTTATATGACTTTTCATTTCCTACTTAGTTTTATGTTAACCATTCAATCCACTTATGGATGGATGGTCATGTAACTTGAGTTCATATTTTTAAAACACACACACATATATTATGTATTCATAATATGTGTAGATGTACGTAAAGAGATCAGAGAACAATTTGCAGTAGTCTCTTCTCTCTTTTTCTATGTGGGTTCCAAGAAAGGATCTCAGATTGTCAGTCTTAGACAGCAGGCACTTCTACCTACTCAGTCATCCTCTGGCCCATAGTCTATATCTTGGGGCCCATTGAAGAATTGACTTTCTGAATCATACCCCCTCCCCTGCGACAAAACAAAAAATAAAGTGTAATTCAGTTTCATCAGTCAATTAATTGTCTTTTTGTTGTAGCAGTAATAATGAAGGCCAAGTTTTGTAGTTCACTAACATTCTGTGCTCTTTGTATAGACTAGACAATGCCTAGAACTTGGTCTGTGAAATTATATTATTTTCCTTTCTACATTTGCTAAGGAAAAAACTCAAGGACACTGACATTAAACTGGTAGAACGTCATGAAACTAAAATATATGTAAAAAATTTTTTTAAATGAAGCTATTGAGACCGTCTCTGTTTTCCTGCCACATTCACTACAACGTACCTTTTAGAATCTTAGTCGTCTGTTTTTCCTAAGATGTGTCACTGTGTTACTGGGGGCTGCCGAATGTTCCATAGACAAGTTTGTTTTCATCTGTCACCATGTATATGTGACTAGCAGAGCAGTTTATAACAGCATACACACAGAGCATTTATTTAGTAGAACTCCCTTCCTACTTGACATAGAGTTCTCATTGCCCCTTTAAGCCTTAGTTAAAGCACACTACCCTTGATTTAACTTATTTCTAAATTGATTTTGCTAATAAATCATATAACATGCAGTTTAAATGCAAAAATACAAGGACATATTTAATTCATACTGAAGGACATATTTAATTCACATGTGTTCAGTTCTTTTGTGAGTCTTTTAAAATTTTTTATATTTATTTGGTATGTATGTGTATTACTCACATGTGCACATGCTAGCTTGCCAGAATTAGTTATTTCCTCCACCATGTGGATGCTGGCTTCAGGCTTGGTGACAGTGCCCTTAACTACTTATCTGTCTCTCTGGCATTCTTTATTAAAGTCTCTCTATTTAGCTCAGGGTGACCTGAAATGCAAGATCCTCCTGCTTTAGCCTGAATGTATTCTGGATGTGTACCAACCATGCCCTGTTCTTTCTAATATGGAATTGTATTTTTTTTCTCTGTTGTAGAACTAATGGGCATTGCTTTGCCATTATAGAAGAAGATGATCAGGGAGAAACCACATTAGCTTCTGGGTGTATGAAGTATGAAGGCTCTGATTTTCAGTGCAAGGTGAGATCTAATTGTCACTGTGAAATAAAGAAGGGTACAACTTAGTGGACAGCATGGAGTCCTCTAGCAGGACTGGACTGCTCGTCATACTGCTGCATGCTCACAAAACAGATTTGCTGAAGAAAGCCTGGCTTGTTAAATAATAGGATTTTACTAATTGAAGTACTGGATTGCTTTACTTTAAGAAAGTTTTAATGCAAAAAATGATAGTCACATTTATTTCTGGAGTGTAAGGTTTACTGAGAAGATTTTAAGATAATGGATAGTAACCTTTTCCCCCCAAGACAACAATATTGAATTCTCGTTGTAATATGTGGTGATTTGAATAAGATGTCTTCCATAGTCTCAGGCATTTGAATACTTGATTCCCAGTTGTCTGTACTGTTCGGGAGAACATAGGGCATGTGACTTTGTTGGATGAAGTGTGTCACTGAAGTCAGGCTTTAAAAGTATAAAAACTCATCTGTGAGTTTGAGGCCAACTTGGTCTACAGAGTAATTTCTAGGACAGCTAGGATTACACAGAGGAACCCTGACTTAGAAAACAAGAGTATAAAACTTCACATTCTGCTAGTTCTCTCTGCTTTCTTCTTGCCATTTGAGATGTGGGCGCTTAGTTTCTGCTTCTGCTGCCATGCCTTTCCTCTACCATCATATACTCTTAACTCTCTAGAGCCGCTAACCAAAATGAACTCAGTGTTCTGTGAGGTTTTTGGTCATGGTTTGATCACAGAAGTAGAAGAGAATAAATACAAGGTTTCTTTGCAGCTGTTTGAAAGAGCAGTAGCAGAGAGGATTCCTTCAGATTTTTCTAATTGTATATGGGAACTTTTTTAAGAGATCCTGCCAGTGTTTTTCAAAAACAGCTCTGTATAGAACAGAATATAATGTCAGCTTTGTCTACAAATTAATTCTGTTCAGAACTGGTTGGGTTCGTAGAAAAGTTCAGTGATAGGTTTATACTTGAAGTCATTGGGCAAGTGACTGAGTTTCATCCTCCATCTCTGGTTGCACAAAAAGACCTGACTTTGCTTTCTTTCTTTTATTGATTAAAAAAGAAACTGCTTTGGGCCTGGTGATAGGGCAGAACTTAGGTAGGCAGGGAGACAGAACTGAATTCTGGGAGGAAGAAAGCTGAGTCAGAGTGAGAGAGCCTCCATGGAGACACCAGGTCAGACATGCTAAATCTTTCCTGGTAAGCCACGACCTCATGGTGAACACAGATTAATAGAAATGGGTTAAATCAAAATGTGACGGTTAGCCAATAGGAGGCTAGAGATAACGGCCAAGCAGTGTTTTAATTAATACAGTTTCTGTGAAAATAAAGAGGGGGAAGTAGTGTGGGACAATTATCTATTCTGTCAATTATGTTTTAAATAAATGCTGATTGGTCAGTAGCCAGGTAGGAAGTAGAGGTGGGTAAAAGAGAACAGGAGAATTCTGGGAAGGAAGAAGGAAGCCCATTCCTTCCCAGTCCTGTCCAGATAGCCCAGAAGCAAGATGTGACCTGCCTGCCGAAAAAGGTACTGAGCCATGCGGCTAACATAGATAAGAATAATGGGCTAATATAAGTTATAAAAGCTAATACAAAGCCTGAGCTAATGGGCCAATCAGTTTATAACGTATGGCGACCTCTGTGTGATTTTCTTTGGGGCTTACCTGCTGTGGGAACTGGGCAGGACAGAATCCCCAACAAGCAGGTCCGCATGTTACAGCTCACAACCATCTGTAATGAGATCTGGCACCCTCTTCTGGCATGTGGGCATACATGGAGACAGAACACTGTATGCATAATAAAGAAATAAATCTTTTAAAAAAAGTATGATAATTATCTGGCATGGTGATACCCACCCTTAATTCCAGCAATTTGGCAGATACAGGCAGATCTCTGAGTCTGAGGCCTTTCAGGGTTACATAGTGAGACCCTGTCTCAGGAAAGAAAATAAAGAAGATAATCGGTATCAAGTTGCTATGTTTATTTTCTACTTAATAGACCAAAGAGTAATGTAATAGGTCTGATTTAGAATATATTAATACCTTCTTGGCTGTGCTTAAATTTGTGGTAAAAGCTGTTAGCTGTCATTCTAAAATAGTATATTATTTTTTTTAAAAAAATTATTTAAGCAGAGTTTGGTGGCACATGCCATTGATTCCAGGACTTAGGAGACAAGATCTCTGAATTTGAAGCCAGCCTGTTCTACATTGTGGGTTCCAGTGAGGCAGCTGTCTCTGTCTGTCTGTTTCTCTCTCTCTCTCTCTCTCTCTCTCTCTCTCTGTCTCTCTCTCTCTCTCTGTCTCTCTGTCTGTCTCTGTCTCTCATTATACCATGCTGCCTTCTCTCTTCCCCAATCTTTTAAGTTCTGCCTGTCTCTGCAGTGTCATACTTAGAAGTATCTTCATCTTCCTCCTTCTCCCTGGTTAGAAGGTGTGAACCACATGGCCATCAGCGTGGCTTTGGAGCATTAGTCACCCTTGCCTGGTGCACTCTGCTCTTATTCTTATAGTCACCCTTGGTGGGAAACGGAGGCAAAGGAGGAATTGAAGATTGGGCTCCTGCTTCCATCCTGTGCTACTACTGGGCAGTAATCCCTGGCTTAGAGACCTCTTACCCATGATTGCTGAGGATGACCTTTCTTTGCTTCCTTTCAGTTTGCCTTCTGCTAGCTGTCCTTACAGCCTTCTGGGACTGACTGCTTGGCATTTAATTTATTCATCTTCAGTTGTACATTCCTTTCTTTATGCTCATTTTCGCTAGACATGGGATTATTTCAGTGTTTGCAGTATAAACCCTCTTTTCTCTTTATGGATAATTTCAAATGAAAAACTGTCTTAAAAATAAAAAAGTCAGTTAAAATGTAGAATTTATTCATTTGGAAATTTCTAAATGTTACTATCTTCCCAGATGGGATTTCCAGCCATAGACTCTTGGTCACCTCATTTTTGCGGGGGAGGGAGGAGGTAGAGGCATGGTCTCTCTGTGTAGCTTTGGAGACTGTCCTGGAACTTGCTTTTGTAGCCCAGGTTGGCCTCGAACTCAATGAGATCCATCTGCCTCTGCCTCCCGAGTGCTGGGATTAAAGGTATGTGCCTCTACTATCTAGCCTTGGTCACCTTTTTAAATAACACCTGATTATGCTGAGGCATTTCCTTTTTGGCCAGCTGATATTTCTGCTTACATTCTTGCCACCTTCATAATCATGAACAGGAAAGATGAACTTAACTCCAATTAAATTTTTTGGATTGTACTTCATTCTTTTATATTCAGGAATACTCATAGTTTTCTTGTTTTAGAATAGTGAACTTTTTATGTCTGAATTTGAAAGGCAGATTCCTAGATAATGTAACCTGTCTAGTTTAAAGATTTGGGGGGATTATCTGTGAAACATGTTAGTAATCAATTCATATTTTGGCTTGGAATGGTATTACACCCAGGTATCACTTAAATATCAACATGTAATCCCTAATATCTGCTTCCATGACTAAAGTCTTTGTGCTTGCTTTCTTAAGTTTTACAGTATACTTTCTATCTGACTTGTGGGCCATAATCACCTCCTTTAACAGGTACCCCCACTCCAACTTGATTAGAATACCTCTACTTTGTAGTCTGATCTTAATCTCATCCAAATCTTAATACTACTGTGATTGTATTTTCCCAACAGGTTTATGATTCTAATAAAATACTGTGTTTTCTGTAACAGGAGGGAGCGGGCCTGCTTTTGGTCCTGGCCACCCAGCTAGTTTACACTTGAAATAATCACACAGAAACTGTATTCATTTAAATACTGCATGGCCCATTATCTCTAGCCTCTTATTGGCTAACTCTCACATTAGTTTAACCCATCTCCATTAATGTGTATCGCCACTCCACTTGACTGTGGCTTACCGGCAAGACTCTAACCAGCATCCATCTCAGGCAGGAGAACCATGGTGTCTGCCACACTGCCCTTCCCAGCATTCAGTTCAGTCTACTCCACCTAAGCTCTGCCCTATCAAAAGGCCAAGACAGTTTCTTTATTCAACCAATGAAAGCAACACATAGACAGAAGAACATCCTACTCCAGTTTTCTAGCAGATACTTTTTAAAGCTAAAAGCAGCTAGCTGAATGATAATTTAAACATACCAACATTTAACATTGAAAATCATTAAAATTCTTTTGTTCCTCTATAATTTATAATCTAGTGTCTATCTACCCGTATAATCTTAAGGAAAATTATCTCACAATCTTACTTTCACAAAAAAATCAAATTTTCAGTAATATTTTTGTTGTTTTTAGAGACAGGGTTTCTCTGCATAACAGCCCTAACTGTCCTAGAACTCACAGAGACCTGCCTGCCTCCTGCCTTCCACCCTCTGAGTTTCCTCAAGTTCTGTGAGCCATCATTCCCAGCTAATTTTGGATGATGGGGGTTGAGACAGGGTTTTTTTTGTAGCTTTTGGAGCCTTTCCTGGAACTCACTCAGTAGACCAGACTGGCCTCGAACTCAGATATTTGCCTGTCTCTGCCTCCTGAGTGCTGGGATTAAAGGCATGCACCATCACTGCCCAGCCAAGCTAATATTTTTTAACTTAGGGTTGGTGAGTTTTTCTCTGACTGAATTATAAATTATATTTACCAATACTAAAGATATCTGTGTTCAATTTAATATATCAAGTGCTTTAATTTTACCATTACTTTTCTTAAAGGATTCACCAAAAGCCCAGCTACGCAGGACAATAGAATGTTGTCGGACCAATTTATGCAACCAATATTTGCAGCCTACACTGCCTCCTGTGGTTATAGGTAGGTCAGCCCAGAAGAGTTCAGGCATGATTCTCTGTAACTTCTTTTCTTTGTCTTTAACAATAACTAAGCTACTTAGAACTCAGTCCTCTCAGTGATTCTCTCCTTTTTTGTAAGATGCAGCAGAAACATGCTATACTTGCTTCATTGTTTACTTCCGTCCTCAGGTCCATTTTTTGATGGCAGCATTCGATGGCTGGTTGTGCTCATTTCCATGGCTGTCTGTATAGTCGCAATGATCATCTTCTCCAGCTGCTTTTGTTACAAGTAAGAAGATACTTATTTTTATGTAAAACATAAAATGGTTAATTATTCTATATTAGCAATCTTTTTGTGTTTAAACTAACAAGTTAAAAAACACTGTTGTGTGTGATTCGGAAATCATTAATTTGTATTCTCTGATAACAGCTTTTCAACTGTTACGACTTCCTTAGAAGGAAAGATGAATTTAACTCCAACTAATTTTTTTTTTGGATGTTACTTCATCCATTTATGTTCAGGAATACTCAGGCATTCTTGTTCATACAATAGTGAGCTTTGTTATGTCTGAATTTTAAAGGCAGATTTCTAGATAATGTAACCTGTCTCATTTAAAAATTTGGGGGATTATCTGTGAAACAGGTTAGTAATCCCATAAATAAATTTGTGTATAAGGAATTTAACAATATGATGAAGTTGTCAATTTTAAGAACCTGGAGAAAGGGGCCTGGGGTGTGACTCAGTGGTAAAGTACTAACCTAACATACAGGAGGGCTTGGGTTCTATCTGAAGCACTGAGGTATAAATTTTTTTTTTTAAAAAGAAAAAGAAAAGATAAATTTAGTAACTAGATTTGTACTGGGTTGATATATAGAAAAAATGTAATTAGGTCTTTTCCCTGCACTATAAATTTGAACCAGATTAAATTAGAACTATATCTTCATATGCATAGTTTGGAAAACTTTTCTGAGTCTACCTGAGCTTAGAAGCAACCAATGAAGTAAACACAGTATAAAAAATAGTGTCAGCTCCATAAAAGTGGAGGTTTTTAGAAAAAAAAGAAAGATGGAACAAATGAAAAATACTGACAGCTAATACTTACTGCAGGTGATTGTTTTACACATATAAAAAGAGCTTCTATATAAACTAAAAGGCATAATTCAGTGAAGAAGTAGATAAAAATAGATACAGTTTTAAAAAGAATTATGTGTGGTTTTCTGAAGGGTTTTTTGTTTTTTAAGACAGTCTCATGATGTTACCCTGGTTAGCTTTGAATTTGCTATGTAGACCAAGTTGGTTTAGAACTCATGGAGATCCTCTGCCTCTCAAGCGTCAGAATTAAAACTGTACACCTCCATTCTCAGCTGTATGACTCTTTTGAAAAAGAAAATAATAAGAATATTTCTAGCTCGGTAATGGTGACACTCAGCTTTAATCCTAGCATGTGGAAGGCAGAGGCAGTTGGATCCCTGAGTTGCAGACCAGCCTGGTCTACAAAGTGAGTTCCAGTACAGCCGGTCTGTTATACACAGAAACCCTGGTGGTGGTGGGGAGCAAAAAAAAAAAAAAAAAAAGTATGAAATATATGATGAAAATTATAAAATGTGAGGTATTTTTTATCTACCATGTGGGTAGATGAAATGAAATAAGACTATGCGTGCGTGTGTGTGTATGCCAGGGTAGATGTCAGTTAACTTCTCCCAGTCACCCGCCTCTGTAGTTCTTCAGATAGCATTATTACACTGGCTCCTCACATTTTACAGATATTTATTTCTTTTGATATAAATAGCAGATTGAGCCTATCAGCCTGGACTGTATAGTTCCAGACCAGTTTGTGCTACAGAATGAGATCCTGTTTCAAAACAAACAAAAACTTATTCTGTAACAAGCAAAAAAGCAGTTTATCAACTATGGGGGGGGGGAGACATGATAATGAAAATAAGAGATATGGTGAACATATGAATACCAGTTTAATGACTTTGACTTGTCAGATTAAAGATTAAAAATCTTATAATTCAGACAAGATGCTTAGGGAAATTTGTGCAACCTGGGAGAAAAGACCTAAAGATACTAATTAGAGTTAAATGAAATGGCCCAGGCAGATTCAATGCATACTAGTGAGCCCTGCAGATCTCTCAGAGTGAACACTGATCCCTAGAAACAGGAAACAAAGGATTAAGCATTAAGATTGCCTGTGTTTCTACCTGAAGAGTATTTGACTTTATGACACAGAGAATGTAGGTATTCTCTGATGAGAAAATATAGGTGAGCGTCTGGGGCGATGCCATCAGCTATATTCATGAGGCAGGTTACCAGAGAAGTAGAAAACTCTAGTTGGAATTTTCTTTAGACCACCAACCAGCTCCCAGATAAAGACACAGAGACTTAGTATTAATTATGAATGCTCAGCCTCAGCTTAAACTTACTACTAGTTCTTTTAAATTATTGTGTTTCTACTCATGTATGTTTTGCCTTGTGGCTTTTTACTTTTTTTTTTTTTCATTATGTGTGTCCTACTCTCCTGCTTCCTTTGTGTCTGTCTTTCTGATCCCTGGGGTCTTTTCTTTTTCATTTCTGGAACCTAAATTCTTCCTCCCATTTAATTCTCCCTGCCTGGAAGTTCACCTATACCTCCTTACTCACTATTGGCTGGTCAGCTATCTCTGTTTTCAGTTTAGTTCTGGGAAAAATAACACAATAATATTTGTAAGAATACATCCATTGCTGGGCGGTGGTGATGCATGCCTTTAATCCCAGCACTTGGAAGACAGAGGCAGGCGGATCTCTGTGAGTTACAGGACAGTCAGAGCTGTTACAGAGAGAGACCCTGTCCCAGACCTCACTCCACCCCCCAAAAAGAATACATCTGTTATTCCCACACTCAAGTGATAGAAGCAGAAGGATTAGGAGTTAAAGGTCATCCTCAACTCAGGTTCAGCACCAGCCTGGATTACACAAACAAACAAAAAACAGTATTTGACTTTTTTGTTGTAGTTATTGTTTTCTTTTTTTTTTAAGACAAGACAGTGTAACAGCCCTGGCTGTCCTGGAAAACACTTTGCAGATCAAGTGGCGTTACAGTAATTTAAGTAGAAACATGGGAGGACTTTTTAAAAAGATCCAAATGAAACTTGAGGGAATTAGATTCAAATACCTTGAATATCATTGTGAATGGGTAAGAAAATGACAAATTAGATTTCACTTAAGAGCTAAGTGGGTATGGGAGCATGAGAGTAGAAGCTGTTTGAAAGAATTTGTGTATGTGCGTGTGCTGCAACATGCTCGTGGAAACTTCATGCCTCCTGTTCAGTGCTGCACACAGCTGTGCAGCTACGGCTAGCTGGCCCATGAGATTCCTGGAATCCCTCTGTCTCTGCTTCCCATCTCCATGTGTGGACACTGGAATTACATACATATACAGCATCACCCAACTTTGTATGTGTTCTGAGGATTTGAACTTGTGTCTTTACACTTGCACGGCAAGTGCTCTGCACATTGTTTCCTCAGCTCTGAAAGAATTTTGTATGAGACATGGTCAAGTACAGTTATAATCAGAATCCTCGGTGGAGGGGACGGGACAGGAAGAAAAATGTTTAAGAAATACTGACCAGGGATTTTCCTTTCTCTTCTGTGTGTGTGTGTTTGTTTTGTTTTGTTTTGGAGTCTGTCCTGAAACTTGCTCTGTAAACTTGACTGTCCTAGAACTCTTATTTGTAGACCAGGCTGGCCTCAAACTCATATAGATTTGCCCCCCTCTGCCTCCTGAGTGCTGGGATTAAAGGTGTGCAGCACTGCCTGGCTGGGATTTTTCAAGTTTAAATGAAAACCAGAAAATTATTAATCTAAAAATTTTAGTAAGCTCGTAAAGATACCAAAAATATGAAGAGAAATACAAAGTACATTGCTCAAAATTGGTTATAAAAAGAAAATTTTTAATTTTTTAAAAATTTTTTTACTTTTGTTTTATGTGTGTGAGTGTTCTGCTTTCATGTATATCAGTACCCCACATGTGTTTAGTGTCCTTGGAGGCCAAAAAGGTTTTTGGCTACCAAGTGACTACTGGGATTTGAACTCAGGTTCTCTGAAAGAACAGCCCATGATCTTAACAGTAGCACCAAAGGAAAATGTCAGTGCAGCTGTAAAAGTGCAGATTATAGCTTTTACTGTCCTAGAGCTTGCTATGTAGACCTGGCTGGCATTGAACTCATTGAGCTCAACTTGCCCATATCACTCCAGTCTTGGTTTAAGGGCACATACAGTTTTATCACAAAGATACAGTTATAGTTTTAAGAGTATGTGTGTTTGTAGATATAAACAATTAGTAACTTTCTGTGCTGAATATCCTTTCATATTTTTTAAAGACACTGTTAAAATTTATAATTTAAATATTTTTTACAGCTATGATACCATGTTACATGCTGGGGGAAGGCAGTCATTTGGGGGTTTTGTTTATCCTTGGTTTTGGGGATAGAGTTTCACCATATAGCTTAGGTTGCCTTTGAATTCAGGATCCTCTTGCCTGACTCTTCCTAGTGCTACCACATCTGGACTTTTGGGGGTGGGGAAGGTATATGTGTTGATATTTTTTAAACAAGACCTCACTTCATAGTTCAAGCTCAGCTCTGTAGCCCAAGCTGCCTTAAACTCCCATTCCTTCTGCCTCCCAAGTGAAGGGTTAGAGATGTATGCCTCCACACTCTGTTGTGTGTGTGTTCTCATGCTAATAGACTGTGACTATCTCTTCATGTTAGCATGACACAGCATTCTACCTCTAACTCCCATTTCTAGTAAATTATAACAGAAGTTTTTTCCTGTGGTAAAGATTTATTAGGCTATGATTCTGCCTGAAGGAATGATGGCAGGTCTCAAGGCTCAGAGTATCAGAGTGTTCCAATTTTAATGTAGATTGTTTCCAACTTTTTTTTTTTTTAAGACATTACTGTAAGAGCATCTCAAGCAGAGGCCGTTACAACCGTGATTTGGAACAGGATGAAGCATTTATTCCAGTAGGAGAATCCTTGAAAGACCTGATTGACCAGTCACAAAGCTCTGGTAGTGGATCTGGACTACCTTTATTGGTAAGCTAAAAGCATTTTACAGATGTAAATGGTGTATGGATACAGGTGTGACATCATGGGTAAGTGGACATCTTAGTGACCAACTAAAAGAAATTAGAGTTAAGTTTAGGCTAATTGGCTGAGGGGAGTATAACGTTTAGGTCTAAAAAAGGTTACAGATAATTCTGATGAATGGGTGGGCAGGCAGGTGGACGGACTGACGGACAAACGGATGGGTGGATGCAGATAATCAGCTTCAGGGATGGAGAACAGCATTCTGCAACCCTCCTAATCACAACACTACATTTTTGGGTAGATATTTTTAACTGTTTAATAGCATTAGTTGAAAGAAATACTTAATGACAATTTAAAAATATGTCTAAAGTAATCTGTGGTAGAATTACAAAGGTGAGAGTAGAGATAGCTGTATGCAGATAATATGATTATAGGGAAAAACCCGAGATTGGTACAAATAAACTTACTGCAACCAACATTTGTCAGTTTGCAGAATTCAAAATCATGATATCAGTTTTACTGATTTTTATATATCATGGCAACATGTCTAGAAACTGAAAGTTAAGAAGTAGTATCATTTGAAGTAATATCAAAAAGCATGAAATATGTTTGAAATAATCTTAGGCAAATATGTACATCACAAATTTTATATACTAGAAGTTATTAGTTACTGAATTATTGAATTAATTGATATTCTTTTTTTTAAATTATGTATACAATGGTCTGTCTGTTTGTATGTCTGCAGCCCAGAAGAAGGTATCAGACCTCATTACAGATGGTTGTGAGCCACCATGTGGTTGCCGGGAATTGAACTCAGGACCTTTGGAAGAGCAGGCAATGCTCTTAACCACTGAGCCATCTCTCCAGCCCCTTAATTGATATTCTTAAAATTTTTTGAAGTAGATTGTTTCTTTTTTGGTTTTTCAAAACAGGGTTTCTCTGTGTAGCTTTAGACTCTGTCCTAGAGTTTGCTCTGTAAACCAGGCTGGCCTCGAACTCACAGAAATCCACCTGTCTCTGCTTCCCAAGTAGAATTAAAGGCGTGCACCTTCATTACCTGGCAAGTTTTCTACTTTTAAAAAGACATTGTAAGAGCTTCCCAAGTAGAAGTCATTACAACCCATGGTTTGGGATAGGATGAAGCATTTATTCCAGTCAGGGTATCATTGAAATTAAATATTCTTAAAACTTAAATAGATGGAGGTGTATAACCTGTTTGTTTTTATTTTAATTAATTTATTTATTATGTATAGTGTTCTGCCTGCATATATGCCTGCAGGCCAGAAGAGGGCATCAAATCTCATTATGAATGGTTGTATGCCACCATGTGATTGCTGGGAATTGAACACCGAGTCGTCTGGAAGAGCAGCCAGTGCTCTTAACCTCTGAGCCATGTCTCCAGCCCCTGTATAACCTGTTTATGAATTGAAGGCAGCACTACTAGGATGTCAGGTGCTAATAAAATACATTTGATAAGTACACGGACTTCAAAGAAATGTAAAAGCTCCATAATAAGACAGCCACATTTTTTAGATGGACAAAAGATTTGAATAGATGCTTCGCTAAGGTTAAGAAAACAGCAGATAAACAAGCACATCTGCATCCTGAAGGGTGTGCAAGTCACATTCATTAGGGCACTGCTGTGCTAAAGATTAACTTGAAATTTCACAGATAGCGGATTAAATGCAAAATGATAAGGCATTTGAAAATTGTTGGGAGTTTACTAACAAGCATATACTTTACTTTTTATATTTATTTTTGATTTTTTGAGACAGTTTTTCATGTAGCCCTGGCATGGAACTCAATCTGTAGATGAGGTTAGCCTCAAATTCAGAGATCCACTTGCATTTGTCTCCCGAGTGCTGGGGGTGTGTACAATAAAACAGTTCTTCTGCTTTTCGCCATAGAGATACAAAAAAATTGTTTACACAAAAGACCTGAAGGTGACTGTTCATAGTAAATATAGTTTAATAAATAATTAAATTAGAAATAACCTAAAAGCTTACTAAATTGGCAAATGGATAAACAATCTATGACATATTCATCAGTGTCGAGAAACAAATCACTAACAACAGAGATGGATTTCAAAGGTATTTTATGTTTAGGAAAAAAAAAGCCAGCTACAGAAAACTACATAATGTGTCTACTTATATGACTCAGAAAAGGCAGGAACAAAACAGGTAAACAATGCCAGTAAGCAGGAAGGAATTAATTATGAAAAGAGGAATTGTTTTAAGCAATGGAAATATTCTTAAGTCTTAAATGAGGTTTTGGTAATTAGATGACTAGGCATTTATCAGAATTTGCTGCTCATTCCCGCCCCCCTTTTTTTGTTTGTTTGTTTTTGGTGGTTTTTCGAGACAGCGTTTTCCTGTGTAACAGTCCTAGCTGTCCTGAAACTAGCTCTTACTGTAGACCAGGCTGGCCTCGATCACAGGGATTCACTTGCCTCTGCATCCCAAGTGCTGGGATTAAAGACGTGTGCCGCTACCACCTAGCAGCTGCTCAATTTTCAAAATGTACATTTTATTTTATATATAAATTATACTTGAATAATTCTGACCTTAAAGTATTTCAGAAAGATTCTATTCTAAGTGATTTATGATATAAACCAGTTCAGCTTTGCATAGATCCCTCCTCAGACACACTTCCATCCAGAAGAGAATGTTCTTATTCATTTAAAATTACTAATAATCTGAAAATGAAAAAATAAAGTGCATATGTACTTGACATATTATTCCCAATTACTATGAGCCAGGAATAGAATTCAAGCAAAGGTATATAAAAAAACAAAATTGTAATTCTGATCGATACAGCCAATAAATGAGTATGAGAGAGACAGAGAGACAAACAGCACTATACAGAAAATTGGACCTTTAGCAAGAGCCTGTGAAAGGAATAAATGAGTTAATTATGAAAAGTTAGAATGGAGCTTGAGAATTTATTTGTTTGGAGGTTCCAGTGGGGGAGCAAAGCTACTTCTATACCCTTCACTGAAAACAATTTCTCTATCTTGGGAAGTTTTGAGTGGGATCCACATGGAATGTTGAAAGAGGAAGAGGATATCTGACTGGCTGTTCAGGCCAGCTGAATCAACCCTAGCAGTCAACAGGGTGATAGATGTCATAGCCAGATCACCCTCACATTCAAAGATTGTAAGAGCCAGAGATGGTGCATGACTCCAAGGAAACAGTGTCTTCCAGACACCACAGGACCAACACACATATGAACTCAGAAACTGTGGTAACATGCACAGCTCCAAATAAGACAAAATCCCAGTGTTGAGAAGGGGAATTAGACACATAGCCCCACCTCTAACCTCTGGGAGGTACTTGAAGAGGGGAAAGAATAAGCAAAATACTCTATACTGGAAAAAAAATTGAATTAAAAAAAGAAAAGTTGGAATAAGGGAATTGTAGGTAAATAGTGAAAGCTGGAGCTGGGTCAGATCATCTAGGATCTTAGAGATTGAGGTGAGGGGTTTAATTTTTAGATTTTGTATAATAGATCACCGTGAACTCAGTGACTGGAAACCAAAAATATTTATTTCTCATGACTGAATTTGTTGGGAAGTTTGATTTCGAGACTTGCCCAGATACTGATAAGCTGTATAGCTTGTGCCTAGGATTGACAGTTGACATGGTGCTGCTTCTCTCTTTGGGAGGCAGGGTTCCCAGGAGCAGAAAGGAAAGGGCAAGCTGTGATACACAAGCCTCTGTGAAGTCTGCTGGTCACATACTTGCTATTCTGTTGCCTAGAAGAAGTCACATAACCAAAACCAAAGTCTGTGGGGAAGGAGATTTCTCAGGGGGGACTGTGTGTGATTTCAGAATACATTGTTCATTGCTGCCTTTAAATACTATAGTTTAAACATTGAGGTTAGTGTGTTTACATTGGAGTTATTTGGATATGCCAGTTTTTTTTAATGGCATGACATATCACAGCTTAATAGATTGTTAATAGATTGGTCAGTCTTAATAGGTTCTTTGCATAAAGAGCTCAAAATGCTGTCCTTTTTCTTTCCTGTGTAGGTTCAGCGAACTATTGCCAAACAGATTCAGATGGTTCGGCAGGTTGGTAAAGGCCGATATGGAGAAGTGTGGATGGGTAAATGGCGTGGCGAGAAAGTGGCAGTCAAAGTGTTTTTTACCACTGAAGAAGCTAGCTGGTTTAGAGAAACGGAAATCTACCAGACGGTGTTAATGCGCCATGAAAATATACTTGGTGAGTTTCCTTCGCTTTAGTAAGTTTCTCATTGTGGTGGGGGTGTTTGAGTACAGGGGAGAGTCTGCCATGTGCATGTGGATTCAAATGTTTGTATAACTAAAAGAAACCCAGTCGAATTCTTAGTGAATCAGAACACTATCTTGAATGACAAAAAAGCTTTTTATTACTCTAAACAGCATTGAGTTTCTAAAGGATAATTAAAACTGGTTTGTTGAATGTACATAATAATGGAAGCCAAGTCTTTCGTAGAGAGCATCAGTGAATGCTTTTTCTAGGGTAACTTTAACTGCGTCTGCCTTTAGCTTTTGTCAGCACAAGAACCCAGTATGTGGCTTTACTGTATTTTCTGTGCCCAGTATATGTTCCTCTCACTACCTCATTTTATATAGTAGTGAAGTAATGTAGGTCTCTGATCAGTGAAGTGTATAAACAGATCTTGTTTTCCTGTGTTTTCTTTTCAGCTGCCATTTTACTGTCTCTTATTTTGTAAAGTGCTTTGCCCATTGCCAAGTGCTGACATTTATGTTCCTTTCCTATTAGTCGTGTAAAATGTTATCACAAACTGAGTGGCTTAAAACATCAGAAGTATGGCCAGGTGTGTTGGCCCAAACATTTAATCCCATGTTTAAATGGCAGATAGATTTCTTGAGTTCAAGGCTAGCCTGGTTTACAGAGTTTCAGGACAGCCAGGACTATACCGAGAAACCCTGTCTCTAAAATTACCTCTCAAAAAAGAAGAGAAAAAAAAAATCAAAAAAGAAAACACCAGAAGCAGTGTGAGTGCCCACATGTAAGGCAGTTCCCTGACCTAAAGGCACTACACTCACATGTATACATGTATACACATGTGTACACACACACAGAGAAAGAAAACAGCTGATTAGATTATCCCCTTTAATTTTAGGATCCAGAATTTTAAAAATCAAGCTGATGGCAGGGCCTTGCCTATCTGGGGTTTCTTTCTGACTGCCAGTCTTTAGTGTTCTTTGACTATTTGGTTGTTTTTCACTTTTTGGCTCATTGGGTCCCACCACCCAGCTCCTAAATAAATACATGGAGGCTTATTCTTATGAATGCCTGACCTTAGCTTTAGCTTTGCTTATTTCTAACCAGCTATTTATTTATTTATTTATTTATGCAACATGAAAGAATGTTACACATCTTTGTATCATTAAACAAATGTTCCACAGCATAAACAAATGTAACACATTTTCAACTAATATTCCACAACAGACAACCTTCCTTTCTGTATTTCATGCGATCTTCTATGTGTGCTGTGACCACATTTCCATCATACAGGACACTCATTAGCTAATTCGGGTCATCTATATCTTGCATGGCTTCATGTAAATATAATTCCACTTATAAAGATTCTGTTTCCTATGTAACTTAAAGTATCTGTTTTTCAACTTGAAATAGAAACTTTTATTTTGGGTGTTGAGGGGTGAGGTTTTGTTTTTGTTGTCTTTGCACAGTCTTACTCAGTTTGTGCAGTCCTTCTCCCTCTGTCTCCTGAATACTGGGATTACAGGTGTGTGCCGCCACTCCCAGGTAAAGAGCCATCTCACAAGAACATCATGTAGGTTATTGCGTAACACATGACTTCTTTTTCTTAGTCATTATTATCACTGTTTGGATTAATGTTAGGATTATCATAATTAGCTAGCTGTATGTCCTGGCCCAGGCATATAATCTCAACACTCAAGAGACTGATTTTGATCACAAGTTTAGATATAGCCTGGACTGCATAGCAAAACCCTGTCTTTAAAAATACTGTAAATATGGACTGGAGAGATGGCTTGGTGGCTAAGTGTACATACTATTCTTGCAAAGGACCTCAGTTCGATTCCCTGCACCCACATTAGGAAGCTTACAGTTGCCTGTCACTTCAGCTCTAGAGAATATGACACCCCCTGACTTTGTCCTCCATGAACACACATAATACATACATAAATTTAAGAATACTCTAATTTTTTTTTTTTTTTTTTTTTTGGGTTTTCGAGGCAGGGTTTCCCTGTGGAACCTGTTTTGGAACTCGCTCTGTAGACCAGGCTGGTCTCGAACTCACAGAGATGCACCTGCCTTTGCCTCCTGAGTGCTGGGATTAAAGGTGTGCGCCACCACCGCCCGGCAAAAAATACTGTAAATTTGTAAAAATGTAGTGACATAGGATATGGGTTTTTTGTTTGTTACACATTCAAAACATTTTGCGGGTCAAATTAGGAAAGTACTATCTGTACAAAATAAGTAGTTCGTTTCCAGTATCCTGAATGTGCATCTGTAACTGCCTAGCACCTCTGCTGACAGCTAACCTTTTGAACTCATTAACTAAACAGGTTTTATAGCTGCAGACATTAAAGGCACTGGCTCCTGGACTCAGCTGTATTTGATTACTGATTACCACGAAAATGGATCTCTCTATGACTTCCTGAAATGTGCCACACTAGACACCAGAGCCCTACTCAAGTTAGCTTACTCTGCTGCCTGTGGTCTCTGCCACCTCCACACAGAAATTTACGGTACCCAAGGAAAGCCTGCAATTGCTCATCGAGACCTGAAGAGCAAAAACATCCTTATTAAGAAAAATGGAAGTTGCTGCATTGCTGACCTGGGTCTGGCTGTTAAATTCAACAGGTAAATGATTTTTTGTTTGATGTTTGGAAATTATTTCAATATCTAACTGGTATTTATACACAGGGTTACTTTGTTTGTTTGTTTGTTTATTTAACAAAGCTATATTTCACTATACTTTTCTGGGGGATTATTGAGGATTGAACCCAGGATCCTACATATACTAAACATACACTCTGTTACTAAATCACATCTTTAGCCTCTATGTAATTGTTGATTTTCTATTTTTTATGCTTTTATTTCAGTTTACTTGTACTTGCTCTTTTTTCAAATAGTTGTCCATGTTACATATAAGTAGCTTGTGACCCAAGTAATTAACAAAGGGCATTAAGTTTGCTTCAGTTCATCTGTATTAAAACAAGGTTATCATGACACCGTGTGGTGGTAGTTGCACGCCAGCACTCAGGAGGCAGAGGCAGGCAAATCTCGGAATCAGCCAGGTCTACAGAGTAAGTTCCAGGACAGCCTGGACTGTTACACAGAGAAACACTGTCTTGAAACACCTCCCTCCAAAAAAAGGGGGGGTTATGAAACCAGGATGGGAAGGTGGGCACACCTTTAATCCCAACACTCGGGAGGCAAATGTGGGCAGATCTCTGAGTTGTGAGTTCTAGGACAGCCAGGGATACACAGAGATACTCTGTCAAAAAAAGAAAGGAAGGTTATCATAAATATTACTGAATTTTAATCATTTATACATATTACTCTACTTTTGAGCACTTACATAAGTATTTTTTTCATAATGGATTTCTAGGGATGGGAGACTACTGGAGGAGTTTTCACATATTAACTTGTGCCATATCATATAGTACTGCTTCAGAACAATATCGTGTGCCAATTTATACTCCTGTAAATGTGGGGAGATAGTTTCTCTTGATTGTCAGTTTTCCAGAAACATTTGGCATTATAAAAATTTCAGGAGCTAGATGGTATGGCACATGTCTTTAATCTCAGCACTTAGAGGCAGAAGCAGGCTACAGAGAAAGTTCCAGAATAGCCAAAGTTACACAGAAAAACCCTTTCTCAAGCTCCTCCCTCCTCCAAAAAACATCAGGTGACTTTTTTTTTTAAATTTTTATTTATTTATTAAAGATTTCTGATTCTTCCCCGCCACTACCTCCCATTTCCCTCCCCCAATCAAGTCCCCCTCCCTCGTCAGCCCAAAGAGCAATCAGGGTTCCCTGCCCTGTGGGAAGTCCAAGGACCACCCTCCTCCATCCAGGTCTGGTAAGGTGAGCATCCAGACTGCCTAGGCTCCCACAAAGCCAGTTCGTGCAGTAGGATCAAAAACCCAGTGCCATTGTTCTTGAGTTCTCAGTAGTCCTCATTGTCCACTATGTTCAGCGAGTCCGGTTTTATCCCAGGCTTTTTCAGACCCAGGCCAGCTGGCCTTGGTGAGTTCCCGATAGAACATCCCCATTGTCTCAGTGTGTGGGTGCACCCCTCGCGGTCCTGAGTTCCTTGCTCTTGCTCTCTCTCCTTCTGCTCCTGATTTGAACCTTGAGATTTCTGATGGTGCTCCAGTGTGGGTCTCTGTCTCTATCTCCTTTCATCGCCATCAGGTGACTTTTGAAGCAGTTATCATGTATTATGATGTAGTTTAAGAATGGAGTGGTTGTTTCACATTTACGACCACAAAAGAAAAGTACTACTTGAGGGACTGAAGAGATGACTTAGCAGTTCAATAAGTGGTTTTTTGTTTTTCAGCAGGCTCGCATACCAAATGTATGGTGTTTGTGATGGCATCATCTGGGCTCCAGTGAACTTGGATAGCTCCATTCATCCTGTTTTACTGCCTGCAATAAATGTAGCCTCTCTCTTAGGCTGGCTCTACTCCATACTTGGAGCTTTTCTTCAATGGACATTCCAAGTCCTAGCATCTCCAACTTCCTAGATCTCTCTTATTTTGGGGAATTCAGCAATGTTTGGGGAATGCTGCAATGTTTTTTTGAAGAACCTTGATAAGGCCTCCATGGCCATTTAACTTACATTAGGTGTGCCTGATGAACCACACGGTGATGCCAGTGAATTCCTCTGCTTTTTCATCACTTAGTCGGCTTGGGCCTTTTCTGCCACAGCTGAACTTAGCCTGTCTGTGCCTTGGCAGCTCAAACTGGGAAAATCGTGTCTATAGAATCATTTTGGAGCAGGGTTAAATCAAAAATTTTCCTAAAATCATACTTTTCTAATTAAATAGATGATTTTGTAGTTATTAGTTAATTGCAAGTTTGGGTTGGGAAATTCACAAATGTGTGTCTGTCTGTGTATTACATTCATAAATATATAGTACCATATATGCAATGACTTATTTGTACAATCTCTGAAAGACAAAATTTTATCACTGTCAATAGCTTCCTGAGTCCAGGAAACTAGACTGGTTTTAATTGACTTAAGTAGGATCCTTTACACAGAGTTCAGATCAGTGAACTAGAAAGTTATGATTGTGGAATAGTGAAGACAGTTCATGGAAATGTAATCATATGGTTAGGCAGTTTAAGACTTGGCTGCCATAAATGAGTGAGCAAACTTTATTATAGTGTAAATTGTTGACCTAGCCAGGCGGTGGTGGCGCACGCCTTTAATCCCAGCACTCAGCAGAGCAGAGGCAGGCGGATCTCTGTGAGTTCGAGACCAGCCTGGTCTACAAGAGCTAGTTCCAGGACAGGCTCCAAAACCACAGAGAAATCCTGTCTCGAAATAAAAAAAAAATGTTGACCTATTTGCTCCTTCCCCAAAACTTTCTTTTTATATAGATTCTACTTTTTTTGTATTTGTATTGATTTAGCAGAAGCCAGGAAAATACTTTTGAGCTATTGTAATGTTATCTAATTTCTTACTACTAGCTTATTCTTATTGTTAACTTTATTGTATAAAATGGTTTTATACTCCTTTAAAAAATAAGTGAGTAAGGTCCAGTGAGATGGCTGAGTGAGTGGGGTAAAGGCACTTGCCACCAAATGATGAAGAAAAGAACTGATTCCTGCAAGTTGTCTTCTGAGCTCTACACATGCAATCCCCTCCCTGAACACAGGAAAGAAAGAACAAACCACGCCACAGCTAGAATGCCATGCTGAGTTGTCTTCAGGTTTCCTCCACCAAACATCACAGTCCTTGGGGTCAGAGACGGCTCATTAGTTAAGAACATTTACTGCTGTTTCCAGCACCTTCATGAGAGGCCCACAGTTACATGAAACTCCAGCTCCAGGAGATCCACTGCCATCTGCAGATGCCTGCACTCACATAGCACACATACACCTGAACACATTAAAATAGGTCTTTAAAAAAAAAGTCTTAGCCCATTGTTGTGGAGAGGGTGGGTATTTTTTTTTTTTCAAATCAGGATTTTCCTGTGTCCCGGAATTGACTCTGTAGACCAGGCTGGCCTCGAATTCAGATCTGCCTGCCTCTGCCTCCCAAATGCTGGGATTTAAAGTGTGTGCCACCACACTGTCTTTATTTTTTATTTTTATTTTTAATTGTATAGATATTTTTCATGCATGGATCTCTGTGTATCACATGCATGCAGTTCCTGCAGAGACCAGAAGAGGGCATCAAATCCCTGAAGGTTGGCTACAGGTGGTAGTGAGTCACTATGTGGATGTTGGAAATTAAACCCAGGTCCTCTGGAAAAACATGAAGTACTTTTAACAGCTGAGTTATCTGTTTAGTTCTCAATTCGTTACTTTTAATTCATCCTCACGTGAGTTTTCAGGACATAGGAAGATTTCAACCCTATTCTTGCCAAGATGGAAACATAACTAGCCTCTAGCCTCGTTCTCCGTAGAGTTCTTGTTCCCTAAAGCATCATGAACCATGCCTCCACTTTCTGCATTATTTCCTATCAGAACATCCCGGTATGCTCTGCTCATCGTTCCCAGGCCTCTAGCATGCACATCTAAACTGCCAGTACTAAAGGCATATCAGTCACACTGTCAAGTTTATCACAGTGACAGCCCTACCCCTCCTTCTCTATGTAGTACGTACTGATGCGCATACAGAAGCCAGAGGAGGATCTCCAATAGCCCTTCTTACCATTTTGTTATTCCCTTGAGAAAGGGTTTCTCATTAAACCCAAAGTTAGGCTGGTGACTGGAAGCCTCAGTGAACATCCTTTCTCTACCCTCCATAGTAGTGGGATTACTGGCGGGAACGTGGACGTACCCAGCTTGGGGCTAGGCCAGCTTGGGGCTAGGGGTTTGAACTCGACCTCTTGTTTGTGCCACAAGTGCTCTTACTCACTGAGCCTGTCCTTATGTTTTGTATTGCTAGGACAAAAAAAATGACAAAAGCCACTTTTGTCTTTAGTCTTTAATGGCTGAGCTGTGGTGCCAGCCCAACAGAAACAGCTTTTAAGGAAAGAAAAGGTTCTTTTTTTTCATGTGTTCATTATAAAACGGAAAGCGTCATGGTGGGAATATGAGGTTGCTGCTCACATTGCACCTATAATCAAAAAGCAGAGAGTTGAGCACTAATTGGGGGAGGTCCCTTGCTTTCTCCTTTTTCCATTTTAACCTGTGAACTGGTACCACCTCATTCTGGATGCTCTGTCCTTCATCCATTAAACAACTCTGGAAGCAGGCTCAGAGACCCACCTCCAGGTCTTTCTTAGTTTCTCAGTTGCTTACAAATCTAGTCAAGATGACAATAAGGATTAACCACCACAGATGTTTTATAACAAAATATAACACTTTGTATCCCACTCTACTGGAAAACAGTTCTAGAAGTTTGTTTTAGGGGCACAAGTAACGTTAGGTCTTTAAGTCTAAAATTCAGTTCAAAACCCAGGAAACTAATAAATCATTTTTTACTGGATTGACTTTTTATAGATACACTTTTCTTATAATTAAGTAGATTGGATCCTTGAAAAATAACATAATTCTGTATTTTAAATGCTAAGCTTACAGCCTGACAGTGGTAGCGCACATGTTTTATCCTAGCATGCAAGAGGCAGAAGCAGGTGGATCTCTCTGAGTTTGAAACCAGCCTGGTCCATAGAGTGAGTTCCAGGACAGCCAGGGTTACACAGGAACTCTGTCTCAAAAAAAGGAGGAGAAACAATGCTAAGCTCATTGTCTAAGAATGGTAACAATAAATGATTCCTCTTCTATTTTGATACTTCTCAGATAGAATTATTTGCCCTTATGTGAAATATTGTTTTTGTTTTGTTTTGTTTTTTGAGACAGAGTTTCTCTGTGTAACAGTCCTGGCTGTCTCTATAGGCCAGACTGGCCTCGAACTCACTGAGATCTGTCTGCCTCTGCCTGCCAAGTGCTGGGATTAAAGCTGTGCGCCACCACTGCCCAGCTCCTTTTTCTTTTTCTTAAGACAGGGTCACATGTAGCTGAAGCTGGACTGGAACCAGCTATTTAGCCAAGGATGACCTTGAATTTCTGATCATCCTGCCCTTGCCTCATTGGTGCTTAATATTAGGATTATAGGCCATGCTCTGTTTATATGGTGTGGTACCAGGGTCTCATGTATACTAGACAGACAAGCACTGTATGAATTGTAGCACCTCCTAGACCAGCACTGTTACTTTTTGAGAAGTGTAAAATTTCCTTGGAGACAGATCCTTGTCCGAACTCATGAATGATCCTTGTGAGAAAGAGGAAAAGAAAAAATAAATAAATAAAAGTGCTTGTGTTAATACAGCTTACTGTAAAAAAGTCAGAGTTAGTGATTTGTGGCAGACATGGTACTAAGGCCCAGAATAGCCTCTCCAGACTATACTGGGGGTGTTATGTAATATGCAATATATAAAGTCTATAAAGGTGCTAAATTTTGTAATGTGGCCCCAAGAATTTATGGTAAAGAATATAGGAATGTATACATTTAGAAAGAAAAATGTTTATAAAACTGTACGGATATGAGCCGGGTGGTTATGGCGCATGCCTTTAACCCCAGCACTCAGGGAGGCAGAGGCAAGCAGATCTCTTGTGAGTTCTAGGACAGCCAGAGATAGAGAGAGAAGCCCTGTCTCAAAAAACCAAAAAGAAAAAAAAGTACAGATATGAACTATCATTGACTCTCAACATGGCCATTGTCCTTCTCCTGTCTTAGTGATACAAACGAAGTTGACATACCCTTGAACACCAGGGTGGGCACCAAGCGCTACATGGCTCCTGAAGTGCTGGATGAAAGCCTGAATAAGAACCATTTCCAGCCCTACATCATGGCTGACATCTATAGCTTTGGCTTAATCATTTGGGAAATGGCTCGTCGTTGTATTACAGGAGGTAAGAGTTTGAACCATGTTTTTGATTATGTTTGTTTAGCTCGCATTTAAAAAATAATTACCTAGTCTATACATCACCTATGTCGGGGTTTTTCCAGGACCACTCTCAGAATCTGTTTTCACTAGATTTCTAAGACCCTCATATAGTTGTCTTGATTCCTCACATACATTTCAGTGAAAAAATACCTTCAAGTCATCCGAGGGGAGCGGTGCTGAGAGAAGCTCCAACAGCTCAGCCCCTCCCCAGCCAGCTGTGACTGTGGAAAGTGGTGTCATTGCTCACATCTGTTGGCTATCATCAGAGGCCTCCATGTAGTTAGGTGAACTACTCCTAGCACCTGGGAGGTGACAGCCTCAGTGGTGAATGACTCATTGTTAGGTTCCCAGACAAGAGGCAAGGACTGACCTTGTATCCTTTTTTAATGAGAGCCATAGTGGGCTGTCTTGGGAGCTTGTGTGCATGTTGTGATTAGTCTTTCTCTTGCAGTAGAGAGGAATAGAAACATTCCTAGGAGTGACAAACAAGTAAACAGATATTTACAACAAAAATTTCAAGAAAATCTTAGTTCTTTCTTTAGTGTTTGTTTGTTGTTTGAGAGTTTAATTGCTTGTAGCACAGACTGGCTTGTCACAGTCCTCTTGTTTCAGATCTTAAGTGCCCTACCCCCAAAAGAAACACTATATACCATTGTTGACAGACTCGCCCTGTTAGAGGTAGGGGAAATGATGGGTCATAAATAATAGAAACCTATTTACTGTTAAAAAGAGAACCATCCAGGTTATAATTCTTTATGTACGAATTCATTCTTTGTTCTGTAGTTGAGGGAGCTGCTATGTACTCCTCCTCCATGTTTCTACTCACTGTGTCTTCTCACTCCCCACAGGAATAGTGGAGGAATACCAATTACCATATTACAACATGGTGCCCAGTGACCCATCCTATGAAGATATGCGTGAGGTTGTGTGTGTCAAAAGATTGCGGCCAATCGTGTCTAACCGCTGGAACAGTGATGAAGTAAGTTGGAACCAGGTCCCTGTAAAGTGGTGAGTGAGTGAATGCTGTTTTACCCCATGCTTACCACGGTCTCTTTGCATTTTTCTTTAGTGTCTTCGAGCAGTTTTGAAGCTGATGTCAGAATGCTGGGCCCATAATCCAGCCTCCAGACTCACAGCTTTGAGAATCAAGAAGACACTTGCAAAAATGGTTGAATCCCAGGATGTAAAGATTTGACAGTTATACAGTTGTAAGGGAGAATCTAGACTGTAAGAACTTCACCCAAGGAATGGGTGGGTTAGCATGGAATAGGATGTTGGCTTGATTTTCAGACTCTTTGCCACATCTTCACAGGCTGCTAACAGTAAACCTTCAGTACTCTGCGGAATACAAGATTTGAACTTCCAAACATGTCAATCTTTATACATGGACAGGACAACTTTGTTTTACAGGTTTGCTTTTATAAACTACATCAAGACTCCAAGCCTGATAAGAAGCCTCTGGTCTAACTCTGGGTACTCATTCTTCTGTCCATAAAGTGATGCTTTCTGTGAAAGCCTTGAGAAAATTAATGAACTCAGCAGAGATGGAGAAAGACATATTTGCCTTCTATCAGAGAAAACATCTATTTGCGTTCTATCTTTGTAAACAGCCTACAGATTATGGTCACTTTGGGATACTACCTGGTTTATGATGGTGCACTATGCCTTTGATATGTACACCAAAATTCCTCTGCTGCCATGGGGCTTAGAAGAAAAGAATGTATGATTGTGCAGGAGGGTATTGTGGCTAGCAGGTTAAACATGCAATATCTGATCAATATTCGCCAATCTCATGAAAGTCATCTACCTTGTATCTGTATAACCTCTCCACCAACTTTGTTTTTAACATAATAGTTGTAAAGGCCAAATAAGTTTAAAGTGTCCATAAATTTGGACTGCTTCTCTTCTATCACCATTTTGTTTTCTTTTTTGGTAATTATTATTATTATAATTTTATATAAAACACCACCTGTCCAGAGTTGAAACTCATCTCTTTCAACCATACTTTGGAAGAAAGCGTCTCTTGCTGGAGAAGGCCTTGCAGATTCTGATAACAGTGTGCATGCCTGTGGTCATATTCTGAAGTCTTTGCTCTCAGTATCTCTTAAAAAGGGAAGTTGTTTACCATGTGTAATGTGCTTTTATTTTCAAAACCTACATAATCGTCTTTCTAGCCATATTTTCCTTGCATACTGAACTCTATTCCAAACAGCTCACATGGGTCTTATCCATAATGGGGAAATGTTTTAAAGTAGAACCATGTGTGAATTTCAGAATTCATGCATTTAAAAACTTTAGTCAAAAAAGTTCACTAAGATATTGCCTCATTCTTTTATGAAGGATGTCAGCTAATATAAATTTGTCAGTAACTGGTAAAATGTATTTTATATATCTAAATCTTTAGAAATTTGCTTTTTACAGTTTCTGATCCCTAACTTGTGAAGACAAAGAATCAAGCAGAAGTGTCCAGTATCTGGTCACTTCCCATATAAACACTGAACCGCTGAAATAAAACGATGCTTTCTTTTCTTTTTAAATAGAGGGCTTGTTCTCTCAAAGAACAGTTCTGGTTAAATCTTACATGCCGATATCATATTATTTAAATGTTTATTCTGCGCAAACAAGCCAGGAGAGGATCAAGTGACATTGTCTCTTTGAATGAAACATAAATTAAAGATGACTGCATCATAACATAGTCAACCATTTTAATTTAAATGGGAGGCTGTCCATCTATTCATTTATAACTAAATATAATACAAAAATTCCACAAATTTGAGACTTGGTTTGACTATTTAATGAGTTTCATTTAGTGTAACCAAATCCTGAGAACACATAGGAGATTTGAACTACTTAAGCCAAGTTAACCTGGATATATTTTTGCCTGAATAAACTAAGTCTTAAAAATCATTAACATCTTGATGATATACCTAACAATGGCAAACTTCATTCTTAGACATGCTTAAATGGTGTGTGGAGGCCGCTATATGATGATGATTCTTTTCTGATTAGCTTGGTCTGAGGACAGGGGGCTGCCAGGAATTAATCCTAAGGCTGATAGTGAGTACTGGAGTCACTGCCTTCCCAAGCTGCCTCTCAGTACTCGTTAGAAACAGTAACATTCTAAAGGCCAAATGCTGCTATAGTCCGTACGTAGAACCCTAATGTCTAAAGTTGCATTAAACTTATTCTTTTCTTCTCCTTCCTTCCTCTTACTCTTAAATTTGAAATTTAAGCCTGGAGAGATGGCTCCGAGGTTAAGAGCACTGGCTGCTCTTCCAGAGATCCTGAGTTCAGCTCCCAGCAACCACATAGTGGCTCACAACCATCTGTAATGAGATCTGGTGCCCTCTTCTGCTATGCAAGCATACATGCAGGTAGAACTCTGTATACATAATAAATAAAGCACTTAAAAATATGGGAAATTCAGTGAAATATTTGAAGACTATATTAGCCCTTGGGGTCAGTGAGAAGGCTCCATGGGTAAAGGCACTTCTGCCAAGCTGCCACCTGCAGTGTAGTCTCTGGGTCACATGCGAAAGGAGAGAACCAGCTATTCCATAATTGTCTTCTGACATCCACACACTCTTTGGCATGCATCCCCCCGTCCCCCCCCCCCCCCCCCGACACACATAATGCACTCCACATAAGTGTAATTTAAAACAAAATGTATAAACAACTGGTTAAAAAAGCACTGCGTAGTTAGTAATTAATAACTTTAGTAATTAATAACTTGTAAAAATCTGCAAACTCATTTGGTCCCACTTTGAATCTAGAGTTTAAAAATATGGCTAATATCAGCAATCCTTATAAATCATAATATAAAAGCCCAAACCCAACTACCTAAATACATATCAAATGATCCAGGAAGATATCACGAGTGATTTGTATGGTCAGGTGTTGCAGGGGTACGGAGCAGGTAAAAATTTGTCCCAGCTTGACTGTCTGAGGCTTCTGCAGCACTGAGAACTGATATCTCTGGAAATATTGTAACAAAAGGTATTTTAGCATGTTATGTTACCCTTCCCGTGTCTAGAAGCGTTTCTCAGCCTGTAAAGCTCTTGTCCTGGAATGTGCTGGGTTTCAGCCATTCGTTCTAATGTTATTCCATCCTTTTTTCTTTTTAGATGTTTTTCCTTATTTAGAATAAAAAGACAGTAAATTTTCAAGAACCATGCATCTCTGATTTGGCCCAAGATAAGTTGTTGGATATTGTCTCTTTCAAGGCAGGTTTCCTAAGTGAAAACCTTGTCTTTTCCAGATATGCGTTTTTTTGAAATGTCTCCAGATGTCTAAGATAATTTCAACAGAAGTTTAATTCATGTTGAAAGAAAGGTTATGTAGCCCTTGTGGTAACAACACAAATTGAGTCAGATATTAAGCAGTGACGGTTTGCTCTGCTCCTGGCTGTGAGGGGGTGGAGACTAGGCAAGCAGATCTTGTTCCTCTGGTGAAGTGTGCGAATCTGCAGGAATGACCGTCCCATAAGGAAAGCTTATGAATATGGCTTTTGCAAAGAATTAGACATAATACTGTAATTTTAGGTTGTACTCTGTATTCTTTCAGTGGAATTATTTAAGCTCTTTAGTGACCTTTGTTCTTCCCACTTAAAAGCTAAAATGTAGTATATATTGTATAAAATGAAAATATTATAGCTTAGGGAAACTGTACATAAGGCATTGACTGGTTAAAAGGAGGCATTTTTAATATGCAATTGTAAAACACCAAAAATATAGATTCATCTTTGATATGTAACACACTAAATGTATTTTGTACAAAATCTGATTTAAAAGGTGCCTTATTAAGTTTACCATTAATTGCTTTGTTCTATATACAGATTATGTCCAATGTATCATTTTTCAGTAAATAACCTTATTTTAGTATACTTCAGTGATGTGTTTTGTGATGTTGTTCTTGGATTTATTGTGCACCAGAAGTCCTCTATTGAAATTTTATAATAAGTGAGTCCGTGTACATATATACGTTCCTGAATGTGCATTTCAGCTTCTAGAAACCCGGAACGTGGCTAGGTAAGTGGCCGTATGTTTTTGCCTATATGTAGAGATGATGAACCTATTATAGCAAGGGGATTTTTTTCCTTCTATAAAAAATAAAGCGTTGTTTTCTGGTTATAAAAATGTGTATTTATAACAACTTTCGGGAAAAGCTAAAGGAAAGAATAAAGAAGCAAATAAACTATGTTTTATTGACAGGCATCACTATTTACATTTGATTGTCTTTTTTTAAAAGACTTCTTATTTTATGTATATAAGTGCTCTATTAACTTTATGCCAGAAGATGGCATCAGATCCTACTATAGATGTCTGTGAGCTACCATGTGGATGCTGGGAATTGAACTTAAAACCTCTGGAAGAGCAGCCAGTGGTATTTTGTCATTTTTTTTTCTTCTGTTTTTCGAGACAGGATTTCTTTGTTTAGCTTTGGAGCCTGTCCTGGCACTAGCTCTGTAGACCAGGCTAGTCTTGAACTCAAAGAAATCTGGCTGCTGAGATTAAAGGCGTGCATGATGCCACAGCCTGGTTCAGCCAGTGCTCTATACTACTGAACAGTCTCTCCAGCCCTACTATTCACATTTGAATGTTTCTCTCCTGCGTGTTTTTTTAAATAGCATTAAGATCATGGTATTCTATTATGTGTTAGTTGAAGACATCATATATTGGCAGAGCATGGTAGCACATACCTTTAATCTCAGCACTCAGGAAGCAGAAGCCAGTTATCAGTCTGGTCTATAGATTAAGTTCCAGGACAGCCAGGGCTACACAGAGAAACCCTGTCTTGGTAAAAAAAAAGAAAATCACCAAATACATTAGTCCATTATGTTCCACTCCTACAAAGGATGCCCTTAAATTTAGCTCAAGCAGTCCTGTGCCTCCCAAGTAGAGGAACTGCAGGTATATACCATAGGGTACAACTTTAAAAGTGCAACTCACATCGAGACAGGGTTTCTCTGTGCTCAGCCCTGGCTGTCCTAGAACTTCCTCTGTAGACCAGACCGGCTTTGAACTCACAGAGATCTGTGCTGCATAGTTCCAGGACAACCAGACCCGTTTTCTTTCTTTTTTTTTTTTTTTAAGGCAAACAAAAAACTTTCAAAAATAAACATGTGACCACATAGAGGAAATAGCTTACTTCTATGCTCTTTTATTATTTCAGTTATTTTTTTATTTGTGCTTTTGTGTTCAAAGAAAGGGTAAAACTGTGTCTTGCTTGTAGCCTAGGCTAGCCTCCAACTCTGTATACTCTAGCCCTGCCTGAGCTGCATCTTCAGCCCCCTCACAGAAAAACAGGTATTGAGCACCGTTGCATATAAACTCCATTTTGTCAGGCCCTGAATACAGGTGGGTATTTAGAATTTCATTTGCAGTGAGGGAAAGTTAAGGCTCTCGGTTCTGTCCTATCATTTGCACTGTGTAGGGTTATGTTCTTCAAGGCTCTTCCTTGCATTTGATGAGGCACCTTCAAGTGTCCACAGTGTTCCTGCTGCCGTGAGAAGGAACCCATTGGATGCTTTCTTTTATCCCACAGTGCCTTATTTCCCACCTACATTGAGGCTTGCCACCTGTCATGGACTGTTTGCAGTAAGTTGCCACTTGCACCTTCTGCTTTTAGGGAGCTAGACATGTTTCCGTCTTAAAAGAGTCAACTGGTTTAGTTATTCAACCGCATGCTTAGAGACAGCCCAGCGTGTTCCCTGCTGGAGCCCCCATCTCATGTCATCATAAAACGGTGCATTAACTACTCTTATTGTGAAATTAACAATTCAGAATAGAGTCTGCTTAAGAGAAACTTGTATTGCCTCAGTTTGAGAGACTGTCAGTCATTGTGGCATAGAAGGCATGGCAGCTGGGCTTGATCCATGGGAGTAGAACCTATGGCGGCCTCTTAGTGGTGGATCTGGAAGCAAAAGAACTGAGATCAAACTAGAATCTGATGACCCATTCAGGGTCTGCCTTCAGAACCACTTCTGTTAGGTTGGTCATAGTCACAAGGTTCCACAAACTCAAAACTAGCTAGGAGATAGCTCATTCATAAAGTGATTATCACAGAAACATGGGAACCAGAGTTCAATCCCCAGAGCCTGTGTGAAAACTCAGACATGGTAGTGTGGGGCCTGACGTGGCAAAAGACAGATACCCAAGGCTCACTGGCCAGCACCCCTTCTCTACTTAGTGAGCTTTGGGCCAGTGAGGACCATAAACTCAAAGCAGCAGACACATAGCCACTCACAACCATCTGTAACCACTTTCTGGGATCCCACACCCTGCTCTTCTGACCTCTGTAGCACTGCACACTTGTGCTATACAGACATATATGCAGGCAAATAATTTTTTAAGATTTTTCTGTGTGTGTGTGTGTGTGTGTGTGTGTTTAGAAAGTCTAGGAGGCGATGGGTCCTTTGGAACTGGAACTTACAGGTAGTGAGCTGCAGTGTGTCCTCCGCAAAGGCTGTACTTGTCTTTAACAGTTGCCATCTCCCCAGCACCTCCCTTTTATTTTGTCATTTGAAATGGGGTCTCTGTGGTGCCTGGCCTGGCCTCAAGCTGAGGTCCTCAGCTTTACAAATACCTAGAACTAAAAGTGTGCACCGCAAAGCCAACTAGAATGCCTATGAGAGAAGTACATCTTCCACATGTATGGTTGTAAGTGGATTATTTGTTGTATGTTCCATTCTACCCTCTGGTTTTAACCAATTTACTGATTTTTTTTTCTTTCAACTGCTAGATTTAACAATTTTAAATCTCCGTCTGCAGAAACTTGCAAAGATACTATCAGGAATCCCATTTGCTCTTCATGCAGTCTCATTAATTTAGCACTTTGCATAACTGCTGTATGGGGTTGGGTTGGGAAATCAACAGCCTGCTGTGCTTTCTCAGAGCTGTTTGAAAGAAGTTAATGAGCTTGTGCCCTCTAAAGTCTCCAGGAATATTCTGTTAACCAATTCTGTGCAGTGGTCACAACAGTCAGCAATACCATAACCTGCAGGCTTCGCTCAGATTCTGCCAGTTCTCATAAAGTGCTCGTGCTCGTGCTATGCTCTGGATCGTATAATGTGTTCAGTCCTTGGGTCTCCTGTACTTCTACTAGATAAAACATGTTTTGTAGTACTTTTTTTAGGGAGGTGGACCTGATCTTGCTCTGTGTTTTCAAACTGATTTTGAGTTTGGCAGCCCCTGTGCCATCCGTGCATCCCAGCGAGATTCTCTGGCGTCAGTGCGGCATTAACGTCAGTGCCAGCCACTTATTTCCTGTGTGGGTCAGGGTTTCTGCGGCTGTGATAAAGTATTGAGACCAAAAGTAACTTGGGGAAGAAGGAGTTTACTTAGCTTACACTTATATCACAGCCCATCACTGAAAGAAGTCAGCACGAACCTGGAGGCAGGAACTGAAGCAGAGATCATGGAGAAGTACAGCTTGCTGGCTTGCTCCTCATGGCTTGTTCAGCCTGTTGTTTGTTTTAATACTATCCAGGACCACATTTCCGGGGTGGCATTGCCTCCAGTGAGCTGGGCCCTCCTAGAAGATCACCACAGACTTGCCTATAGGCAATTTTTAGGCAAGTTCCTGTTGTGGGAGGTCCTTCCGCCCCTCCAACCAATAGCTGCTGAGATACCAGCCCATTGGGGCGTGGTCTCTCTCCCTTTAAAAGAGCGGCTACTTCACTCTCTCTCTTCACTTCCTGCGCTACTGGCGAATAGACTCCCTGTTTGCGCAGAGTGCTGTTGTCTGGGACGGTGATCTGTAAGTTTTTTCCTCTTTAAATAAATACCACCCTATTAATCATAATTCCAAACTGGCATGGCATTGTTTGTGACTTACGCCTTCATGTTCCCAATTGAGAGTCCCTCTTCTCATTTGGCTAACTTGTGTCAAGTTAACATAAAACTAACAGAACATCTTGATAGCTTGTTTCTGTAAAGTTGCCCTTCTGTTTGTATTGAGTGCATTAAGGGGGATGCTTTGGACTACATAGTACTTGTGTATAGGTAGTTGCTTTTTTTTTTTTTAATATTTATTTATTTATTAGGTTTTTCAAGACTGGGTTTCTCTGTAGCTTTGGAGCCTGTCCTTGAACTAGCTCTTGTAGACCGGACTGGCTCACAAAGATCCGCCTGCCTCTGCCTCCCGAGTGCTAGGATTAAAGGTGTGTGCCACCACTGCCCGGCTCTTTCTCTTTTTCTGTTGTTTTATTTTGTATTCCAAGACAGGGTTTCTCTGTAGCTTTGGAGCCTGTCCTGGAACTCACTCTGTAGACCAGGCTGGCCTCGAACTCACAGAGAAATGCCTGCCTCTGCCTCCCGAGTGCTGGGATTAAATGCATGCACCACCACCCGGCTGCAAGGTGATTTTCTGGTGCCATCATTATTCTATTCGGTTTCCATTGACATTGTGGCGTGAGGAAGCACTTTCCTTATATAGCTTTTCAGTATGGACTCCTAGGCTCCTGTTTATTGGGTTATATCCCATTGGGCCATTGTGCTTTTATGCTCAGATGGACTCACACGTGTCTGTTTGACACATGCCTTTCCTATTTTGAACACTTCTTGCTTGATACGTTGGAGGTTCTAAGCCCCTAGCATAGGGCCAGCCATTTCACCAGGGTTGGATGGATTCAGAATTAAGCCCTGAATGGCAATGAGCCTGGTTTATGTTTCCACTTTCCGGGGCTGCTGATGGGATTCAGTGATAGAACACTTGCCTGCCACATATGAGGAGGCAACACAGATTTTTAGAAAAAAACAACTTCCCTCATTTCTAAAGATGTTCCATGTTCCCAGATCTTCAATTTGTGAAGTTTGGGGTCTTGTGCACGACTGTACTTTTCCACAGATGTTTGGCAAGGGGTAGAGTTGTTCATCATTGCATTAACCTGTCCTCATCTCCCTGAGTGCCTCAGCTTCCCAGTAAGGGCAGGTGATGGGACAGGACCAGTTAGAAAAAAAAAAAAATCAAAAACAATCCTCATCTTGTCTGCTCCAAATGATTCTGGCTTTCCCCCACACCTTTTTGTTTTAAACCAGAATTCCAGAGAATTCTGTCACTGGAGTTTTCCTGATCAAGGATGGAAAATTCAGGCTAAAGCCAGGCGAAGAGCTTTCATGCTTTTGACAGATGAGTCATCAAATAGGAGAGGGAGCCTTTAATAATGCCGCTCTCATCACCCAGAGTCTCGTGCATGCTAACCAAGGGCTCTCCTAGGATGCCACACCACTTCTGAACACCTCTTAGACTGTATCCTCAGGTAAAAGGTGTTGTGTATCTATCCAAGACTATATAAGGTCGCCTGTGGTTCAGCTCTTCGCCTCCAGAGGGTCAGCAGCTGTCCAGTATTGGGCTTAGGGCTGGCTGCATAGTTCTGCTCCAGAACTCCCAAGTATTTGGGGCAGTTTAAGCTTGAGGCTCTCTAGCAATGCTAATATTTGGGGTTAGGATTCCATGTTGCTATCTTCAGAGAATCACTAAGCCATCTTGGTGCAGCTCTGGTGCTTTTACATAGCTATTTCAGGGGCTTCAAGCTGCCCCGAGTCAGTCTCGTGTCTCCCTGCAGAGCACTGGGGAAGTTCCCACCCAGCAGCAGCTATCTCAAACAGATGAGACTCTGTCAAAAAAAAAAAAAAAAAAAAATTGTAGTTCTTACTGACCTGGTGCTGGGAAGGTGGCCCACTTGGTAAAGTGTCTGCCATGCAAGCATGAGGACCTAGACTTGGCCCCCCCAGGCACCTGTGTAAAAGGCAGGGTACATTGTGTATCTGCGGGGACACGGGCAGGAGGAGCTCATTGGCCAGGCGGCCTAGCCAAACTAACGATCTCCAGGTTCAGTTAGAGACCCCACCTCAAAAATTAAGGTACAGCCAGGCCATGGTGGACCACACCTTGAATCCCAGCACTTAAGGAGGCTGAGACAAGGGGATCTCTGAGTTCGAGGCTAGCCTGGTCGGTAGAGTGAGTTCCAGGACAGCCAGAGATACACAGAGAAACTTTGTCTCAGAAAATGGAAAAAGTGTGGAGTGACTAAGAATACCCAGAGCATCCACACACATGTACACACCCACCTGCACACGTACATCACACCCACTTACACAAGTGTGTTTGTGTTCACACATACATAACATTTTTTCTGATTTGGGGTCCTAATCATAGAACCGTCTAAACAAAAAATATGGCTTAAACTTGATGTGAAGGCATTGTCCAATGTAATCTATGTTTCAGTGCATAGTAAGCACCCATGCTGAAGAGAACCATCATTTCTCCTCACTCTAGCAGCTGCCTCCTCCAGGGGTGGTGGAGGATGACCCACTGTGTTTGTATTTGTTCCCTTCGGGGGAGGGAGACTGATTCACACTGTGTCTCATATGCCAGAACTCGGAATGGAAGTCCTCGGGGCTAAGACTGCATTGCCTTAATATCCCAATTTAGCCCTCCAAAGGGACTGGCCAGTGACAGCATTATGGGGCACAAGACTGCCAGGTCTGCTGAGCACAAGGGTGACCTGCCACACACATGGCACCCCAGGCCCAACTACATATGCCCTGGCTTAGGAATAGTCCTCGATAACCTGAGAGCTGCACTGAGGGGAGTGAGATTCAGACATATGGCCAAGATCACAGAGTTTGGGAACCCTAGATGAGAGCGTAACCATCTTGAGACAGATATGTTCGTGTTTAGAATTGTGGTGTAGCCCACGGTCAAACCATCAGCAACAGAGTAGCGTGGATTACTGTTCATCTAACACTGACACCTGAGCACAAAGCTTAGCAGTAAATTAATTCTGAGGGTCAATTATTTGAATTGATGCCAGCAAGCAATGAGAAGAGCTGGCAACCGGTTACCAAGTCAAATCCCATTAATGCGGAGAGAGGATGTTCAGAGTCAACTGAGCTCTACCGAAAGCCTGCTTTATTCTCTTATGGCTGTGTGGCTGCTCTCTTGAGCCTATTGTAGGGGTCTAGAGACTTGTAAGCCACATATGGGTGCTGCAGAAAACACTGCCATTCTGTTCTGTCCTGTCCAATGACTGTCACTACCTAGTGAGGAGGCCTCTAGACAGATGAAGAATAAACTGAGTGTTAATAGTCAAGATGCCTAGAATGACGAGTCGGGGTTGCCCTAGTTTCATTTTGTCCTGTACCCCCAAGTGCTTCACCAAATGTTTCCCTTTCCAGCAGTAAGCAGGCAGTACGCTTTGGAGGGCATCACTTTATTACAAAATTGGTCCGTTACCAGGGGAGGTTAGTTTCCCTCCTTCCCCCTTAGAGATGCTGGGGAGGCTGTTTTGAGCAGTGGGAGAATGAAAGGGGCAAAGGCCATACCAAGTGTTGTCCTTGGTTGATGTCTTTTGGCCTCTATACTGAGTGAAGCAAGGAGGAAAAGACATGTAATGAAAATTAAATATACAAATAAAAGACAAAGGGTGACTTAAAAAAGCCAGGTGGTGGTGGCACACGTGGCTCTGTGAGTTCAAGGCCAGCTTGGTCTACAAGAGCTAGTTCCAGGACAGGCACCAAAGCTACAGAGAAACCCTGTCTCGAAAATCCAACAACAAAATTTAACTCCTTACTCCTTTTGTTGTCACTTCTACCCCAAGCTAGCCTTGAACTGTCACAAATGTGAGGATGGCCCTGAGCTTCTGATGCTCCTGCCTCCTCCATGTGCTGAAATCGCAGGTGTGTAACCACCATGCCTGTTTATAGAGTGCTGGGGACTGAATCCAGGTCAAGCTGCATTCCCAGCCAAGAGATAACTAATTTCATTTCCCACAGTTGGTTGAAGCAACCATTAGCTCCCTTCTGTGACCAGAAAGGCTGGTTTTTAACTAGCTTTCCTGTAGTCATTGGAGACTTGTTTCCAATTTCAGAAAGGAAAAAAAAAGATCCTTTTTTTCCTTTTCAAGTTTTTTTGAGGTATTAGAAAAAGAATCCAGGGCCAAACACAATGAGCTACGCCTGGCCTGTCACCTTCCCTGTAAACACTCTTTCTGTGAAACAATGACTTTCTGACACAGGAAAGAGGAAAAGATTTAAATATTGTACAGAAATTTCCAACCACACAAGGAGAAAAATACCAACAAAACAAAGTTGCGGAATTGAGGGAATGGCTTAGAGCCAAGACAAGCCATGCCATTGGGGGAAGGCGTGAGAAGCCCAGCTCCCGCTCCAGGTATAGTCCAGGGAGCAGCATTCTTGGCCTCCCCCAGCCTGTGTGTCCAAAAGAAGATACATGCTGCCTACGGCAGGACCTTTGTGGGTACCCAGGGAAGAGCTAGACCACTACGTGTTCTCCAGTCTACGGACAGCAGGCGAGTTTACCATGTCTGATGCAAGCGAGCTGGACCCAGGGTTCAGGTCTTGAACACCAGGAAGCCCCCAAATGCAGTGTGTGGTTGGCTCCCCTTTGTTATTGACCCTTGGATCAACTCAAACCACACCCTCTCACCCTTCTCCATCTCTGACATAGCAAAAGTAGTAGCTGTGCTCCCACCCCTCTGTTCTGTGCTGTAGACTGGAACCCGGTGATGACCTTCAAACACCAGCTGCCCCGTGCCTGGACCTGGGCCAAACGTAATGCTCACTGCAAACAAGTAGACACCACGTTGCGGGGCTCGGAAGTATCCATGTTCGGGGAAGTAGCTGCTGCCCACATTGATGGAAGTGGTGCTAAACTTCACCATCTGCAGGGCGGTTGCTGCCTCTGAAGAAGTGGCATAGAAGGCCACAGGGGAGCCTGAGAAAGGAAAACACTCAGTGAGTTATCCGTTCCCTCGCAAACTCTGCCTTCTTCACCTTAATCGCACTACAAGCAGGACACTATCTCTAGACATCTTCAACATTCCCGAAGGTGTCTGTCTCAGACAATGTGATTTCAGAGTGGGGGAGAAGGGGAGACTGGCTGATTAAAAAAAGTACTTTCTCCTTTGATCCCATCCTTTCATCTATCTAGAGAGGAGTCTTTGGCTACCCAAGGCTCACACCTTGGTGGGCTGTGCTAGAAACTGGGGCATCCAACGCCCAGGTGTGTGCTACCTGCCAAGGATCCTTCCTGTGTTCCAAATCAGGCCAGGGATGGAACACAGGGCCTCACACATGCTAGGACAAGTGCTTATTACTAAGTCATACCCCTAGCACATACCTGCTGGGAATCTTGAGATATCTGTGGAAGAGAGTATTACCTTCAAAATAACGTTAACACTGGGAGATAGGAGCAGGAATGGAGGTTCTTACTGGATGAGGGCACAAGAGCATAAAGAAAAAGGAAGGAGAAACCCCCTCAAGCCAGGCATGGTAGTCCACACCTGTAATTCTAACATGACAGTCCGCACCTGTAATTCTAACATGTAGTCCACACCTGTAATTCTAACATGACAGTCCGCATCTGTAATTCTAACATGTAGTCCACACCTGTAATTCTAACATGACAGTCCGCATCTGTAATTCTAACATGGTAGTCCACACCTGTAATTCTAACATGGTAGTCCACACCTGTAATTCTAACATGTAGTCCACACCTGTAATTCTAACATGTAGTCCACACCTGTAATTCTAACATGTAGTCTACACCTGTAATTCTAACATGGTAGTCCAAACCTGTAATTCTAACATGGTAGTCCACACCTGTAATTCTAACATGTAGTCCACACCTGTAATTCTAACATGACAGTCCACACCTGTAATTCTAACATGTAGTCCACACCTGTAATTCTAACATGACAGTCCGCATCTGTAATTCTAACATGGTAGTCCACACCTGTAATTCTAACATGGTAGTCCACACCTGTAATTCTAACATGTAGTCCACACCTGTAATTCTAACATGTAGTCCACACCTGTAATTCTAACATGTAGTCTACACCTGTAATTCTAACATGGTAGTCCAAACCTGTAATTCTAACATGGTAGTCCACACCTGTAATTCTAACATGTAGTCCACACCTGTAATTCTAACATGACAGTCCACACCTGTAATTCTAACATGGTAGTCCACACCTGTCCTGTTAACATGTAGCCCACACCTGTAATTCTAACATGACAGTCCACACCTGTAATTCTAACATGTAGTCTACACCTGTAATTCTAACATGTAGTCCACACCTGTAATTCTAACGTGACAGTCCGCATCTGTAATTCTAACATGGTAGTCCACACCTGTAATTCTAACATGGTAGTCCGCACCTGTAATTCTAACATGGTAGTCCACACTTGTAATTCTAACATAGGAGACTGAGGCAGTAAAATCTTGATTTTTAAGTCAATCTGAGCTACAGAGTAAGACCTTTTCCTGAGCAAGGGGACCCCATCTGGCTATTCACTACATTGTAATTATTTTATTTTTTAAAGATTTATTATGTATATAGTGTTCTGCCTGCATGTATGCCTGCACGCCAGAAGAGGGCACCAGATCTCATTACAGATGGTTATGAGCTACCTGTAGTTACTGGGAATTGAACTCAGGATCTCTAGAACAGCCAGAGCTCTTAACCTCCGAGCCATCTCTCCAGCCCAATTATTATTGTTTTATGTGTTCGGGCATTTTGTTCGTATTCATGTCTGTACCATGTGCATGGGTGGTGTCCACAGAGGCCAGAAAAGGTTTCCAGGTCTCCTGGAACTGAAGCTATAGATAGTTATCAGCTTCCATGTAGGTGCTGGGAATTGAGCCCAGGTCCTCTGGAGGAGCAGTCAGTTCCCTTAGCTGCTGAGCAATCTCTCCAGCCCTGGTTAATCGCTTTAATGGTTTCAAAAACGCTGCACAGAGCCCTAGCGTGGCATATGGGGAAAGTGAAGTTTTAAAGGGACAGTTTGATGATCCAGACCACACAAGCAGAGAGCAGAGCTTGGGCCTTCTTGATTTGGGGCGCTCTCCTGTCTTTCTCACTTGCAAAAGGGCAATCCTGCTGAAATTAGAGGCAGGGTAACCCCTTGTTACCTTGTGCAAGAGGAAGGGTACCTGCTACCCCTCCTGTTTAAGAAGTTCAGATGAACTGATGGCCAGAGGATGGGACAAAGGACCTTACTGGAGTCCAGGAAGTGAGACCACCCTAGCAGGGTCCTCTTGGGAGTTCCTCCCCCAACCTCCGTGTAAGCCCTCCCGTTTCTCAGAAAACAGAACCAAGACGTAAAAGAAACTGGCAAAACAGCGACTGAAGTCTCAGACTACAATCCGTCTCTTTGCCTCCAAATCCAGAAATAGCCTTAGGAATGACAAGATTTTGCTTCTCTCTATGTCTGGAAGACGTTAGGGGAATTGTTTATGAATACCCTTCCTGTTTGTGCCGCAGGGACTGTTGAGGGCTGGTGTTTCAGTCCCTGAAGCATCCAGCAGGTGGAGCTCCTGGTTCTTCTTTCAACCTGCCTACAACGGGGAGTCCCCCATAGCGGGAGACCCAGTGGACTTCAGAAGATGGAAGGGCAGTGCAAACTGAGGGTTTGTGCCTGTGGGGCGCAAATGCAAGCTCTATGGCCTTCTTGCAATAACAGGGCTTTTAAAGGGGGAAATTATTCCCCGAAGTTAAAGAAAAAATACTGCCGGAGTAAACAGACTCCTAAGCTTATCAAGCAAGTGGTGAAAGTCGGCCTGTTGGGGCTTGTATCGCTCTCAAGCGAAAGAAGAGATGGAAGAGTTAGTGCAAGCGCATGTGGCTCTCTGGAAATGCTGGCGATTGCCGGGGGAAATGCCCAGGTTCCCGCTTGCTTTGGGGGAAAGGAAGCCCTCAGGTGTTGCGACAAAGCTGCAGTGTAGGCGGCCCCTCAGGGGTCTTCTGTGCGCTTCCTGCACCTGAGAGCCCTCGCTACTTGGGTGAGGTCATTTCCTGGGCTGGAGCCTCAGTTTCAAGTAAGATGTGCTGATAAAGAATGCCTGAAGCGAAGCCACAGGATATTCCTACTGCATTTACTAAGAAAGCTCCTTCCACGCGGTAGAATCCCAGCACTCAGAAGGCAGAGGCAGGCGGATCTCTTGTGAGTTTGAGGCCAGTCTCATCTACAGGGGGAGTTCCAGGACAGGCTCCAAAGCTACAGAGAAACCCTGTCTCAAACAAACAAACAAACAAAAAATGTCCCTTCCTTCTGAGTATAAGGCTGGTTCCTGTATTCACCTCTTGTGGGGTACTGCCCTTATAGATGATCCCTGCCCCAATCCACCCTCCCTAGAGTACAGGGGTGAACTTACGAAAGACAAAGGACTGGGATGAGGGTGAAGAGTTGAGACATCCTACTCTGCTCATGGCTAGGACCTCTGCCAACTCATGGGCTCCAGAACTACAACTGATTTTTGAGACTTATACCTCCCTGTACTCCAGGGAGCTTAAGAGGCTCATGACCACTTGGTGTGGTGGCTCACACCTTTGATCCCAGCACTCAGGAGGCAGAGGCAGGCCAATCTTTGTGAGCTAGAGACCAGCCTAGTCTACAACAAGTTCCAGGGCAGTCAGGGCTACACAAAGAAACCCTGTCTCAAACAAACAAAGAGACCCATAGCCCTGAAGAGAAGGAAAAGGTAGGTAGCCCCCTGAGTAGCGGTAACCAACCATCATCCTGCCTTCTTGCACCCTGTGCCTCCACCTCCCCCAGGAGAAGGGAGCTGCTGGGTAGGCAAATAACTATGTCCCAGATTCACACAGTCAGTCTCCGGGCCCCGACACTCACCTGCTTCCCAGAGCTCTGAGTCCAGAACACCTTTCTCCATCCCTTTGGCTTGTGCATCTGCCAACATCACCACTTGCTTCTTCTCCCTCTTCCGGGAGGCCCCCAGGCCCTTCAGCTGCTTCTTCTCTTTCTTACTTAGCATGGCATGCAGCTTACCCAGGTCTAGGCTAATGTTGTTTGCCATCAGCTCTTGGAAGTTCTGGAAAAGGCCGTGGAAGAGCTGCTGGTGCTGTCTCAGGCTGTGCCGGGTGTCAGAAACCATGCTGTGTAGGTCTTCAAGGGATCCGTTGAGGGAGGCAGCCCAGGAGGCCTCACAGCATCGCCCAACCTGCTTGACATCAGAGTTTAGGCGTTGAATCTCCTGCTCCAGGTTGGCCAAAGCCGTGGCTTCCTCCTCCCTTCCAGGATCGTGGCTGGGTTCCAGTTGTTCTGCCAACTGTGGGTGCTGCTCCACGGCCTGCTCCAAGACCTCCACTCGAGTGGCCAAGGCATTCCAGCCAAACGCCTGTTCCTGCAGCCCACTGGCGGCATCCCGCAGGGCGAGGCGGATCTGATCATAATTCAGGGGCAGAGGGCGAGGCGCTTCCTCCGACATCTCCTCCATCGTCTCTTCCCCAAAGAGGGCGGTCAGCACCGCCTGGTGCCGCAGTGCATCCTCCAAAAGGGCTGCAAAGGAACTATGCAGCTGGCGCATCTCTCTGCGGGTCTGGTTCGCCACAGTCTTCAGTGCTTCCACCGCGTGCTCCAGCGTCCGCAGCTGGCTTCGCATCCTGGCCCTCTCGGCCCGTGCCCGCTCGCTCTCTCCTTTGTGCTCGTCCATCGCTGAGGACATGGCATCCACAGTGCTTTGCAACGACCGTAAAGAAGAATCGTCTAGCTGGTGCTGCTCATCCAGGCTCACCTGGGTCTCTTCCAGGGTGCGCGTGGCGTCTCTTTGGCCCTCCCGGATGACGTCCACGTCAGAGTTGAGCCTCTGGCAGTTGCAGTCTTTGACATACTTGATGAGGTCTGCATGGCCCACCTGCAGATGCTGCAGAGTGAGGTTTAGCTCCAATAGTTGCTCCTCCAGCTCCACTTTGTTCTCTTCCATGATGAGGGACTTTTCCATCAAGATCACCCGCAGCTCTCGGAGCCCCGTGTGGTTCACCAGCAGCTCCTCCACCTGCCGTTCGACCTTGCTGATCTGATCGAAGGTCTCATCTGATTCAGAGTACAGCTCCTTGATTTCATCTACGTGCCGGCTCAGGACACTGTCCATGTTCTTGAGGGTGCCCTGCAGCGCCTCCTCCCTCTGATCCATGATCCTGTGCAGAGCAGAGATGTTTCTCTGCAGCTGGCCCAGTCTGGCCTGCAGGCTCTCCGGCTCTGGCCTTGCCGCCGCTGCAGCGGATGCCACCACCAGGCTACCGTTGGCCCCTGGGAGTTCCTGAGCCTTGACAAGCTGCTTCAACTTGGTGCTCATCTCAGTTTGCACCTCGGAGAGGGCATGGTGCAGGGAACGGCGCTGGGCATGCAGCTGTTCCTCCACATCCTGCCACAGCTGGCCCACTCTCTGGTTATTCTCCTGGACCTTGGCATCAAACTTGGCACCAAGCTCCTGGAGGTCAGCCCTGGTCACGGTGTCCTCCTGGACCGTCTTGACAGCCTGGCGATTGGCCTCCACCTCGAGAGACAAGTTCCTGATAGCCTGGGAGAGGCTGTGCAAGCTCTCACTGAAGCTCTTCCAGATGGGACCGACGTGGGCTTGCAGAAACGCGTCGACATGGGGCTGTAGGGGCTGCAGGGGCTGCAGGGGCTGCTCTGACAGCCCTCCAGAAAACTCTGCAATAGATACCATGTTTTACACACGTCTGTGGCAGCAGACACCCCTTCCCAGGCAGGGAGAGTAAGGGCCTCTGTAGTCTGTGCCTTCTTGTGGGCTGCTACTCACCGAATTCTGTTTGATTGGTTTCTGTCGTCTCAGCTGTGAGGTTGCTGGCCAGGGCGTCCCAAGGGCCTGGGATGCCATCTTCTACCAACTGGGCATCGTTCTGGAGATTTTGAAGCAGGTGTTCCCGTTGTCCCCGTGGCTCCTTAATCTCACTGAACTCTGTGACAGAGTGGCCTGAAAACATATCAGACATGTTTAAGGCGAACTCACCAGGCCTGGGCAGACAATACAGTCAAGAAAAGACTTGGGACTCAGAGCAAGCGAATATGTTGGCCCTCCTGGAGCTGGAGCTTAGAAGCCATTAGCTTCAGAAGGACAAATGCAGCTCTCTACGCCATCACCTTTGCTCCCACACCCACAGCAAGCGTGACTGATCAGTCAACACGTATCTCTCCGCTATTAGCCACCACGTCATTCCCCGCAGCTCTAACTAAAAGATAGCTGATCAGATAAGGACATGCATCCCCTATCCCACCCTTGAAATCAGTTCATAAGTGTTTAAGTTGTTAAATCAGTTCTTTTGTGTTTAAGGCTGAGACCAGGTCCTGGAGTTGGGAGAGGGGGCAATGTGCAAGAGTGTCAAAAACGCTTCCTCCACGCCTAGGAACTTTTGTAGGTCAAGGGGTAGGAAAGGAACCTGGCAAAGCCAGCTTTCCAAGAAAAATGGGGTTAGGAAAGGGGACAGGTATCAGTCCCAGGTAGTAGCTGAGGACCCTGGGAGCCTGTTCCCCAGAGAACAGTGCAGAACCGCAAGGAAACACATGCTGATTCTTTCAAGGGTAAAGTTTGGTACTTCCTGTCAGAGGAGGAAGAAGTAGACCCACGAGCTCTGTTAATACAGGAAAGCAATGTACCAAGTTCAAAGCCATCCAGCTGGTCCCAAGTCCCCGGGAGTTCACCACTTGGCTCCGTGGGCTCAGGGTTTGCTGTGGGATCTGCAGAGAGAAGCATGGTGTATTGAGTCCAGAAGTCAGAGGATCAGCATGATTTCTGGGAGCAGGGGTTAAGGGGGACTTTGGGGAGCCCTACCATAGTCTTCGCAGTCTGGACCCCGGAAGCCTGGGCAGCATCTCCAGGCCACAGAGACCAGCACCTTCTGTTGGACGCGGTACACTGGCTTCTGGGCCACTCGGTACCTGAGGAAGAAAGCAGGGGCTCAGCACCTCTGGCCAGCCCACTGGGCCTGGAAAGTGACCTGCCCACCCCACTCACATGGCTTTGGCTCTCTGGCAGTCAGGAGCCCCCTGTGGACACGGCTGCTGTGAATGCACCAGGAATTTCTCTGTTTTGCAAGCAGCTACGAAGGTGACCAGTCTAGACTTCTGATAAGGGCACCAGTTCCTGGAAAAGAAGCCATAGGAGAGTGTTGTGAGGCTTGCCCCGCCTCCCAGTGCCCCGCCAATGTCTAGGGATGCCCCACCCTGCCTCCTGCCCTGTCCAGCTCTGGGGTTCTGGAAACCATTGAATGCCAGGGAAGGGAGCTCTTGTCTTAATCCCCAGGCTCTGCAAAGCCACCCAAAAGAGCCCCTGAGGCATTGTCTTTCCAAAGCCTCCCCAGGGTAGGTAGAGAGGCCAAGAGGTCCCCCAGTCTAACACAGCTGCCTGCGAGCTGTGGGGCTCTCACTCTGAATCTGCAGTTTCTGGCTTGTGACACACCACTACAGTTAGCGGTGGTGACGCTCCTTTCTGGGTGGGCTCTGGGACTACTTTGCGCCCTATCCTGGCAACAGCCCAGTTCTTCTCCCATCTTTTCTCACCAGAACATGCCTGTACCTACTACTCCCCGGCCCTGCTACTGGACAAGGGGCTTTCTAGCGTTTACTGGGGAAGGAAGGTGACTGGGTGGAACAGCCTCCTCTCTGGGAAGGTCTCCACTTAGTGATCCTGCAGAGAAGTTGGGGTTGCATCCAGTATACTCAGCCCTTGGGAGGCTGCCTCTCCATTGTTACCCTTTGCTTGTATGCACTGTAGAGGCTCTGGGGATGGGGAGCATGCTCACTCCCGAGGGCTGGCTCCCTGGGTTCAATGCATCGTCCCCTCATAGTTAGCTACCCGAACAAAGCTCTCCGGAGATGCAAGTGGCAATGGCCTCTGCTGCCCCATGCAATTCAGTACATCCTGGGTGCCAGGTACTGGCACTGGCACAGGCGACACCAGGGACATACAGATTTTCCCTGAAGGGTCCCAAGGAGAACAGGCAACCTCAGAAGAAGGGGTGTGGTTAAGACCTATAAAAGGTCTGATTACAGGGCTGTGTCTAAAGGGTGAGTCAGGCGAGGAGCTGGGGGTTTGGATAGGGCTGTGGATGTCGGAAGGGGCTACAGACAGAAGCAAGGGAAGTAGAAACCTTCATAGGGATCCCAGAGGAAGAACTGGGCCACATCTTGAGGCCACGGGAAGCAGAGAAGCAGGGAAATCACAGAGGCTCTCCAGTTCCAGGATCCAGGGAGAATGGGAGTCAGTAAGACATGGATGGTCTAGGGTAGAGGCCTTAGGGTCTAGAGGAGAAAAGGGGGCATCTCAGACCAGGTGATGGGGACATGGAGGAAGTGGCCATGCCCGGCGGTCATCAGAGAGCAATGTTCAGGGACTTTGCTGGTTGGGTGTCTTGTTGGTATTGGAATTTTACTTTCTGAAGCTGCCCTTTGCCCTGGGGCCATTAGGCACCATTAAAGATGGGGGGGGGGTGGAAGGAAGAACTTAATGGCCATTGTGTGGCCACACCCATTGTGGTCCTGAGACACATACACACCTCACTGCACACAAGCTGCTCACACTTACCCACCCCACCACAATGGCCTGCTCTCCCACCAGGCTCCTAGAAGCCTGACAGGCAGCCTTCACCTTCTGGGCAGCAGGCTAGGAAATCTTGCTAGAAAAACTACCTAGTCTCAGCAAAAGATACCTGAGATGGTGACATCAGGAGAGCCTCCCAGTGAACTGCCCAGCGGAGACTCCTGTACCAGAACAGCTCAGAAAGTGTGTGACGTGACTGGATGTCTGAGGATGAACCCTGAGAAAACTCTGTTACAGAATAAGGAAGCTGAACCAAGGTACAGCTTGGTATCAGAGCATGTGCCTGGCATATACAAGGCCCGAAGTAAATCCTCAGTACTGAAAAGAACAACAACAACAACAACAAAAGATGAGCAGAAAGTCAAAACGGACAAATGGGAGAGGGAGGGTTCCATTTGGAGAGAACCCCGACTGCGTGGAGAAAGAATCCCGCCCACAAATTTATCCAGCGTTTCCACATAGGTAAGAGAAGTTGCTACGTGGCAGAAACAAGACAGGGACTACTTTGGGATGGGGCCGTATAAGGCGTTGGCAGGGTATTCGGAGAACAAAGAGAACACTTGAAAATGAAAAGACTCCATTAGACATGAAGAACCAAAACAGAACCAGGCTGGGGACACAGCCCAGAGGCAGAGTGCTTGCCTGGAAGACAGGAAGTTCTGGGCTAGATTTCCAACACCGTATAAAAACAGGTTTGGTGGCACAGGCCTGTCATCCCAGCCATCAGGGGGTGGAAGCCAGAGGATCAGGATTTCAAGGCCACCTACATAGTGAGCACCAGGCAGCCTGAGCTATATGAGACCCTGTTTAAAAAAAACGAAACAAAAGCAAGCTGGAGAGATGGCACTCGGTGGTTTAAGAGCTCTTGCTCTGGCAGAGAACCCAGGTTCAGTTCCCGGCACCCACATGTGGGCTCACAGACATCTTTAACTCCAGGCCTTCCGACCTCCATGGGCACCCAGTATCCATTCGGTACACAAATGTGTGAGCAGACAAAACACTCGTGCACACAAGTAAAAAGACAAATAACAAGAAAGGCAAGCAAATAACAAGACAGAAAGAGCAAGAGGAGATGAAAAATGAGAGAAGAGAGGGGGAGCATGAGTCCCAGGCCCAACATCCAGATGATGTGGATGACAGCAAAAGGAAGAAGGCTGTGTGTGTGTGTGGTGTTTGCATGTGTGTGTTTGTGTGATGTGTGTCTGTATGTGGTGTGTCTCTGTGTGGTGTATGTGTGGCGTGTTTCAGTGTGTGTCTGTATGTGGTGTGTGTGGTGTGTTTGCATGTGTATGTTTGTGTGTGGTGTGTGTAGCGTGTATCTGTATGTGAGGTGTGTTTCAGTGTGTGTCTGTACGTGGTGTGTCTCTGTGTGGTGTGTGTTTGTGTGGTATGTGTGTACCAGACATAAGAAGTCTTGAGTTTTCAATGCAAAAGACCCACCAAGAACCTGCAATAAGATAGAAATAAGCCCACACCAAAGCTCACCACTGGGAAATTTTAGGACTCTGGGAACAAGATGGTTATATCTACATTCTTATAGAAAGAAAAATCAACACACATACACTGAGAAAGAAGGGAGGAGAGAGAGAAAGAGAGACTTCTTTCTGGACCCTGGGACGAGAGGGCTTCTGTGATATTGCTTCTCTGCTTCTAACCTCTCTCTGCTTCCCATGACCTCTATCTAAAAAATAAACAAGTAAATAAGTAGGATATATTACAGAGATCAATGACAAAAGAATTGCCTAATAATTTGTATGTGTGTTGCCTAATTGCCTGTAATTGTGGGGGGGGGGGAGGAAGGGAGACAGACAGACAGACAGACAGACTGACACACACACACATATACACAGTGACCTTGAACCTCTCAACAACATTCTCTGGTTTAGAAACACAGTGATGAGAATTATATTAACAATATTGGCAGAAAGTATTTGCCAACCTAGAATCCTGTGCACATATTATCTATCAGTCAACAGGAGAATATAGAATGGACACATTTTCAAACACAGCAAATTATATCCAGGTCATCTACTTAGCATCCCAGACAGGAAGGATTGCGTGAGCTCAGAGTTCAAGGTCAGCCTGAGCAACAGAGTGAAGCCTCTACTTCAAAATCAAACAAACAAATAAATCTTATGTATTAGGTGTCTAGCCTGCTGTCTCTCTTGTACCTCTTAGCAGTCGATCATTAACAATATGGTTCAAAACCTTGCCTGGACATAGAAACCATCGGTGGCTTTTAAAAGCCAAGGTCCCTTGTGGGTTAAAGGTGCATCTTGATGATAGTACGCTATCATCAGCATCAGGTGCTGAGCCTGCCAGAGAGTGAACCCCCAGCATCACGATAAAGTATAATAATGGTCTCTAAGCTGAACCCCAGACCAGTTTCAGAAGACCCCCCAAGTCTGGGCGAGAGCATCAGCATTCTAGAACTCTCTGGGTCATTCCAAGGCATAGCCTAGAACTGAGTGTCACGAGGGTCCAGGAAATCCACCAGTGCAAGAGAATGCTTATAATGCCAACACTTGGGAGTCTGAGGCAGGATGATGTTGACTTCCGACTTTTGAGAGATGGCTCAGTGTTTGAGAGAGCTGGCTGCTTTCTTTTCCAGAGGACCTGGGTTCAATTCCCAGCATCCACATGGCAGTTCACAACCATCTGTAACTCCAGTTCCAGGGGACCCAATGCCTTCTGGCCTCTGCAGGTACAAGACACACATATGATGCACAGAAGACATATTTGCCGGCAGGGCTCTCAGGACAGTGGTGGAGCAATGCAGTGGTCCAGAGGGCAGCCTGCAAGGCAGCTCTGGTTGAGAACACAGTTAATTGACCTCTAATATGAGTGCTAAAAGAATATGTAGACAGCGGTTGAGAAAATGAGCTTTTAAACAAAAACAAAAACCAAGCGGAGGAGAAAAAAAAGTTTTAATCCAGGGAAAACTAAAAACATGAAGAGGGAACAAATGATTCGTAGTTTATTTCATGACTGTAACCATGTAGCGGTTACAGTCACTTGATTAGAAATACTCTAAAGATTGGGAGAATGGCAAGGTATGTGTGTGTGTGTGTGTGTGTATGTTTGTGTGTGTGCGTGTGTGTGTGTACGCGTGTGTGCAGGTGTTTACCTTTGTGTGGTGTGGGGAAAAGAGCTGACTCACAGGCAATAGTACTTCCAAAGAAGTAGCAATGTTAAGTACGTAATTCAGAAACACAGAGATCAATGACAGAAGAATTGCCTAGTGAGTTAAAAGTCAATACTTTGAGGGACAAAGGGCGCTGGGGCTTTTTATGGTTTCCGCAAACCTTGTAGAACTGACTGACTTCAATCCAGGAGCGTCATACGTAGTGTGAGTTGTGAACGTGAGGTGACCTAGAGTGACCTGTGGATAGGAAACCTCCACTGAGGTACTGCCTAGACTGGTTGGGCCTGTGGCTAATTGCTATCCAAGGGCCAGCCCTCTGTGGGTGGGGTCATCCCTAGGCAGGTGGACCTGGGGTGTATAAGAAAAGTAGCTGACCAAGCAAGGGGGCACGAAGCAGCTTCCTCAAGGCTTAGTTCCCGTAGCTTTCCTCTCATCTTCTCACGGGAAAGGCAAATTCATTCTATAATACAGGGCTGCAACCTGTCGGCCAAACGAGCCTTCTCTTATTGCACCCGAATAAACACCCAGATTGCTTTTGATTGGTATCCGATCACAGAGAGGCAAAGTAGAGCAAGTGGCGAGCAGCTTCCTCTCTAAAAAGACAGATGGTAAATATTTTACATAGGACTAACTGCACAGGGCGGAATGGAAAGTTGAGCTATTTGTTCAACAATTATTAAGAATTTTAAGAAGCTGGAATGTGCCCAGTGTATGCCCTTCGGAGTCCTTGTAGGGTCCCAGGGCTGAGCTCGGCATGCAGATGTTCAGGCCACATGCCCTTGAAGCTTGCTCTGAATCTAGGCTTTCCAGTCAGGATGGACACTGTCACAGCTACTTCCGTCATAACACGAAAGCAGTCTCTAAAGATATGTCAATAAGTGAACCCAGCTGTGTGCCAATAAAACTTTATTTAATCAAAAATCGTGGCCCACTGGCCATTGTTTTCTGGCCCCTGCATAGGAGTGTGTTTATTTTTTTTTTAAAAAATGAAACTTTAAATAAATAAATGAACTCGAGGGAGGCTTGATGGTACATGCCTATAATCCCAGTACTTGGAGAACTGAGAAGGAAGATTTCAAGTTTCTGGGCAACTTGGCTACATAGCAAGATTGGAAAAAGAAAAAAAAAGCAGGAGTTTGGGGTTGTTGGTAAAATACTTGCCACATAAGCATGGTGAACTGATTTTGGTTCCCCAGGACCCACGTGAAAAGCCAGACACAGTTGTGCGCACCTGAAATCCAGCTCCGGGGAGGCAGAGGATTTCCGGGGCTGCTGCCCAACTAATCTGGTCTAGTTGGTGAGCAGGAAGTCAAGAAAGCCCCTTGAATTGAGCAATTGAGGAAGACTCTTGATGTTGACCTTAGGCCTCCACATGCACGAAATGCACAAGTGTGTGTACACACACATGCAGACATATGAACACATGCACACACACACAAAGGAAGTAGAAAAGTTGGGAGAACGCTTGCTAGCACGCATGGAGTTCTAAGTGAGTTCAGTACCAGCACCGCATAAAACCAGGAATGGTGGCACAGCCCTCAGGAGGTAGAGGCAGGAGGATCTGAAGTTCAAGGGCACCTTCTGCTACATAGCGAGTTCTAGGCCAGCACCTAGAATACTTCCCACAGGGCAGGGAAACTTGATTGCTCTTTGGGCTAACGAGGGAGGGGGACTTGATTGGGGGAGGGGGGGAAATGGGAGGCGGTGGCAGGGAAGAGTCAGAAATCTTTAATAAATAAATAAAAATTAAAAAAAAAAAAAACCTGTCTCAAAGCCGGGCGATGGTGGTGCACGCCTTTAATCCCAGCACTCGAGAGGCAGAGGCAGGCGGATCTCTGTGAGTTTGAGACCAGCCTAGTCTACAGAGCTAGTTCCAGGACAGGCTCCAAAGTCACAGAGAAACCCTGTCTCAAAAAAAAAAAACCTGTCTCAAAAAAGAAATAGAAAAAAGAAAGAAAAGAAATAAAAAGCGGTGTGTGGTGGAACTTACATGTAATCCCGGTACTTGGTATATTGGTAGGTAGAGGCAGGAGGCAAGGCAGGAGGTTCAGTAGTTCAAGGTCATCCTCAGCTATAACAGGGAGTTTGAAGCTAGCGTGGGCAACCAGAGACTCTGTGTCAAAACAAAACAAAACGAAACAGGAATGCTGGCTCGGATTTGGAGGTGGGAGTGAGGGACGGTGTCCTCAAGATGCACTGTTGGTGAGAATACAAGCTAGTGCAAAATGGATATCAATCTAGATGACCCCCAAACACTAAAGACTACAGAAACTGGTCCTGGTGGTGCAGGCCTATAATCCCAGTGCCGGGGAGGCAGGAAGAAGGAGGATCAGAAGTTGGAAGCCAAGGTCAACTAGCTTGAGCTACATGGAGACCCTGTCTCAAAAATAAACAGGGTAGCCAGGCAGTGGTTGGTGTGGGATTCCCCTCTGTATGCTATGAATATGCTTTATTACCATTAATTAATAAAGAAACTGCATTGGGCCTATAGCAGGGCAGAATAGAGCTAGGTGGGGGAAACTGAGAAAGAAGGCGGAGTCAGTGAGATGCCTTGGAGCAGCCAGAGGGGAAAGATACAAGCTGCCAGCTGTAACCTTGCCAGCAGGCCACAGTGTCATGGTAAAATATAAAGTAATGGAAATGGGTTAATTCTAGATGTAAGAGCTAGCTAGCAATATGCTTAAGCTATTATTGGCCAAACAATATTGCAATTAATACAGATTTCTGTGTGATTATTTCAAGTTTGGGCAGCCCGGAATGAACAAGCGGCCTCCCCCAACAAGTTGTGGTGAATGTCTTTAATCTCAGCATTGGTCCAGCATGATCTACAGAAGGAGCTCCAGGATAGTTAGGGATATACAGAGTAACCTTGTTTAAGAAAAATAACAGACAAAAACAGGAAAACAAACGGGCTGGAGAGATGGTTCTGTGATTAAAGGCACTGGCTGTTCTTCTAGAGGACCCCTGTTAAATTCCCAGGACTTAAGTGGTTGCTCACAACTGTCTGTAACTCCAAGTCCAGGGCACCCAGCGCCCTCTTCTGGCCTCCTCGGGCACTAGGCACACACATGGTACACAGTCAAACATGCAGGCAAAACACCCATACACGTAACATTTTTATTATAATTTAAAAATTTTTTATCTTTTTATATAGCAGAAAATACTTTGTATTTATGGGGAACAACAGAATTTTGTTGTTTATTTTTAATTAACATAAAATGTAGAAAAACTAAACAAAAATAGTTAAACCCTAAAACTAAAACAAAATATGTGATTACCATACGACCCAGCTCTAGCACTCAGGGTGTATACTGAAAGGGATTTACACCAGCAGATGGAGATACCAACACATCCTGCTAACCAGGCTGCTTGCAGCAGTCGATGTGTGGAGTTAGAGTGGATCTCTCAGCAGATAAATGGATAAAGAGCATGGTGTATGTATAGTATATATATTTATATATGGTATATATATATATATGTGTGTGTGTATGAAATATATATTCAGTCGTCGAAGGATTGAAATAATGGCATTTGCCGGAAAATTAAAAGAACTAGAGATCATCACATTAAGGGAAGTCAGCCACACTCAGAAAAACAAGTAGCTGCTGTGTATTCTCGTTCTCAGAATCTGGGCTTAAAAGCAAAAAGCACCTGAAAGTAGAAGCCAGACGAGGGGGAGGAGGAGGGAGCGAGGGAGGAGGAGGAAGCAGCAGCAGCAGCCTGGGATGAGGGAGGAGAACAGGAAAGGGTAATAGGGTGCGAGTAAGATCAACTCCATAAATCGAATGTCTGAAAAATTCATGACAAGGGCTAAGGAAATGGCTCGCTGGCAAAGCACTTATCTATGCAAGCACGAGAGCCTGAGTCTGGATCGTCAGCACCCACAAAAAGTCAGGCATGGCCGAATGCACTTGTAATCCCAGTGCTGGGGAGCCGGGGTGGGGGGCAGAGAGAGGGACAGACAAAGTCAGAGAGGAAGAGGGAGAGAGGGAGGGAGGAGAGAGAGAGAGAGAGAGAGAGAGAGAGAGAGAGAGAGAGAGAGAGAGAGAGAGAGAGAGAGAGAGAGAACGAGAACATCTGGGTCAGTGAGCGTCCTGGGATGCACAGGGCCCACGCCACACTCCAACAATAATGGAATATCCAGTCCAGAAAGCCTGAGAACCAATGTAAACAAGCCCCACCTCACACACCTTAAGCTCGCTCCTAGAGCCCAGGAGGCCTGTGCCGAGAGCTGGGGCGGGGTGGGGGGTTTGGGATGGTGGGGCGTGGCCTGGTCCAGCCTGCCGAAGTGATGGGACTTTCCTGCTCTCCCTCCTGAACTGAAAGTCGTGCTGCCCACCCTTCCTGCCCGGGAACTTTCTCTTCTGCGCTGCCACCCCGCCGCCGCCGCTGGCTCGCTCCCCCCTTGGCAGCTCCCCGCTTGGCACAGCACAGGCGGTCGGCCTCGAGGCCTGGGAAAATTCCTAACCTTTGCTTTGGTTTCCTATGGCTCTTGGCAGCTCCTGGGAGGCCCTCAGCACATGTGCCCCAGGCTCGACGTGCTGAAGTGCCCCATTGTTCTCGCTGCCCTCGCCTCAGGCCTGCTCCTTCTTTTGTAGCCTGCTATGAGGATCCCTGCTGGGCACCCTCATCTCCCAAGGAAGGTGTACTGAGGATCGGGTGCCAGTCAAGAGTGAACGTAGGGGTCGGTCCCAACCCTGTGTGGCACAGACCGCAGGGGATGCTGAGCCTGAGTGGGAGCTCGGAACCTGAAGCTCCCCTCCCCTTTCCTTCCTGGAATCTGGTGACCTTGAGTCCTCCCACTCCTGGAAATGTGCAGAAGCGGCATCCCTGGAGACCAAGAGGGGTTGTGGGGAAGGCTGACAGAGGCTGTTGCGGGGAGGGGCTGGTGCTTTCTGCATAATGGAAGCGCCTCAGCTGCGGTGGCCGCCTTCACAAGAATGTGTCTTCGCTAACCAAGGAGCCCATCTCTACAGGTTCTTTCTGGCTTGGTGGTGTCCTTTCTGGCAACCTTGCTTGCTCTCAGAGGCCTGCATCCAGCTGTCAGTGTGACCATCCCAGGGAACTCATCCTCCTTCCTGGGGCTTTGTCCCTAGACAGGGAGGGATGGAGTGGTGGTATATCTTGGCAGGGAAACCCAAAGCCGGCCTGGACCTGGGACTCCCTGAGGATAAGCCTAAGATGCCTCAGTCCTGGCCTGTGGAGCTCTTCCCTGTGGGACCCTGTGTCCAGAAGCGGGGACAGGTACAAGGGCACAGTGTTGACTCCATTTTGCTGCCGTGTGACCCCTAGTGACATGCTGAACAGCTCTGGTTCTTGAGCTACAAGCTACAGAAGTCCCGAGTGTTCCTTCCGTTCGGAGGAGCCTGCTCCGGGGAGTAACACTATACCCCCACCCTGCGTGGGAGCGGATCAGGACAGGGAAGACCTGGCTCCCAACTCTTATGAGATCTGAGGCCCTAAGTGGCATCCTCACCATTCTGAGCTGTCACAACAACATAGAAGATGGGCACCCTCTCCCAGCGTCGTCGTGGCCCCTACCACAGACCCAGTCTCTAGTGCAGCTGACTTGGGTCTGAGGAGCCCACATGCTACATACACACCCAAACCAAGAAACTAGGAGGAACCTCTTCCCTGTGACATCCAAAGGTGTTCCTTGCTAGTTCCTTGGCCCTGCCCCTTCAGGTTCCCCAGGGGCTTAGGAAGCAGTTAACCATGTCCCTCTGGGACCTGGCAGTCTGGGGACACAGGGTGTGGAGACTCTAAACTTGTTTTGTTTCACTGTTCTTCCAAAGGCTCTGATCCCTGTGAGTGCAGGGCCTGCCTGGTACCAGGTGTCTGGAAACTGGAGGGCCACACAGAGAGCAGGAGGTCTAAGTCTGACGCTGTGCTGCCCCATCCCCCACCCTCGCGACTGATGGAGTACTCCCCCTCCCCTTCCCCTGCTCTTCAAGGATCCGAGTGACACTTCTGCCTCCTGTCACAGGAACCTGGGAAGCCATCAACCCAGGAAGCAGCATTTCCTTCCTTTCCCACTAGGCTCTCCGGATACTTCAATAACTTGGGCTTGAACTGCGGGGTTCAAGCTTCTGGGGATGCGAAAGGAAACCCCAGTAGGCAGAAGTCCTAGCCTGGCTGGCCTGAGCATTCCTGGGATCAGAAGCAGCACAAACCCTCTAGTCACTAGAGCCTAGTGCAACAGCATCCAGGGAAGATGGAGGGGCCTCTGCTCTCAAGAACTAAGGAGCAAGCAGACCTTCTCCACACCCGGGAGAGTATAAGAACAAGGACCACCTCCTGACCCCTCCTTCTCCTCCATCCTTCCCTTCACAATGGGAGGAGGAACTTGCCTCCTGGGACCTACTGCTGGGGTAAGAGAGGCTTGGTCCCTGTCCTGAGGTCAGAGGTGGGTGGTAGGACTGCCTTCATCAACCATCACCTGTGCTCCGGAGCCTGTAGTAGAACTGGGGATAGACCTCTTCCTCTACACCACCAGACTCACCCCCTCCACCCTAATCAGCGCATGCTCCCTGTCACTCTGAGGCTTCTTTCTGGCTAAGACTGCTTTCAAGAAAGTGCCCAACAGGGGCGATGGTGGTGCACGCCTTTAATCCCAGCACTCGGAAGGCAGAGGCAGGCGGATCTCTGTGAGTTCGAGACCAGCCTGGTCTACAAGAGCTAGTTTCAGGACAGGCTCCAAAGCCACAGAGAAACCCTGTCTCGAAAAACAAAAAAAAAAAAAAAAAAAAAAAGTGCCCAACAGATATTCCCCTGGGAGTGTCAGAAACGGATGGGAACCTGGCCCCTGGCAGATTTGTCTGGGAATGGCATCGCAGTTCCTTGGGTGGGGCGGCGAGGGGGGGGGAGGCTAAGGATGGGTGTGAGCTGGCTGCCCAGCCTGAGAGGTCGCAGGGTTCCATTCAGAGAGCTGGGTATGAAAGGTGAAGATCCGACTCTCCTAGGCTGTGACCTGGGCAGGACAGTCAGTCACTGTGAGGAAGGCTGTTGGGAAACGCAATAGAAATAACACTTGAAAAGCCGCACCTCGGAGGCTGGCCCAGGAAGGGCCACCTGCATTCTGCCTTGGACGTGTCCAGTCATGAGACTACAAACCCTGAGGGACGAGGGACAGAGCCAGAGTCCAGGTACCTTGAAGTGTAATGAGGATGTTGGAAAACCATGTCTGGGGTCAGCTGTATCCTGTCCATCCGGGAGGCCTCACGGAGTTGCCCTAGGAGCCCCTGCCTCCACGAGCTCGGGGGTTTCAGGAGCCCTTCACTCACTGCTCAGTCCTGGCCTGGTACCTTGGGCACTCAGCTCCAAATGCCTCCCCTAGGGGGTAGCTGCCTTGTTGGGGCTCAGCTTTCAGAGCTGAGTTCCTTCAAAGAGTAGCCATCAGCAGCAGGAAGCATCTAGAACATCAGTCCCTCTGAGTTCCATGCTGGTAGCTGATAGTGGGAGCAGTGGAAGTCCCTGATAAGGGTCAAGCAGGGACCACCCTGGCATCCTCAGGCTGGGCCCTGAAGTACTGGATCCAGGAAACTAGCACCAGTTAGCCATATATCAGCCCATCCCACAGACATGTGTCTGGGACTCAGCTATCACCCCCTGCCCTCTGCCATGGCCAGGATCTCCTTACCGTCCGATGGGGTCTCTGCTGGTATCGGCAGTCTCTGCTTTCCAGCCCGCAGGTACCCTGAGCCTTTTGGGATCAGAGAACCTAGTACCAGGGTCTTGTGCCCAGGCCCCCAGAAGTCCCCAGCTCAGGTACCCCCCAAGGCCCAGCATCAGTGTCAGGATCATGACGACGGGCAGGCGTAGCTGGCTCCACTGAGGTTCAACCTTGCCAGTTGAACCAGACTCCCAAATTTGCTGGTGATGTGGTCTTCAAGTCAGAAAGAAAAGAAAACATGGGGACAACAAAGGGAGGAAGTGGCCTGGTCCGGCCCACCCGGTAAGTCTCATCCGCCCCCGCCTCTTCCAGCCTGGTCCCCTCTGAGGTCAGCAACCACTCAGGCCAATTCCTGTGTCCTAAGGGCACTTGAATCAGGACATTGTGGGTGTGTGAGACACACGAGGGTGACCCTATCAAAGCCATTTCTACAGGACTCTGTTCTGGGCCTGGAGACAGAACGGTGGAAAGTGTCAGCCTCGGGAGATAGGGTGCCACCCACACTGTTGGCCAGGAAGTGGGGGGCAGGCCCTTCGTGCCTTCTCAGCACCGCTTGGTGCTGGGCTATGGGAACCAGCAGGTGGGTGGAAGCTCAGAGAAGGGAAGGAACTATGCTAGAAACACACAGCGTGTCACCCAGTCCATTGCAGGCATGGGGGAAATTGTGTGTTTCTCAGCTTTCCAACAGGTTTGACTGGAGCCCCAGGGTCAGGAGCATCCAGGATGCTGTGGGTAGCTGGACACCCAGAGTAGCCTGCAGGGTGGGCTCTTACCGGACAGGCCCTGACCCCTGCCCAACCTGGGACACTGAGGCACAGGCCAAGATGCTTACCTTCTGCACACCACATTCAGGACACAAGACCCCCATGACTTCCCAAGGGTGAAGGAGGGACAATGATAGATTAGGATACGTTCGGCCTCCTGCAAACACCCCCTCCCCTGGGTGACAGGAGTCAGTAGGGCAGAACTGAGCCAGAAGGGGCCCAGGCCCTGCTCTCTGGTGTCCCCCCTGGGGCATGCTTTCTCCAGCCCGCCCTCCCTGCCCCCACCCCGCCCTGGGCTGGCCGGGTTCCAGCCAGCAGCCACAGCATCAATATTTCATCCACGTCAATAAGAGGCAGCGGCGGCAGGGACGGCTGCAGCCAGCACTTGCCAGCTCCGGTCCCTAGCTCGCAGCAGTCAGGTCCCATCCTCGCAACCACCATGGACGTCTTCAAGAAAGGGTTCTCCATTGCCAAGGAAGGTGTGGTGGGGGCTGTGGAGAAGACCAAGCAGGGAGTGACGGAAGCGGCGGAGAAGACCAAGGAAGGAGTCATGTATGTGGGTGAGTGTGGCCGTGGGGCGGGGCAGGGCGGGGCAGAGGGCTCCCTAATGTAGGCCGGCACCTACTACCTTCCTTCTGCTGAGTCCCCCCAGATTCGGGGGAGCATTTTGAGAGAGGTGAAACCCTGATTGTTGAGGCAGGGTCCCCCACACTCTGGAGAATATGCTCATATCCGTCTTTGGAACCTTTGGGGGTGGGACTCTCAAGTCTTTAGGGCAGGAGTTAGTGCCTCTCAGACCACCTGAGTGTGTATGTACAAAAGCATGTACGTACATGCCTGGGGTCGCCTACGCTTGGAGACCCAGAGACAGTGATCTGCTCAGGTGGACCCCGCCTTCTCCAATGGGAGCTGCTGCAGCCAAACGAGGCCACATGACCCCACTAGAGGAAAGGGGTAGGCTGTGGAGAGGGGCCCCGGTTAAGCGTTCAACCCACCCCAGCTCTCTGGTCTCCCTCCAAAGAGGGGGCAGGGGTGGCCAAGCCTGTGACTCAGCTTTCTCTGCCCTGTTCAGCTCCTGCTTGAGGCCCGGGCCACACCCATGTGAGGCCCATAGACCCACCAGTGACCCTACCTCAGGCCTGATCTCCTTTGTCCCTTCTTCCTGTCCTGTCTCCTTCCCGTCTGTCTTCTGCCTTTCAGACATAGCAGGAAATGTCCCTTTGAAGGGGCTACTGTCCCCAGACAGCATCCTCATTCCCTCCTGCCTGCCTCCACCCCAGGGTATCCAGCTCTTAGCCCTGACTGCCTGAACACCTCTTCCCTCTGACAGGCACCAAGACCAAGGAGAACGTGGTACAAAGTGTCACCTCAGGTAAGGCGACCCACAATCAGGGACCCATGAATCCTGCCCTGTACCCAGGGCCCACACCTAGAGGCCTCCTTGTATCAGCTGGGACCCTAAGTTCCAGGTGACCCAAACTACTATATTCCCTAAAGATAAGCCAGAGCAGGCTCCTGTGCCCCCTGCCCCCACCCTGCCCCGCCCCATCCATCACATTGTTGCTGCCCTAGAGTCAGAGAATGGCATGGAAGTAACCAAAAGTCAGACATCCGAGCTCTGGGAAGGGGTGTTCTCCCCAACTCGGGTAGGCAGCAGTGGAGATGCTCAGGGCTGAGTCCAGCCCGAATCCTCCGCAGTGGCTGAGAAGACAAAGGAGCAGGCCAGTGCCGTCAGTGAAGCTGTGGTCACCAGCGTCAACACGGTGGCCAGCAAGACCGTGGAGGAGGCAGAAAACATCGTGGTCACCGCTGGGGTGGTTCGCAAGGTGAGTCTGGCTCATGTCCTTTCCCTGGGCTCCCTGGCAACAGGAGACACTGTTGGGCACATGGGGAAGGAAGGAGCGTTAGACGCTGCTTGACGTTACAGGTAGCACTCATTGTGTGTGTTGGGGTGACATGCTGATTTTACAACAGTTCATATCTGGAATCCTTTCCACACCCCTGGATTGGGGACTTGGGATTTGTTTTATGCACAAACACCCAAACCATGCCCAGCCCATCACTTTTGGAATACAGGAAATAAATTTTACAAGTGAATTCAGGGCCCTATATGGCGAAAGGCAGCCTTCTAGACAGGCTAAAACTTCCAAGCCACCACTAGGACTACCTGTTAGCCTTTGTTCAACCTCCATCGGTCTCAGGGTCTGACCGCTGCCTCCCCTTGAAGTGGTGGGGGGAACACTGCCCCCTTGTGGTAGACAAGCAGCAGGGCTCTGACGCCACCCTCTGCTGAAGTCTTTGTGTGAGCATGTGGGTTGTACGTGCGATGTAGGGATGGTGGCGATGAACATGGATGGGTATGCATGCGATGTATGCGTGTGTGGCAGGCAGCTGAACGATTAGGGCTCTCGGGCTCTCTAGGGATAGAGGCCAGAGGTGGGAGCTGTCTCAGCACTTGCAGGCCAGTAGCTCTGCTTTAAGCATTTTACACTTACCCTTTGCATGGGCTCCCACATTCCACAAAACAGGATGTGGAGAGAAAAGCCTAGAGAGACTGTGTCGCGTGGTTAGCCTGTGTGAGCATGGGGCTTCCATGAGTGCCAGCTCAAAACTGAGAGTAGACTGTGAAGGGATGGGGGTTCCAGAATAGAGGTTGAGAGGAAGCTGAGTCCAAAGACTTGTTATCTTCAGCCCCCATACTTACAACAGGCCGCCCCAGTGGCAGAGCCCCAGGGTCCCACACAGCCAATACTGCAGAAGTCTGCTCTGAGGAGGGGGTCAAAGGGGAGGGGTCACCCACCCCAAACACTTGCTGCTGGGATCAGCACAGGGTCTCTTGTCTGAAATGGCACCATCTCACAGGACTGTGGGGGAAGGCAGAGAAAGGATGCCAGTAAGCGTTTCTGCCAGGCACGCGGTGGGCACCCCAGGAAGCCTCCTCCCAAGCCCCTAGCAAAAAGGTTCCTGGGAGCTCGTTTCAGTCTACCCCTTGCTAAACGCCGAAGAAACTACTGAGCCCTCTGAGCGGTACCAAGGCATAGTCATTACCCGGTAACACTATACCTCACCCTACCAGTGACCTTCAGAAGAGCGCAGCATGGCCGTCTGGCCACTCATGCCATGGGGTTCAGGCGCCACTCTTGGGGTAGTATGCCCAGGCAAGCAGTCGCTTGCCCTTCTTCCAAAGAGCCTGGCTCTGTATGATCCTGGCTGAAAGTTCTGCGTCCTTTTGTCTCTCATTGTTTGGGTCCTGAGGTAACACAGGCTCTGAGAACGGACTTCGGAGGGACCATCAGTCTTGTTCTAAACTCCCTGCTGTCTTGAGCATGTCAGCACATGCTGTGGAGAGAGAGGAGACGGAAGATAGGCCCGAGTCCAGAGCACGTCCAGAAGGCAGGAAGAGGGGCCTGGAGCAAGCAGGAGCCCTGCCAACATGTTGTGCTCTGAGCCCTTGAAGTAGTTTCTAGGTCCTGACCCCTATGCTCCGGGGTGCTGTGAACAGTGATGGCATACCACTGTTCAGAGTGAGGGGGGTCATGTGATCCAAGGGTCTCTGCCCACTCCCAACCTTACTCCATATCTCCCAGACTTCCTCACTTAAGGAAGCCAAGCCTACCGGGAGGCAGGTACCCGTGACTTAGCTCTGTTTGTGGAAGATGAAGCTGGCTTGCAGGGTATCTGGTACCCTCAGAAGTCTTGGGAATCTGGCACCTCCAGATGTTCGAAGGACAGTAAAATGGTGAAAGGCCCCTGCTCATCTGTGAGACCTGAAAGGGGAGGCCGGGGCAGCTGAGGGTCAGTGTATCTCTTCCCATAGCCTTGTGTCCCCTTTGCACCCCACTGTAGGAGGACTTGGAACAACCCGCGTCTGCCCAGGACCAGGAGGCCAAAGAGCAGGAGGAGGATGAAGAGGTAAGAGCAGGCCTCCCAGGGCACACCAGAAAGTTCTGATAGAAACCCGAGTCACACAGACCTCCTTCATTTCTGAGTGGGAGACTTTCCACAGCCTCCCACAGGGACATGGGTGTGGCAATCCTGGGCCTGAGTGCATAATCTCCTCATAAGTGACCCTTTCCTCGTGGTAATGGAGAACTGAGGGCCTGGAGCTGAGTGCAGGTCTCTCTCCCTCCCTCCCCCTCCCTTCTTCCGTCTCTGCCTCCCTACCTCTCCTCCCTTCGCTGCCAGGCCAAGAGTGGAGGAGACTAGGAGACTGCCATCAGCCACAGAGACCCAAGGGACACCCCCTCTACCTTGGATCCCGTCCCCACCTGGCAATAAGTGCCCTGCCTAAAGTGCCCTGCGGGTTGCCCACGTTCTCTGCGCCCCAGCCCGGTGCCACAAGCTTATCCAACGCGCGCACGCTACTGCCAGCGCCAGCGCCCCCTGCTGGCTCCTTTTGCCCTATGGTCCTCTGGATTCCAAAGATCCGATGCTGCTGTAATTTTTTTTTTTTTTTAATGATTCCAAATAAAACCTGAGCCCCATTCCCTCCCTTGCTTCTTCTCTGGGCTGCGCCATCACTCACGAAGCCCCTTGAACATCCCCGGGTGCACTTCAAGACATAGAGTTCTTCTGGAATCTGAACCTTCAGGAGCACTGTCCCCCTCCACAGCGCCACCGTCTTTAGCAGTTGGGTGGCCTTTCTCTCAGCTCCCCAGATAACGGGCTGCTGACCCTGTCCACAGGAGCGCGCAACTGGACAGATCGGGTTTCAGCCTCAGCGCCCCTTTAGAGTGGATCCCACCACCTGCCTGATTCACTGTGTCTGAGGAAGCTCAGGTGGGCAGAGGGTGTGACTGTCTGTACAGTTTCAGTTTGTGTGCTACATATGGGGGCAGGGGCACCTTCCAGGGAACACGCTGACAACCAAAGGCACAGCAAAGAGAATGCCCCGGAGACCCTTCCGGCCTGACCCCAGGCATCTTCGGGCTGGTGGGTTTTCCTCTCCTGCCTAGCCAGGAGCCTACAGGGTAGCATTAACTAAAGAAAACAGTATGTTTGGGACTGGGAATATAGCTCAGTGGTAGAACGCTTGCCTACCAACCATGGGGTCATGGGTTCAGTCCTCGGTGTTGCAGAGGAATAAAAACACACAGTTCGTGTGTATCATAGTTAGCCTCTAGAAGGAATTAAGGGACTGAGAGTTTAAACAATTTGCCCAACAGCACAGAGCTGAGACACATCAGGACTGGGCACAAACCAGATGGCCTTGTTCCAGAACCCCCTGACTCCACTCTCTGCCATGGCCTCCAGGGTGCTATGTCAGAGTCCCTACCCCACCAAAATTCCAGAACAGCCTGACTGGGATCCAGTACTAAGCTGTCCCATCCTTGGGATTTTTTCCGGGGGTCTCATCCTTGTCTTGAACACTCAGATTGGGTTCTGAACTTTGAAGAGATTTGTCCAGACCTCCAATGCCAAAGCCAGAACTGGAGGCCACACTGGCCCGAGACATTTGTCTCTTACCCAGGGTGCAATGGGGAGCAGGGGTCAAGGACAGCCCTGTCAGCCTGCCCCTGAGCTCCTTATCTAGGTGGGTGAGCCACAGGACCCGTTGCTGAGGAAGACAGAAAGAACTGAGGGTCAGTGGTCCCACGAATAGGAGGAAGAGGTAGAGATGGCTCAGGGCAGGCAGGGTGTTCCTGCAGACACCTCCTCCCCAGCTCACAAGTCTCCGGAAGTAGTGCCCACCTGGGAACTCTTCAGGCTGGAAGAGAAAGTGGAGGAACAAGGTTAGCTTGGGTGACTGGGGCGGAAGACCTGGCTCTAGGAAGTCTCTCACCTCCCAGGCGTCTTCGCAGAGGTCTCCGCTCCCCCAACCCCTGTTCTGGACTCAAATGACAAGCATCAAGGTCAGCCTGCTCCAGGGATACCCTTCTCCAGCTTCTAGACGCCTGCAGTGTTCCCAGATGTTCACCCCAGACACATGCTCTGGACCAACCTTTGGAAAAAGAAAGGCCATGTCCTTTCTGACCTTGGACCTGAGCTTACTCAAGAAACCCACCACTGTCCGGCTTATGATTGAATTTTTAGAAAAAAATATTTAGTGGTGGCTCATACCTTTAATCCTAGCATTTGGGAGGCAGAGGTAGGCGGATCTCTGTGAGTTCAAGATCAGCCTGGTCTACTGAGTGGGTTCCAGAACAGGCTCCAAAAGCCTACAGAGAAGCCCTATCTTGACAAACCAAAAAAATAAATAAATAAATAAGTAATTATATGTGCATGTGTGTATCTGAGTGTGGGCGTGTGCACACAAGTGCACTGCCCCAGAGGTCAAAAGAGGGTGTCAAGCCCCTCAGAGCTGGAGTTACAGGCAGGTCAGAGCCACTCTTTGTGGATGCTGGGACACAGTTTCTGATTCTCTGAAAGAACTACTGAGCTATCTCTCCACACACCTCTCCCTTTAAATTTAGCTTTATTTTTTTATGACAGAGTCTCACTGTGTAGCTCTGGTTGTTCTGGAACTAGCTGTGTAGACCAGGTTAGTCTCAAACTCGCAGAATCTGCCTGCCTCTCTCTGCCTCTTGAGTGGTGGGATTAAAGGCAGAGCTGCCACACCCATGATTTGCTTTCATTTTCTGTACAAAACTGTCACCCAGTCTGGTAAAAAGTGGCCTTGAACTCCTGACCCTCCTGCCCCCACCTCCCTCTGCTGAAAGGCAAAGTGCACCACCAGAACTCGCATCCTCCTGCCTCCACCTCCCAAGTCCTGAGGTCATGTGCAGCTGTTTTCGGGTATTTTTGGTTTTGTTCTTGTTTTGCTTTTTGAGTCAGGGTTTCACTCAGTAGCCCAGGTTAGCCTCCGACTTGCACTGATCCTTCCTGACTTAGTCTCCCACATGCTGGAATTACAGATAAGAACCAATCACACTTGGCTTTAAATGGTTAATTTATTTTAATTGTATGTGCATTGGTGTTTCACTGGAAAGTATGTCCATGTGAGAAAGCCAGGTCGTCTGGAGCTGGAGTTATAGACAGCTGTGAGCTGCCATGTGGGTGCTGGGGATTGAACCTGGGTCCTCTGGAAGAGCAGTCAGTGCTCTTAACCACTGAGCCATCTCTCCAGTCCCTTTAGTTGACTTTAACAATCATAAATTTGGGGGCAGCAGGATGGCTCAGGGGATAGAGTGCTTGCTGCTGAGTCTAAAGACCTGAGTTCAATCCCTGGAACAGAGAGAGATAACTGATTCCTACAAGCGGTCCAGCCTCCACGTTCACAATGTGGAGCACCTGTGTGCACACGCATGAGCTCTCATACACAAACAAATGCAGAATATATTTTTTTATTTTTTTAAAGACAATTTCGCTGTGTAATCCTGGCTACCCTGGAACTCACTCTGTAGACCAGGCTGCCCTTGAACTCACAGAGATTCTTCTGTCTCTGCTTCCTGAGTGCTGGAATTAAAGGCCTGAGCCACCACTGCCAGATAAAATAAACACTCTTTTAATTTTTCTTTTAAAATGTCACTATCTGGGCGGTGGTGGTACACACCTTTAATCCCAGTACTTGGGAGGCAGAGGCAGGCGGTTCTTTGAGTTTGAGAGCAGCCTGGTCTATGGAGCGAGTTCCAGGACAGCCAGGCTGTTACACAAAGAAACCCTGTCTACAAACAAACAAAACAAAAAAACAAAAAAAAAAAAAACCAACAACAACAACAAAAAAAAAACCCAAAAAATTCACAAACAAACAAATGAGCAACCCAGGGCTTTCCTGCCCTCTGCCTAGCTGGTGGGACTGGGTGACCTGTGGCAGACACTTTGCTTAACACAGAGGAACAGAAAGTCTCCCTTCGGGGTTTGACTTTACCCTCCCTATCTATCCTGGTTGGATCCCAGGGTCCTTGGGGGGGGGGGGCACACAACCACCCTGCAGTGTCAGAGCCGGTGGGTAGAGACAGGTGTTCTATGTTTACCAGGCCCCGAATTTACCCTTTGCACTAGGTTTGAGTCCTGATGGGAGAGTTCAAGGAAAACCCTGCCGACCTTCTTGCCTCAGTTTCCTTCTATAAACCCATGTCATCCCAGCTCACTATATGATTCTAAACATTACACAAGAGACTGTAAAGCATTGTGTGTGCATGTGTGTGAGCACGCTCTCGAAAATGCTCAATAAAAAAAAAACCTGTTACCATTAGTATTGACTCCAGTTCTGAGCTCCCAGGATGACCAGGTGCAGCCCCCAGCTGAGGAGGAAGGAGCCCAGTCCACTGGCTGAGTAGACTCCCGGATCCCTCATCTAGCCCTTCTGCCTTCCTGAGTTCTTTCCCACTCGAGTTAGAGTTTTTCCTTCCCTTTGAGGAACCCTCAGGGAAGTACCTCCCTTACTCCCTATTCCCCCCCTCCCCCGCAAAGCCCAGTAATCTGCCTGCTGACCTGCTCCTGCCCTCCCTCCTCAGGGTGAACCGGCTCAGGGCTACTTAAAAATCAGGCCGGTGGTGGTGGCTTTTAATTCAGGAGGCAAAGGTAGGCTGATCTCCGAATTCGAGGCCAACCTGTTTTACAGAGAGAGTTCCAGGACAACCAGAGCTACATGCAGAGAAACCCCGTCTCGAACCCCGCCCCCACCCCCGCCCCTAGCGAGGACAGTACAAAAGACCTGGAGCAGCAGGTAGAAGACGCCCAGGGTGCCAGGGAGTGGAGCCCTACCTGAACATCAGTGGGTCCACCCTTCTAGGGCACACCAGCGGGGCCCGCAGTTATCTGCAGTGTGGAATCTTTGGACTTTGTCTACCTGAGACGGAGGTGCCATCGGACACCCACCTGGGCCAGTGCTTTGGGGGTTGATGGAGCCCATCTGAGGAGGTGCCAAGCGCAGCTTCCCTCATACACCAGGCTGTGGTAAAAGGTCCGCTGAGATGGACCTCAGCCTACTGAAAGACCTCCACCTGCTGGCCTTCCAGCCCAGGGCAGATGGGACCAAGAGGGGTCTTCAGACCCCAACGGACTTCAGGAGTAGGGCTCATTGTCTTTCTGGCCTAAGGCAAGGGACTTCATGTTACTGACATGGAGCTAAGGACACAAACTTTTGTTCCAACGAGTGGAGAGAGTGAGACACCACAGAAAAGTCCCACGGTGTTAGCGGGTGGAGGGTGAGGGAGAGGGGTGCACACTCCTCAGAGGCTCCAACCCTGGCTCAGTGTTAGCCGCTCTGCCCTCAACGACTGGAAAGTGGGGTCCCTGGGGAGCATACTTTAACCAGATTTAACTCTGCAGAGCAATGGATCCCCAGGGCACTGTCTTTACTGCGTCCCACTTCCTTTCCCAGGCTTGGACGGCGCTGCCAGGCGCCCATGAACCAAGCTGTTAACCAGCCTCTGACAAAGCGAGCGAAGACTCCAGCCATCAGCAGTGAGGAGACTGGGCACTTCTTTCCGGTCTGGGATCTGCAGAACTTGGCCCGGAGCTCTGCTCAACTGGTGCCTCCTTGATCTGCCCTTAATTAAAGCTCCTATTATCCTTCTTTTGGGTTCAGTGATGTCGCCAAGCGAGGCCCAGCTCTTTGGCGCCGTTAGGGGCGGGTTTCCCATCCTCTCCGCCGCCTTACTACCCATTAACTCCCCAAATCAAAGTTTGCCTTGCTTTGGGAAGCAAGTTGCACCTAGGATGGGGATACCCCGTCCCCTAATCCTTTGAGGACTCCTCTCTGAAGCGAGACGAGGTGCTGAAGAAGGCTGGGAGAGGGGGGCGGGCGCCTGCGAGGACCCTGGGCGGCCGGAGGCAGTGCGGGACCGCGGCAGCTGCGCACCCGGCCACACCCTGCGGTGACTCACCAAGGGGGAATTGCCCGGTGTTTTGATCGCGGCCGCCAGGCGGAGCCCTGACTCCAAAGAAGGAAGCAAGCGTGCAGAGGGCCTGGCCGGTGACCTGGGAGTGCAACGACGAGAGGCACAGTGTGCTTAAGCGAATGCGCCCAACCTCCCTTAAACTCCCTATTCTTCTAGAACTAACTAGGAACTTCTGGTCCAGAACGAAGCTAGACATTTTCTTCCGGCAAGTTACAGATGGAGTAGGGATCCTGCAAAGCCAGCTCCCTCCCAACTCTCAACACGTGTCCACGCACGGGACCTCAGCTTGGGCGCGCCCTGCTGCCAAGTGACTCACGGACGCCGCAGGGTGAGGCTACACCCAAGCATCCATTCATCAGAAACACTGCCACACCCCAGGGGACCTCTGCTTGCCTCTTTTCCCATCTCCTGACATATATGCATTTATTGTCGTCGCCCACAGTAGTACCTTCTCCCAAATGGTGCATAAAGGTTTATCACTTCAGCCAAGAAAACAAGGACCACGCCCTTCCTAGTTCTGCAGGAGCAGAGATTAGGAAAAAACAGTCTCCTATACAGACTGGCCCCAGGCTGCCCTTCACAACCACTCTTTGCCTCTTCCATCCTCACCCAGGGTTGCTTCCATACTTGGGTTCATATGGCTGACTGTTCCCCCAAAGGAGGTGTCCCCCAAGTGTGCAAAATGAGATGGTACAGTTACCTCCAGCTCAAAGGGAAGGCCCTTTAAGAGACACCTCGAGCTGTCTGAGGGCTTCTGTCATCTCTATAAGAACTCACAGGACTGGGTCATGAGACAGTTGGGACCACACTAAGAAACTGATGAGCTTGAGTCTTCAATGCCCCATTGTCTTTCTGTTGTTCATCCTTGCCCAGCGTGACTCAGGCATAAACTCCAGGAGGCTCATGTCCGCTGCCTCTTACCTGTTCTGCTTTAGGCATGGGTGGGTGGCAGCTCTTGCTAGGAGAGGAGGGGAGAGGTCAAGCCTGTGGGACCGGGGGATCTGGAAAAGGCTTTTTTTATGATCTTAAAAGAAATAGGGGGGCCATGGGCATAATAATGCACCTGTCTTTAATAATAATGGTGGCACATGCCTTTACTCCCAGGACTGGGGAGGCAGAGGCAGGCAGATCTTTGTGAGTTCAAGGCCAGCCTGGTTAGTTCCAGGATAGCTAGGACAGCTGTTACACAGAGAATCCCTGTCTCAAAAAAGAAAAGAAGCTGGACAGTGGTGGAGCACGCCTTTAATCCAGCATTTGGGAGGCAGAGGCAGGCAGATCTCTATGAGTACGAGTACCCTGTCTCGAAAAACTAAAAAAAAAAAAAAAAGACAAGGTTTCTCTGTAGCTTTGGAGCCTGTCCTGGCACTAGCTCTTGTAGACCAGGCTGGCCTGTCTTGAAACCCTGTCTTGAAAAAACAAAAACAACAACAAAAAATAAACAAAAGAAAAGAAAAGAAATAAAGGAACAAGGAAAGAAATGACCCCACCTTTCTTATGAACTTTATAGCTTGGAATAGTTCCGAGAACTGCGGTGAGCACTTGCAATCCGGGACACAAAGGGGAAGGCCACTTCACTGATCCGGATAGGAGTGGAGCCCCCTGTGCTGTCTGGAGTCCTTTATCCAATCCCCAGCTTCTGCCAATTCTGTTTTTTGTTTTGTTTTTTGTTTCTTTGGTTTTTCGAGACAGGGTTTCTCTGTGGCTTTGGAGCCTGTCCTGGAACTAGCTCTTGTAGACCAGGCTGGTCTCGAACTCACAGAGATCCGCCTGCCTCTGCCTCCCGAGTGCTGGGATTAAAGGCGTGCGCCAGGCTTCTGCCAGTTCTGTAGCAGCCACTGTTCTGGCTGAAGACCCGTTTCTGAACTAGGGCTTCTGTTCCAATAGATTCTGTTGACCAGAAAGCTAAGTCTTCTCCATGCTACGTGCACTCCAAAGCCAGGCACTCGCCACCCCGCTCTCTCTCAGGTGTCCCCTTCCTCTCTGTCTCAGTTGCATGTCATCCCCTTTAGTTCCTTTCCGGAGACCATCAGGTCAAGCTCTTCTTTGGGGGCCATTGTCCCCACACTCTCCTTTTTGCATCTGCAATTCACTCACAGGCGACCCTTGCCTAGCTGCACCTGGTTCTTCCTTGGTTCTCCTCTCAGTTTGGCAGAGCACGCATGCACATGCACATGCTCCCCCCCCCCCAACACACGTATACAGCCATGTGGCTGGCTGCGGGTGCCTGAGGAAGCCAGAGGCATCAGACCCCCCAGGAGGTCAGGAGCTGAGTGAGGACACCGGTGCTAGGACCTGAGCTTTTGTCCTCTGCAAGAGCATCACTCATTCTTAACCGCTCTGCAGCCAAAGCCATGTATGTATGTATGTGTGTATGTGTATATGCACGTATGTGTTTATGTGTTTACATGTTTATTTACTTATTTTGAGACAGAACCTCACTATGTAGCTCGGGCTCTCGTTTAACTCTCCACGCTCCTAAACTTCAACCTCCCCAGTTCTGGGTTACAAATAGCTGGCAACTTCCCAGTCTTGAGTCCCCCTCAGACAGCAAACAGGCCAGAGCAGAATTGAAAACAGACTTACATTCCAGTGCCCAACCCTGAGCCACTCCTTTGTTTTTGGCTTAGATGATGGAGATAGTAAAAGCTTCCAGTCAGTCCTTGGGCTGAAGTACTTTCTGCTGTCTCTTGATTGGTTGGAGTCAGTTCTCCAGAAGTGTTCTCAAGACTGAAACAATGATAAGATATCTGGATTCTGAGTAAAGGGCCCACAGAGATTTATACCATTCCAGTATGTATGGCATTTTCTATTTTTAAAAATGTGAAAATCAAAGTTGAAAAAGAAAAGCGGGGCTGTAAGAGAGATGGGTCTGCAGTTAGAGCACTCGCTGCTCTTGTGGAGAGCCTGGGTTTGGTTCCCAGCGCCCAGGTGGTGCTCACAGTCCTGTAGAACTCCATCCAGTTCCAAGAGATCCAGTGCCCTTTCTTGGCTCCAAGAACACTGCACATAGGGTACACATGCATGTGCATACATGCAGGCAAAGCCCTTACACACACACACACACACACACACACACACACAAGCCTTCCTGGGTGGAAGTGGCTATGTACCTCACACATGCTAGACACAGATTCTACCACTAAGTTACATTACTCCTTTATCCTGAGTAGGAAACTCTCACTAAAAACCTCAAGACAAGGTTTCTCTGTAGCTTTGGAGCCTGTCCTGGAACTAGCTCTTGTAGACCAGGCTGGCTTCGAACTCACAGAGTTTTGCCTGACTCTGCCTCCTGAGTGCTGGGATTAAAGACATATGCCACCACCAGGCTAGGAACTTATTTTGTATCCTAGGGAGGCCTTGACTTTGTGCTGCTGCAGCCTCAGCCTCTTACAAAGCAGCTGGAAATAGAGGCCCAGGCCCTGAGACCTGGATGTCCTGAGTTTTTAAGGGGTTGGGTATGAGCAGGAGATAATTGAGCTCCCTGGTCATCCCCCTCCCTAACTGCCTTTTGTTTTTTGCTATGCACACTCCTGTAACAGTGTCCTCGACAGCAACAGCCTCGTTCACTCATCTGCTTCTACTGTGTACACACACACACACACAGACACACACACACACACACACACATACACACACACCTCTCCAAGGTTCTTACCAGCCTTGAACCCCAAGACCTCCACCTGCATCTGGCTACATAAAACCCCATTTCTAAAAAACAATGTTTCCCCACCCCCAGTAACAGTCAAATATAGGCAATTTCTGCCCTATCCAGGTATGAAGAACAGAAGAGCCAGTCTGGCTGGAACTGGAATTGAGCCTGCGCAGTGAGACACAACTGTGTCCTCTAGTAACCTTTAGGGAGAATTCCCTATCTATCGCTTTCTGTTGAGGTATAATTGGGCACGCGTATAATTAAAATCAGATGCATTATGGATGGGATATGTTCAGTAAAAAAACAATATATTGCCTAATCTATCAGTCAAAGTAGAAACTACAGCCTAATAACCTCCTTCTCCTGAACCCCATAAAAGGAAGCCCCAAACAATGACCCTTGAATCGTTTCGCTCTTGGGGTGCGATGTCAGTTTGAACAGTGTGTCTCTCTTTCATCTGCACTGTCCCTTTGATCCTCACACACTGCTCTTGCTTCATGTGCAAATCCTCAGAGCTGCGAATCCTGGAAACACTTGACCCGGACTGGGACAACCGGGGACATCCACTGCTAATAGTATTGATCTTGGCAAATACACATTACAGTAAGCCTTGTTTTGAACTAAACACCCACAGAGACTAGGTTAAAAGTCAAAATGGAGCTGGGTAGTGATGGCACATGCCTTTAATCCCAGCACTCCGGAGGCAGAGGCAGAGGCAGAGGCAAGCAGATCTCTGTGAGTTCGAGGCCAGCCTGGTCTACAGATCAAGTTCCAGAACAGACTATAAAGCTACACAGAGAAACCCTGTCTCAATAAACAATACAAAACAAAACAAAAAAATCAAAATGGAGGGCCGGGTGTGATGGCACATGCCTTTAATCCCAGCGCTTGAGAAGCAGCCAGAGGCAGGAGGCAGGAGGGTCTCTGTAAACTCGGGGACAGCCTCGTTCACATAGTGAGTTTCAGGGTTGCCAGTGCTGCGCAGAGAGACCCTGGCTCAAAAAACAAAAACAAACTAACAAAAAAATCAAGGGAGTCACCCAAGCTCAAATCAGAGCACCACCAAGACCAAACTCTTCTGTTTGTCTCTCTCTCTCCTGGATGCCTGGACTAGAGCCCAGTTACCAAGCAGGCCAGTTTCAATTGGCAAGCCTCTGCCTTAATCCTTCCACAGAGGCAACCTGAAATAACCTGTCGTTCACTAATTATTTCAGGGTGTAATATGGTTGGATTTTCAGCTTAGGGTTTTCGTTTGCTTGTTGTTTTGAAACGGGCTTCTGTGCTCCAGGCTGGCCTATAGTTGAGGATGACCTTGGATACCTGACCTTTCCTGCCTATACCTGAGTGCTGCAATTATAGGTACCTGCCACCATGTCTGGCTTATGTTGTGCGGGGACATGGACTTGGTGCTTTATACATGGGCGGCAAGTCTTCTACCAGCTGAGCCACATCCCCAGCACAGGTCTGCATTTGGCTTTTGTAGATGCCATATACAAAGTGAGACCATTCAATGTTTGCCTTTCTACACTTTGATTATTTCACTTAGCATAATATCCAAGTCCTTGTTACTGCAAATGACAGTTTTCTATTAAAGCAGAATTGCATTGCACATATGGACCGAACTGTTGCCGGCCACTTTTTTGTTGCTTGGTTTTGTTTGTTTGTTGTTTGTTTGTTTTCTTGAGACTAGGTCTCACCTAACCAGTGCTAGCTTTGAACTCACAACATAGCTGAGGCTGACCTTGAGCTGCAGCTCCTGCTCTGCCTGTGAAGTCCGTGAAGTCCGGGAATCCGGGAGCACCACCACACCTAGCTCTGCTCCGTCACTCTTTGTTGATGGACATCTGGACGCTCCCAGATCTTGGCTGTTGTGACTAACCCTGAAGTGAGCATCATAGTGTGGGTATTTCTTTGAGACACCGCTTTCATTTCCTTTGGGTATGTGACCAGAAGAAGATGCACTGGGTCCTATAGAACTTTGTACTGTTTTCAGTATTTCAAGGGGTCACCATACTGTTTCTCACCACAGCGGTACGAACTTACATCCTCCTCCCAGGGTGTCTGGAGGTCTATATTTCTTGTGTTCTGTTTTGGTTTGGTTTTTAGTGGTTTTGTGTGTTTGGGGTGTGGGGCGGGGCCGGGTGTGGGGATTGAGTCCAAGCCTTGTGCTCCGCTGAGTTTACTCAGTTCTCTCTCTCTCTCTCTCTCTCTCTCTCTCTCTCTCTCTCTCTCTCTCTCAACAACGACTTGCCCAAACTGTCACAGGAACTCATGGCCTCCCTAGTCTTGGGTCAGAGCTGTGTACTATCATGTTTTTTTTTTTTTTTTCTTCTGAGACAGGGTTTCTATGTAGCTTTGGAGCTTGGAACTAGCTCTGTAGACCAGGCTGGTCTTGAACTCACAGAGATCCGCCAGTCTCTGCCTCCTGGGTGCTGGGATTAAAGGCGTGCGCCACTACTGCCTGACCCAGTTGGGCTTCTGATGGTCCTCATCTCTGCTTTGTCTGTTACATCTCCACCTCTCTGTCTTACTCCTTGCCTCTGTAAGACCCTTCACATCACTCCTATTGGGGGCCACCTCACCTCATAATTCTGATATTTCTGATTGACAGACTTTTTTCATCACTATTATTGTTTATTAAGCATCTTCTGTTCTTTTTGAAATCCATGTTGAAAGACTGGGTGATAATTTTCCTGTGCCTTCTCTGAACTGAGCTTTTCTGGCGGGATATACTTATGTGGAATGTGGTTTTAGTATGCTTTTTCATAGTTAAAAACCAGTGGGCTTAGCTGGACAGTGGTGGTGCACACCTTTAATTATAGAGTCAGAGGCAGGCAGATCTTTGAGTTCAAGGACAGCCTGGTCTTCAAGTGTCTTTCAGGTTGATGAGATGGCTCCATAGGAAAAGGTACTTCCCCCCAACCCTGATGAACACACACACACACCAAATAAGTAAAGTAATACATTTTGAGACGGGTACAATGGCACACGCCTGCAGTCCATGCTCCCGGAAAGCTGAGGTACAGAGGCCATGTTAGCCTTGGAATTTGGAGCTAGCCTAGGCTGCGTCATGAGACCTTGCCTAAAAAAACATTTTCACTGTTAAGCAGACAAAAGTAAGATATAAAAGTGCATATAGTGCCGGGTGGTGGTGGCGCACATTTTTAATCCCAGCACTCGGGAGGCAGAGGCAGGCGGATCTCTGTGAGTTCGAAGCCAGCCTGGTCTACAAGAGCTAGTTCCAGGACAGGTTCCAAAGCTACAGAGAAACCCTGTCTCGAAAAACAAAAACAAAAAATTGTGTATAGTATGCTTGTTATATGTGCTGTAAGGAACCATACAAGTCTGTCTTGTTTTTTCAGAAACTGAGAACAATGGTGACCTACAGGGGGCAGTAGAGAGGAAGGGAAGAAGCAGAAAGGGAGGAAAGCCAGAACAAGGTAGTAGAGCTAGGGAGACAATCTTTCCCCCACCTCATCTCTCTCTCTCTCTCTCTCTCTCTCTCTCTCTCTCTCTCTCTCTCTCTCTCTCTCTCTCTGTGTGTGTGTGTGTGTATGCGTCTTTCTGTCTCTCTCCATCCGTCTCTGTGTCTCTCTGATACTAGGTAAAATAGTGAAAACAAACTAGAATGTTGGGGGACAGGACCCCAAAGTGGAACAGAAACGTTAACAAATGAACCAAATTCTATTACAAATAACCTCCAGGAATGGCGGCTCTTATCTATGTGCTCAGGAGCCTGTGGCAGGATGATCGTGTGTTCGAGGTCAGCCTGGCTACAATTGGACTGTATTGAAGATCTTGTCTTAGAAAACAAAGGCCACAGAGTATGGCCCTGTCTTGGGAAGAAAACATCCACTTGTTGAGAAGAGGTCAGTGGGAGCGGAAGGGCAAGAGGAGAATGATATAAGTGTGTATGAGACTGTGAACCATACGAAGTTAGAAAATTCATACTATCACGGGGTGTGGTTGCATACACCTCTATTGCCAAGATTTGGGAAGCTGTGGCAAGAGGCTCGGGAATTCAGGCGCATCCTCAGTTTGCTGGCATCAGTAGAGCCACCTCTTCAAGGTTCCTTTGGGGACACAGTTCCCTGAACCAGCGGCATGGGAGTAAAACCCCTCATTTGAAGTGAGTAGCCGTGAGTCCACCGTGACATGCACATGTTAGGGATTCAATAAGTGTGGGAAGGAGAAATCTTACTGTAGATTTCCAAGCAGTGAGAGTGGAAAAGGGGAAGGCAGTAGTAGCCGTGGGCAAACACAGAAGCAGTTACTGCAGGTACCTGGGAGCTGATGCTTGCTTGAGGAACCATCAGACAGTAGTCTCTTTTATTTTGCTTTAGTATTTTTTGAGTTATTTATTTCTGTTTTGTATGTATGAGTGTTTTGCCTGCATGTATGTATGGGTATCACGTGCTTGCTTTGCCTGCGGAGGACAAAACATCAGATCCCCTAGAACTGAAGCGCAGACTTAGCGAATCACCACATGGGTGCTGGGAACCAAACCTGGTCCTCAGAAAAAGCAGTGAGTGCTTTTTACTACTGAGCCATCTCTCTAGCCCCAGTTTTCCCTTAAAAAATATTTGGGAGACCAGATATAGAGGTGCACATCTTTAATCTCAACACCTAGAAGGCAGAGTTGAGAAGGTCTCTGTGAGTTTAAGGCCAGTGTGATTAACTTACAGAGCTCCAGGATAGCCAGAAATACATGGAGAAGCTTTGTCTCGAAAAACAAAACACCCCCTCCACATACATACACATTTGGGGGCTAGAGATATGGCTCAGCAGTTATAAGCACTTATTGCTGCTGCTCTCGCTAGAGGACCCATGCTGTAAGAGGCCGCTTGTTTGTTTCTGGCTGCTCGGCCCTGAAATAACCACACAGAAACTGTAGTAATTAAACCACTGCTTGGCCCATTAGCTCTAGCTTCCTACTGGCTAACTCTTACAATTTAACCCATTTCTATTAATCTGTGTACCGCCATGTGGCTGTGGCTTACTGGGTAAAATTTCGGTGGGGCCACATGGCTTCTCATTGACTCTGCCTTCTTTTTCACAACATTCAGTTTAGTTTTCCCTGCCTAGCTCTGTTCTACCCTATCACAAGCCCAAAATAGCTTCTTTATTAACCAATGGTATTCACAGTATACAGAGGGGAATCCCACATCAGACCCAGGTTTAATTTCCCCACATAACAGCTTATAAAACAGCCTATGATTCCAGTATCAGAGGATCTGCTGCCCTCTTTCTGATCTCTGTGTGCTCCTACACATGTTGCACACATACACACTCAGACACATATATGCATATAAAATAAATACATATTTTAAAATTTATTATTATGTGTCTGGGTGCATTGCACAGAGGACAACTTTGTGGAACTCTTACATGGGTTCTGGAGTTTGAACTCAGATTTCAGGGTAATCAGACTTTCATAGCAAGGGCCTTTACCCAATAAGCCTTCTTGCTGGCCCAGATAATTTTCAGAAAAGGACCCGGGAAAGGGAATTCTGACCTATGGTACTTTATGGAGGGGCCTTGAAGACATTATACTATGTGAAATAAACAAGTTACAAAAGTGTTTCCGATTTTTGCGTAGCTGTAATGTGTAAAGCAAACAGGCACATCGAATAACCAGTACCATGCTGGTTGTCTGAGACTAGGAAGAAGGGGTGGTCAGAAGGTGTTTCCACTTTGCAGGATGAGATGGTTCTGGAGACTGGCTACATGGCAAAGTGAAGTTACTTGGCTCTCTGTGGCGGACACCTGCAAACTGTTAAGACAGAAACATTTTCTGGGAGGTGATAGTGGCGCATGTCTCTAACTCCAGAACTCTGGAGGCAGAAGCAGGTAGATATCTGTAAGTTTGAGGCTAGCATGGTCTATAGAGTTCCAGGACAGCCAGGGCTACATGGAGAAATCCTGTCTTGGAAGAAAAAAGGAATGAAAAAGAAACAAAGAGAGAAGGGGGAGGAAGGAAAGGAAGGAAGGAAGGAAGGAAGGAAGAAAGAAAGAAAGAAAGAAAGAAAGAAAGAAAGAAAGAAAGAAAGAAAGAAAGGAGTTGTTACCATTATGTGGAGAATGCATGTCTAAAGTATTTTTCTTTTTTGAAGCAGGATCTCACTATACCCTAATTCATCCTCAAATTCTGTGGCCCAGGCTGGCCTGGAACTCACAGATCCTTCTATGTTAGCCTCTCAGATACTGGGATTTCAGATGTGAGCCAGCTCTGAGGTAGTCTTGCCAAATACACTTTAATCTCTGGCCAGTCACGGGAAGTCAAACCCAGCTCAAAGAATATTTGACAAATCCCGATCCGGACCAGTTAAAAGTATCAAGGGTCATGAGAGAGAGAGAGAGAGAGAGAGAAGCAAGCATAACTTTGGGAAGTCACCCCAAGAAACTATAGGAGCCAAAAAAGTAACCTCCAAATGCAGTGTGAACCTAGATGAAACTCTGGAGCCACAAAAGGACATTAGGGGGACAGCTAGTGGAACTCCAATAAAGCCTTTAGTTTATCTAGTATCTTACAATTAATTATTCATTTTATGTCTGAGTGTCTGTGTGTGCACCACATGTGTGCATGAGCCCACAGAGGTCAGAAGAGGGCCTTGGGTCTCCTAGAACTGCAGTCATAAACAGTTGGGAGCCTCTGTGGGGTGGTAGGAGCCGAATCCAGGTCCTTCACAAGTGCAGTAGGTACTCTTCACCCCTGAGCCACCTCTCCAGAGCCTACTTGATCTAGTATTGTGTTTTATTTGGAGATAGGATCTCACACTGTAGCCGAGATTAGCCTCAAATTCAAACTGTAATCCTCCTGCCCCACTTTATTGAATGCTAAGATTATAATTGTGAGTCACCATGCCTAGCTAGTCTGTTCAGTTTAATTCAGTTCACTAATTTAAATTCATTTCAAAATAAGGAGTTCAAGGCTATCCTTAGCTACGTAGTGAATTAAAGACCAGCTTGGGTTATATGAGACCCTGCCTCAAAAGAAACAAAAACAAAACCAGAGACAAAACTAAACAAACTCAAAAATGCAAATGACTGATTATTAAATGAGACAACTTTAAATCATTTAGTTAAATTAATATATTTCTTCTGTGAAATTAGTCCCCTATACTGTGACTGGCTCCCTGGTTCTGCTCACTGTGCTGCAGATGGGGAGGATGGGAACATTTGGGAGGTGGAGGAGGAACATAAGGAGTGTGCCTGAGCACTGGGAGACAAAAAGATGCTCTGTCAGACAGAACCCCTGTGTTTTCCACCTGGGAAGCCCTGCCAGGGACCTGAGACTCCAGTATGGAGCAGAACATCTCTTACAGCAGCATTTGGGAAGAGGTACAGCGGGGGAGAGCTGTTCCTTTCCCGAGGTATTGCCAAGACCCTTCTGTCTTTCAAAACGTAGCTTCAGGAAGAGTCTGCGGCCAGCGTTCTAACACCGGTGTCATCCCCCGGGGATTCTCTGATGTCCACACGCCTGGACTTCCACGAGCACCTTCACCCATTCCTTCGTGCCTCACTCTGTCCCCAGGAGTCCCTTCTGCTGCTGGAGGTCCCTGTGCCCTGCTGGCCTCTCCCATCCATTACTCCACCCTTTGACTTCCCACACAGGTTCTTCTCTGCTCACTTGACTTTGGGTTTCCAAACACCTCCTGTCTCCCGGTTCTCTGAAATGGAGCATGACAGTGGGCCTTCTCTTTCTTTCTTTTGTTGTTTCACACAGTTCCAAGGAGGAGAGATGGGCATTTAGAATTAAGCCTGATCTCCTTCCGCACCCACTCTCTACCAGTTCCTTCCTGGACAGCTCCCCTGGGTTGCTTTACTGGATTCCTGCCTGTGAGCCTGATTGGGACCAGATCAGAAGATGCTGGCTGGAGTCTGGGGAGGAAGACGATAGGTGGTTTACTTCCTTAGCTGCCCCCCTTCTTGTGCTGAGTTTAGAAGAGGCCATGTGTTCTCTGACGACGGCTGTAGTTTCTGTCCCTTGATTCTTCCACAGCCAAGGCTCCAGGAGACAAACCCTTTAATGCCCCTCCAGACAGATACCAGGTGTCATATTTCCTGACGATTAGCCCCCCCCCCCCCAGTGTCTCTTATTTTTCACCCTGTGCATGGCCCCTTTCCGTGAGCATACATTTCACCAGGCGTCTAGCTGGTACCCTGTTTATGTGTAGGATGACTTAACGCCGGGCATGGCTTCCTTTGGGCGACCCCACAAGCCAGGTCTCTGAGAGTCTGGATACTTAAGGCTCCACTCTGGCCAGGAGGGCTCAGCATGTGTGGGATTTATGGGTACAGAAATATCTGCTAAAAAACTCAGATCTGCAGGCCAAAGTGTGAGGAAGCAGAGGCGGGATGGACCGCCATCCTTTGGATGTTTGTGTCTGTCAGACATGAGGCAGCTTATGTGTTTAGCCATCCAACGTAAACAACTTTAAATAGAGCATTGGTCTTTGCTAAGTTGGCGACGGGCCTTTGAAAAATCAGCTTTTCTCGACTGGATGGTTCAGTCAGGAGGTCCTTTGCCAAACTTGGTTGCTGAGCAAATTCTCCGAGGAGAATTAGTTTACTCCTGTCGAAGCCAGATTCTCCCTGCCCTAGGAAGACTAGACCTGACCTGCTGGTTCAGGGAAGGTTGGCTTGGGTGCCTGTGTTCAAGGGCTGCTCCCCTGGATGGGGAAACAGAGGGCAGACTTCACCTAAGTCATCTGCAGCCTCGTGCGGACAGGTAAAGCTGCCCAGCCACGCAGACACAGGCCGGGATCCATCCATTGTTAGGAGAATCTTTGGCGAGAAAGGGGTCCTGTCCCAGGCGTCTAGAAGAGTCCAGAAGGCCTATTGGGACTCTCAGGGTGGCTTGGGAGCACAGGGATCGGGTCACAGCTGAATCTGAGTGACCAGTGAGACTGGACCTGGGCCAGAGCGGGAGGGTAGGGAACTAAGTCCACCTCCGGGCCGTTCAGCTTCTCCAGGTCCCTCTACCTTTCTTGGCCAGGCATTTGGGATGTGTGTCTGGGCAAAGAGCAGCAGTGTGACGTCACTGGAGTAGTCACCCGGAGACAGTGTCCTAAAGAGGGCAGGGTCTCTGGGAAGTGGTGCCTGACAGGGGCGGGGGTCACAGCACTTTCCTGGGCTGTGTGGGCTGATGGGGCGGGAAGAGGGAGGGACAGCATCCTGGATCATGTGGGCTGACCAGGTGGGGGTCACAGCACTTTCCTGGGCTGTGTGGGCTGATGGGGCGGGAAGAGGGAGGGACAGCATCCTGGATCATGTGGGCTGACCAGGTGGGGGTCACAGCACTATCCTGGGCTGTGAGGGCTGAAGGGGCGGGAAGAGGGAGGGACAGTATCCTGGAATGTGTGGGCTGACCGGGTGGGGGTCACAGTACTGTCCTGGGCTGTGTGGGCTGATGGGGGGATCACAGCACTGTTCTGGGCTGTGTGGGCTGACCAGGTGGGGGTCACAGTATCATCCTGGGCTGTGTAGGCTGACTCTTGACAGGGGTCTATTGGGGCTGGGGAACTTCAGAGAGGAGAACCATGCTGAGAACTAGGCTGGGGGCCTACAGGGAGAATTCTGGAAGTCTTTCTAAAGCTAGCAGGGGGAGATCAAGAGAGGACCCTTGTGAGAGTAGGGGTCACAGGCACCCTCAGTAGAAACAGGGCCTTTGGTGGGTCCAAAAGTATCTCCATGTATTTTGAAGTCCCATCCCCACTGGCTGTACACTCCTTCCCCAAGCTAATGTCCCGAGTGGAACCCTCTAGAACTTTGCCTTAAGTGGGGAAGGATAAGGTGGGCTGAACCTTCTTCAGTTCCAGGGACCCCACTTTCATGGCCCTTTCCCCACCTGTGGGGTTATATACATACAGTACATACACACGTACATTCATTCTCTTATATAACTAGCAAGAATCTTTGTTCTTTTTCTTTCTTTTAAAAAAGTCTTTGTGTGTGTGCACCTTGTGTGTGTGAATGTGGGCATGTGTGTGCCATGACACCCATGTAGGACAGAGGACAGCGGAGGGCAGCAGCCCGCACCTTCCGTCTTATTTGAGACAGAGCCTCTCTTTGATCTTTCCCCCAGTGCACACCTGGCTAGCTGGCCTACAAGCATCTTGGGGCCCTCCTGTCTTTGTCCTATTTTCCTGTACCAGTTCTAGGATCATGGCCGTTCCTGCTTTATGTGGGTCCTAGGATTTGAACTCAGGTCTTCTCCCTTACGTGGTAGGCGCTCTACCCTCTGCGTCATTTCCCCACCCTTCCTGTTCCTATACTGGGCTGCTCCAAATTAAATGTCTGTCCACTTCTGCCCTAAGGAGTCAGCAATAACGTGTGGGGCTTGGTCATGTGACCGGAGGTCCTGTTGCCCAGCGCACCCTTTAACTGCCTTGCCACAGCCCAGGGCCCGCCGACACTGTACAGGAATGGGAAAGGACCTCAGCTCTGAAGGACATGGGCTATGAGGGCCCTGATCAGGTAAACACTAATTAAGTTCTGTCACACCCAGCAGGATGGCCTTGAGGGGGTGAGAGAGGCTTCCCAGGGAGGAGGCCCCAGCTTCCTGACCCAGGTCTAGCCCCTGTGAGTGGGAGCGTCACAAGGACCTTCTGCCCGTCCCTAGGCCAATGGAGTCCACATCCCTTAGCTCTCTAGCTCTGCGGGGTCTCCCACCCCCTGCACCTTGGCCTTGGCCCACTGCTGTAGTGAGTGGGGCCTAGGGCCAAGAGGAACTTCCCCAGCATATCCACGGTGATCAGGAGCGACCAGGTATTTGCAAGAGCTTGCGTGCTTTGTCCCACTGACTAGTAGTGACAGCCAGGAAGGCATAGCTGTCCCATTTAATGCATGAGGAAACTGAGGCTTTGCTTAGGCTAGTGATTAAGGGAGGCAACGTGTGGTATGCGGCTTGAGGAATCTCTGCCTACCCTGAGTAATGAGGGAGGAAGCCTGACCTCTCTGGATGAGACATACCAGGAAGCTATGGAGCTGCTCTTCGGGGTTATTCGAGTGAGAGCCAGCTTCCCAAGCAGCGATGGTGTCTTTGGCCTACATGTCTAGGATGTGGGGCAACTCTTACACTTAGAGAATGTCCCTAGAAGCTGCACTCCAAAGTACAAAGTGGCCAGGACTCTCCCTCAGGCTGGCTGCCCCCGTCACTCGGCCAGGGCCTAGGCTGACTGAAAATCAGCTGACTGAGCCAGGATGACCATGCACCTGGCCAGCGCTGTGTCCTCCAGAGGGCGAGGCCACACTCTGAGCATCCTGTCAGGTGGAGACCATGAGGCCGTTCAGCTGGGCCGTGGTCCCTTGCAGTGGGAAAGGCAGTAGGACCTCGGCCTGACCAGGCCACTGTGGAGACCCTGGCAGGTAGGCTGGAGGCTTTGCCATCAGGCAACAAGTCTGAGCTCAGGTCAGGGAGCTCAGGCCCTAGCCAGGGCCTGGCATAACAACGGTTCCTAAGCACTGCCACGTTAGCTCACAGTGCGCTCAAGGCGCCTGCCGTGGGACAAGACATGTCCAGTGTGACTTCTCTGGTTCTGCCTTGTCCCGGCTTTTTGGGGCTCCTAGTAGAGGAAATAGGGGGGCTCATTGAGAGGAGGGTAGTGCACATACTGGGGTAGCCCCACCCAGGCCCTGAACTGACTCACCAGTTCCTATTGGCTCGGTAAGGGCTTGGTGCCCTGGAGCCTGGCAGGCCGTCACAGGCATGTATAAAAGCACACTAATCCAGCCTTTGGCACTGTATCTGTCACTGTCTACGGCTGGACGATGCTGGGAGGCTTGGGGAAGCTGGCCGCTGAGGGCTTGGCCCACCGCACTGAGAAAGCCACTGAGGGAGCAGGTAAGGGGCCAGGGCTTTCTAGCTGCCCGGAAGCTGAGGGCAGACTTCTCTGGGTCTGTGGAAAGCAGGCAAGAGCCTCCTTAGGGTAGACTGAGGCTGAGGCCCATCAGGAAGCTTGGCTCAGTGGTCCCACCAGGAGATAGCAGAGTTGGGGGCACAAAGGCTGGGGTAATTTTTCAGTCGAGAGCCACTGGCCAAGCAGCTTCCTTACTAGGGACTTGCTCCATGACCTAGGCTGAGCCTTCCCCGGAGGTCAGGATGAGGCCAGCCCTGTGGAGGCTTCTGGAGGCAGACAGAATCCAGATGCTGGTGGCTTAGGTCCTTCTGCCTGGAAGCCGAGAGTACCTTTCTGTTAACATTGCTTATTCTCGGGCCTGAGGGTGCAGCTCAGTGGTAGGACACTTTGTCTGCACAAGGCCCTGGATTTTTGCAAGAACTATAAAACAAATTGAAACAAAAATCCTGCCTATTTGATTTGTTGACCCAGAGAAAAAGGAAGACGGGTTTTGATTTTCACCACACTTCGTAGGCTCTGTTATTATGAAACATGGAGTCTGGTCCTGCTCAAAATCTAAAAGGACATTTCTTCCAAGAACTTAGGACATGGTTCTGTGGCCATGGTTCACGAGTCCCACTGTGGGACACAGATGAAACCTGTGTTGAGTTTGCTGTTCTCTTTGGAAATGGCTGTAGACAGAGCAGCATGTACTTCATTTTAAACTCCTCAGCTCCACATCCGACCTCTTCTTAATCTTCCAGCCGTCTGAGCTGTGAGGGACATGGCAGCGGAAGTAGTGTTAGGAATGGTTCTCTCAAGTCTTCGGGTTCTAACATGCTCCTACCCAAACTCTCCAGAACCCGGAGGTGGGTAGGGACTACCTCTTCCAGGAAGAGTCGCCTAGAGGAACTTAACTTCTCTGGAGACGTACAGAGGAGGCTGAAGCAGCCGGTCAGCTCGTCCTGACAGGTGTGGCAGACTGACAAACAGCTGTCTTGCCTCAGGTTCCCAGCTGGCAGAAGGCTGTTCTTGTTATCCATGCTCATCCAGGCAGAGAGGGGCAGGGAGCGCCCTGTGTGTCTGCAGCAGCCAGGCATCTGGGGAGTTCTACCAAGGGAGGCAGCTAGGGGTTTTCCTAAGTCGTCTCCCCTGACTAAGGGCAGCATCGCAGAGTCTCTCCATGTTGTCTAGGAGCATCCTGGGTCACTGTGAGGGGAAGTGGGCTTACACCTTACTGCCCAGAGCATCCTGGGTCACTGTGAGGGGAAGTGGGCTTACACACACCCTCACTCTGAATTTGTCTTTTCTACTCAGTTCATGCAGTGGAGGAGGTGGTGAAGGAGGTGGTGGACACTGTCAAGGAGGCTGGAGAGAAGGGTAAGGCTGATCTGTTTGAAGACGGGAATGGGGAGGAGGAAAATAAGGCAGGAGAAAAGGAGGGAAGGAGAGGAGGCAGAGCCGTGGGTGTGTAGCTCGGAGGTAGAGCACTTTCCTACCGTGAAGTCGTTGTGTCCCCAGCACAGGAACAGTAGAGAGAGAATGGAGTCAGCAGGCAGGGACACAGAGAGGGAGGGAGGGAGCCCTGTTCTAGGGCGAATCCTTTTCTTGCTCAACAAGACCCAGCCCTGCCCCAGATGTAGCATCCTCTCAGCTGGGCTGCAATTATCTGCGCATTCTCCCCGGATGCAATTATCTGTGCAGGTGTACCTTGTGTTAGGGCTCCATCTAGGCTGTTTTCTCTGTGGGCTCTGAAGAAGATAAGGCCACGGAAAGTGATGTGGCAGCACACAGGGGACACAATGATTAAATAGACAAGTATGTATCTTAATATGTATTTGTATAACAACTTACTGTGTATGTGATATGCCATGAGTAGAACAGTGTACAGAACATATGTCATTCCAATCTTTACAACGAAGTAGGGTCCAGCTGGGTGAAGGATTTACATTTAAATATACAAGTATATTAAACTGTTTAAGTTCAAACAGCTAAAATGAACTGCTGTAAATTCAATGGTTCATACACAGCAGAAATTTATTATTTCTATAGCCACGCATGGTGGATCATGTCTATGACCCCAGAACTAGGGAGAATGAGGCGAGAAAACTGAGTTTGAGGCTAGCCCGGGTTACATAATGAATACCAGCCCCTTATGGTACATGTGTAGTGAGACTCTCACTCAAAAAGATGGGAAAGAAGAAGGAAATGTATTGATAAACTGGGCGGTGGTGGTGCATGCCTTTAATCTCTACTGGTGGATGTATATGAGTTCAAGGCCAGCCTGGTCAACACAGTGAGTTCCAGGACAGCTAGGGCTACACAGAGAAACCCATCTTGAAAACCTTAAAATAAAAAAAAAAGGGTTGTTCTCGGTGCTGAAGTCTGGAAGCCCCAGGCAGCACTGGGCATCTGGTGAAGCTGGCACCTGGCTTATGTGACATCTTTCTGCTATGTCCTCCCTTGGCTGAAAAACCGGCTTGCTCTCTTGGGTTTTAGCCTTCCTGCTCACAAGGCTCCACCAATCCTGCTAACCTAGCCAGCAGCACAGCCCACCTTTCCATGGCGTGATCTCAAGGAGGATTTACAACATGGAATTTGGGGGACACAGAAATTCAGATCAAAGAAGTGTCCTGAGAGACTTCAGTATAATCGTGGAGAGGGGAGGCTCTTGAAAACAACCACAGGACAGCACAGTAGTCATAGAGAAAACACTAGGCAAAGCTGTCGATCTGAAACGTCACAGGAGGGGCCAGGGACAGGAATGCAAAAAGCGAAGCAAAGCGCAACGGGAGTTAAGTCAAAGGGAAGGCCACAGACCTCTGTGATAAATGCTCGTGACAGAAACAGTAACCAAAATATAGCAATCTTCATAAAAATGGTCAGAGAAGACGAAGAAGCACTATCCAGAAACAGTGTAAAAAAGTAGCCAGTGCACTCGTGAGCTGTCTGTGCTGCCTTACTCAAACGTGAAGAAATGAGTGGTTGGGGAAAACCAAACCAAACTGGGATTCATTATGACACTGGCACTCGTCCCTTCTTCCTCCTGGAGCCCCCAGGATTGGTCCCCTAAGATGACCTCCCCCCCCAGGCCTCTCCTGCTGGAAACACTGGATCACTTACTCCTACGATTTTCTTTCTTTTTCCAACAGTCGTTACCAATGCCCTGAAGACAGCCCAAGAATCAGGGGACAGAGTGGTGAAGGAGATGAGCGAGAAGGTGAACCACACTGTTACCGATGCTGTTAACCACGCTGTACAAAGCCTGGGTAATCTGGGACAGTGAGACGGCCTGCCACCATGCCCGGCCCTTCCTGAATGTCAATAAAAAGCGTGAAACGTGAATAGAGTCCTGAACTTACTCCTGTTGGATAGAAACCGTAGGCAGAGTGATTTTCCCTTGTTCTTCATTTTGCTTTGGACACAGGTCTTACGCGCACTTGCTGTGCAGCTGAGGCTGACCTTGAACCCCTGATCCTTTTGCCTCAACTTCCTGAGGGTGGGATCATAGGCAAATGCCACTAGGACCCAGGACGCTAAACTTTTTTTTTTTTCTTTAATGGAAACACTGTATATTGTTAGCTTCTCCTCTGCCTTAGAGGAACATCCAACATGGTGGGTACCTGCCACCTCTTGTGGTCTTCATCCAATGAATCAGATGAGGAATTATCATTCCAGCAAGCAGTCCTCTGTGTGTGTGTGTGTGTTTTCAGACAGGGTCTCTCACTGGCCTGCGACTGGCCAGCAAGATCTGCCTGTGCTCACTGCTGCAGCACTGGGAACATGAGCGCGCATCGCCACCATGGCTGTTCTCATTTTTTTTACTTTAAATGTGGGTTTTGAGGGTGGAGCTCATGCCCGTCTGACCACACAGCGAGCCCTTTACCTAGGGAGTGCTCTCCCACCTCCCCCTTCCTTCTCTTTGCTTCTCTGTTTGTCAAGCTAACCTAGGGCTTAACAAGCACAGCTGCTCTCTCCCACTGTGCCCCACCCCCAGCTGCAGGTGTGTAGCCGCTCCAAAGGCCAAGGGCCTGTGGGCTGTAGCATTCTTTGGCTTTTCCTTGCAATGAAAGGTCGGGACCATTCCCACCAGCAATGGATGAGGGTACCCCTTTCTCCACAACCTCTCCAGCAAAGGTTATCATTGGTGTTTTTTATTTTCGCCATTCTGACAGGTGTAAGATGGTATCTTAAAGTTGTCTTGATTTGCATTTCCCTGATCGCTAAGGAAGTTGAGCATGACCTTAGGTGTCTTTTGGCCATTTGAACTTCTTCTGTTGAGAGATCTCTGTTCAGCTCAGTGCCCCATTTTATAATTGGGTTGATTAGCCTTTTACGGTCTAGTTTCTTGAGTCTTTATATATTTGGGAGCCTAGGCAGTTTGGATGCTCACCTTATTAGACCTGGATGGAGGTGGGTGGTCCTTGGACTTCCCACAGGGCAGGGAACCCTGATTGCTCTTTGGGCTGACGAGGGAGGGGGACTTGATTGGGGGAGGGAAAGAGGAGGCTGCGGTGGGGAAGAGACAGAAATCTTTAATAAATAAATAAAAAAAAAAAGAAAAAAAAAAAAAAGGCCAGGACCAGGGAATGGCTGGGCTGCCTGTCCTGAGACCCAGAAAAGCATTTATACTGGAGGGTACCGAAGTCAGTTTCCTGGAAGCTTCTGGTGGGCTCCACTTGGAGACATGTGGCCAGGACACAGCCTGTGGGTGGCAGTGGGCCTCCTTCCTTCCTCTCATGAGCAATCACTACATTATAGTTCAGATACATGTGTGGGGGACTAGAGGTGGAAGCACACCCCTATAATTCCAGCACCCAGGAAGTGAGACAGACCAATCCTCAGCTACATAGTGAGTTTAAGGCCAGCCTCGGCTACATGAGACCTTGTCTGCAAACAGTGTGCAAGTAAAGAACATTTAGAAGTTTTGGAACAGAAGCCAGGCGTGGTGGTACATGTTGTAAATTCCAGCACTTGGGAGGTGGAGGAAGGAGGCTGAATTCAAAGTCGGTTTGGGCTACATGAAACCCCAAAAGTGGACAAAGTGCTTGCTGGACAAGTGTGAGGACCTGTATTTGAGCCCCAGCATCCATGCTAAACACCTAAGTATGGGAGCAGAGACGGGTGGATCCTGGGATCTTGCCTGCCAGCCAGTCAAGCTGAATGAAGCAATGATCTGCAGGCTCAATGACACCCTGCCTCAAAACTCAGGGCGAAGAGTGGTGGAGGAAGACACCCAACATCAGCCTCTGGTCTCCAGGTGTGTATGGGCTAGTGTGCCTGCACACACATGTGCAACATGCGTTTATCATACAACACACACATACATGCACACATTTACTTTTTTTGTGAGCACAGATTAAGAGAAATTCTGTGTAAAAGTCTATGATTTTTTTTTTCCCCTTCAAGACAGGGTCTCTGTGTAACAGTCCTGGCACTTGCTCTGTAGACCAGGCGGGCCTCAAACGCAGAGATCCACCTGCCTCTGCCACCTGAGTGCTGGGATTAAAGGCGTGCATTGCAAGGCTCTAAGTGTTCATTTATTTGCTATTTGCTCTTAGCAGAAATGAAGAGAAAAGGTGCTTTGGTCAAAGAATAAATCAGTTTCTTGCCACGTTTGGACTCTTCTGGAAATGTCTCTCAGATTTCTAAAAGCACAGGCTACCAGGGTCAACACTGGCACGTATATTGTCTAGTTAGTGTCGGACTTTTTATCTTGGCTTGGCTCCTGAAGACTTCTGAATTTCCCCAAGCAAACCCAAGCTTATAGAGCTAGGGACAGCATGAGTGGCAGACAAGGACTGGAATGATTTCCTAGGTGTGTAACGGTGCCAAAGGGGAGTGTAGACTTGCTCTAACATGTTCATAGTGCCCAGGACACGAGAGCAGGGTGGAAACGTCAGCAGTCATCAGACACCACGCAGGTGGCGAGCTGTGCCGTTCACGAGGCTTGTCACCGTGTGGAGATGGTACCTAGAAAATCTTTCCGAGACAGGGTTTCTTTGTAGCTTTGGGCCTGTCCTGGAACTAGTTCTTGTAGATCAGGGTGGCCTCAAATTCAGAGATCCACCTGCCTTTGCCTCCTGAGTGCTGGGATAAAGGCGTGTGCCACCACCGTCTGGTGGTGCCTATAAATTCTACTGAACAGTAACTTCTTTGGTCTGTAAATGGGATCTGGGCCTGGAAGGCTACCATCTTTGGCTAATAGAGGAAAGGGATTATACATGGCTGCTGAGTAGGAAGGGCTGGGGATGTAGCCCAGTGGTAGGTGCTTACTTCAGACAAGCAAGGTCCGTCCGTGCCCAGGCCTTAAAAACAACTAGGGGAGTATAAATATATTATGTCCATGTCAGTTAATAAGTTGTAAAACATATATGCAGAACAAGCTCATTTTTCATAAGGCAAATGCTATAATTATCTAAGAACATCATAAAAACCTAGACAGCTCATACCTGATAAAATATTAGCAGTGGTCCTCTCCATCTGTGGGAATATGAGAAATTCTTACTTTAGCACTGGTGTTTAAGAGGAAAGTAAGACAGTTGTTTTAAAAACTTGGTTATGGAGGGCAATACCAGCTTCCGAGAGTTACTACTTGGGAAGCAGAGCACTGTGTCTTTGTGGACGTTCAGGGTGGCTCGGTGCGAGCGTTCTGCTTAACAGGCTATGGAGGCCAGCCTGCGTCGTTGAGGCTGCATGACAGCTCTGATGTGAACTAGTCCACAGGCATGAGTTAGATAAACAATGAAATTCTTCTGTCTTAGGCCGATGAGATGGCTCAGTGGATAAAATGCTTGCTGAGTGATGTTGATGGCTTGCATCCAACCCCTGGAACCCTCGGAAAAGCACAGGGCTAGGGCCAACTCCGTGTCCTCTGACCTCTATACACACACATACGCCATGGCATGTGTGCGCCTCTACCCCACAATACCAATAAAATAGTTTTTAAAAATTGTCCCACCTCCAAAGAGAGCCAAAGTGCTGCCTAAACCTTAGGTCATCTCCCACAGCATTATTTCCATATTTCATTTTCTCCTCAGCGTCCTTGGCAATGAAGGGCATGGAGCCAGTGCTATCAAAATAAAAGTGGTACCAGAAGAAAATGATGCTGGTCTGAATCTTGGGTCATCCTCTACCCTCCCTGGTCTCACCACACTTCAGAAAACCAATGGCCTGCTCTTACTGAAAACCTACAGTCCTGAAATTATAGCACAGGGAAGTTTGAATTAGGATTGCAGAAGTTCAAGGCCAGAGTTGGGCTAGAACTCAAAAAGGTTCAACAGCCTGGAAGCCTAATGAGGGATTCCCCTTTGTATGCTGTGACTAGGTTTTATTACCATTGGTCAATAAAGAAGCTGCTTTGGCCCATGACAGGGGAAGAATATAGTTAGAACAGCTAGGCAGAAAAACTAAACCGAATGCAGGGAGAAAGGCTGAGTCAGCCAGACACCATAGAGCTGCCGAAGGAGGACTTCAGAACTTAACCGGCAAGCCACAGCCTGGTCGTGCTACACAGATGAATAGAAATGGGTTAAGATATAAGAGCTAGTTAGGAATATGCCTGAACCATTGGCCAAACAGTGCTATAAGTAATATAGTTTTGGTGTGATTATTTAGGTCTGGGTGGCCGGGAAACCAAAGCAGTCTGTTTACAGAAGCTCCCTGGAAAGACAGAAGATAGTTGGAATTCTTTAAGACTTAATTTATCTAGGCATGGTGACACACACCTGAAATTCCAACACTCAGGATGGACAGGCAAGAGGATCATTTTTGAGTTTGTGGTCAGTTTGAGCTATGTAGGGAGACCCTATCTCAAAAAACCATTGGCTGGGGTGTAGTTTGTGCTAGGTCCTGGGTTCCGTTTAGGGCACCACAGGAAACAGATTCCTCAACTGCAGAGACTTCAGTGAGCTGGTCCTAGTCCTCTGGAGCGCTCACTGATAAGCTGCGTTTATCTCTCCTGATGCTCACGTCCATTAACTCTTTGCATCGGTGGCAGCTGCCAGGAACACTCAGATGTCTTCCTTTAAGTGGTGGCTGCTAACAGTTTGAGCAAACAACAGGATAAGAAGCTTTTATGGAAAAACTGGGAAGTGTGAGGTCTGCAGGATAGTACACCCCAGCTGATTTCTTGGATCTGGAGGCTCCCGGTACAGGGTTGTGTACGTCCCTGAAAATGTCCAAGGTAGGGTGGTGTTCAGAGGCAGAATACTCACCTATCACACGCTAGTTGCTGTTTGTTTTTTAGAAAAAACTTGCAGCCGGGCGGTGGTGGCGCACACCTTTAATCCCAGTGCTTGGGAGGCAGAGGCAGGCGGATCTCTGTGAGATCTGAGGTCAGTCTGGTCTACAGAGCGAGTTCCATGACAGGCTCCAAAGCTACAGAGAAACCCTGTCTCAAAAAACCAACCAACTAACCAACCAACCAAAAAACAGGTCAGATGAGCAATAGGCAGGAGGACTGGAATGAGTTCAAGGCTAACCCCAGCTAATAGCAGGTTTGAGGCTATCCTGTGCTACCTAAGACCCTGGTTCAAACAAATGAATAAATAAAAAAGTACCAGAAATTACACTAGCATATTAGTTTTAGATACTATAACCTCTTCCCTGAGAACAGCCATTACAGTTTAATAAAATGAAATAAAAAATAACCCAAGAATAAAATTTGAGCAGCTCTCTAGGCGGTGGTGGCACATGTCTTTAATTCCAGTACTTGGGAGGCAAAGGCAAGAGGATCTCTATTAGTTTGAGGCCAGCCTGGTCTACAAAGCTGGTTCCAGGATAGCCAGTGCTACACAGAAAAATTCTGTTTCGAAAAACTAAAACTAAAAATTTTAGTAGTTCGTAACAAAAGAAGTAACATAGACAGACAGTTACAAAAATTGTTGAAACTCGATTACTGTTTTATCATTTACTAAGAGACTATCAAATATGAAAACACAGAAAAGAAACATACACTTTAGAAAAGGTAGACTTTTAATAACTGCTTTTATCACCAAGTTAATCATGCAGTTACAAAGTAGTTAGAGATTTCTGAAAGGGCATTGTTAAAAAAAAGCACTTCTTATATAAATAATATCTGGTACTTCTGTGGAGCATTCCTGTTCAAAAGCCAACACTCCAGGCAGTCTCCAGCCTGCTGTTAGTGAAGCGGTGTGCAGAATGCAAAGCCTCGGAAGAAGGGACACAGTCAGGTGGAGCCAGCCAGACTCCAAACAGGGAGCCCAAGGTTTCTGGGACACTATTTGAATTATGGTTCAACTACTCAACACAATAGCTCTTCAAATGGGAAGAACAAGTCATTTTCATGGTAAGGAGGTTACTGCACTCCCTGGACTGTGTTACAAATTCCCCAGAGTCCCTGTCACTTGCGGGTCTGAGGAGAGTGTCCCACAGTGCCACGTTCTTTCTCCTGGACAACAATGCGGTGCCAATAGCTACAAATGATACTGTTTTATGTTATAAAAATTAGCTTCTTTATTCATTATGTTTTTAGGCATTCACTGCTTGAGTTGAGGTCAGGCTTAAGTGATTAAAGGCAATTTTATTACAGCAGCATGTACTAATTTTATTCTCAAAGAATAAAATACATAAGAGAAATAGCTTTTATTTTGTTTGCAACTTAGAAAACTGAGTTATTTTGTAGATGTAAAATAGCAATAACTCATTTGAGGACCATGCCACCTTTGGAAAATGCCACGCACCTACTCTTCTATGTGTCCAAGTTCCCAGGCTTGTCCAGAAGTGGCTGGCTGCTCTTGACTGCTTCCCTGCCAGCAGCACTGACCCTGTTGGCAAGGACCCAGAGCAAGGCAGCAGAGCCAGGAGGCAGGCAGAGAGTGCACTTAGAAAAAGTACCTAACCAGTTCTGATACACGTGATTCCTACTGACACATCAGTTTGTACATGATCCTCTAATCTCTCAAGGGGCTGATTCAGACTGACTTGCTGAGAACAGTGTCCATTAACTAATGAGTCACAAGAACAGATTTCAGAGGTTACATGTAAACTTGTGACAGGTCTGCAGAAATTATAGGTGAAGTGGTGATAAAGAAGTCAGCTGTGACCTGTCTATGTGAAGGTCACGCCAGCTTCGTTGTACACCTTGAAGACTTTCTCAATGGCGTTGACATAGGCAGCTGTTCTCAGGTCCAATCCCAGGTTATACTTCATAGCGGTGCGCATAATTTGCTGGAATGAAGGAGAAAAGGCAGTGAGACCACCTGATTGTCAGGCTGTGAACACAAAAGGTACACACGAAGGCTGGGTACTACTCACCCACCATGACCAACTAACTGTAAGACTTAGACAGCCAAAGGCAAATGACTGGAGCAGCAAATTCTCCGCTGTTACCATCCAGTGAACAGCAACAACTGCTCCTGAGAACTACAGGTGTGAATGGCTTCTCTGTCTGTTAACTAGCCCGTGATCTTGAACAAGCTCAGATCACACTTAGTAATTGTTTAAAATAACCAGTAACAGGGCACTAGGAACATTCTAGAATTTCAGTGATGACAGCTATACAGCCTCGTGAATATAGTACAAGCCGATGAATCTATTTTGTTGTGTATGTGTGTGCTGTGTGCATTGTACTCTCACGTGCCCATGTGCATGTGGACGTCAGAGGAATACTTAAGGAGTTGGCTTTCTCTTTCTACCAGGTGAGTCCCAAGGACTGAACTCAGACTGTCAGATTTATCCATGGAGTCATCTTGCCAGTCCATTAGAGTGCTTGAATTATGTCTCAATTAAAAAGAAAAGCAGCAAGAATCAAGTATAGCAGCACATGCTAATAATTCCAGCACTAGGGAGGTGGAGGACGATAGGGAGCTCAACCACGTCTCAGTTATGAGGTGAGTTCAAGGTTCAAACAAGGCCAGACTAGGACGTGAGACCCTGCTTTACAATGCAACAAAATACCCCTCCCCCTCAGAAAACAGTACACTAAGAAGTACCGCCTTCTTCAGCAGACTCTATCTATGCTACTTCAGCCTGGAAATCAACATGGACAAAATTTGATCAAGAAGAAACCAGTCTTTCATCCAGTAGTCGGGAGGCAGAGGCAGGCAGATCTTGGTGTTCAAGGTCAGCCAGGTCTACATGTGAGAGTTCCAGGATAGCCAGTGCTACCTAGAGAGATTGACCCTCTCTCAAAGGACAAGAGAACAGTGTCGGAAAAGCTGCGCTCACACTGTGCCACATTTAAGGCCTGGTGTAAAAAGCATTCAAGCGATAAAAAATAAAAATAAAAACCAAAAGTCACAAAGTTCTTACTTAAACCAAATTTTACAGTTAAGTCAGCTTTGAGCTATTTCGCCAACTATCTTTTTAGTTATTTGTATTTTTGATGTATAGAGCTGTTTTGCTTGCATCTTAGTGTGTTCAGAGGCCATAAGAGCACATCAGATCCTCTAGAACTGGAGTTAAAGTAGTTAGTGACCTGTGGGTGCTGGGAATTGAACCTGGGTCCTCAGGAAGAACCAGAAGTGCTCGTTTCTTCCTAAGATGTACTGACGACAGTGCTCATCAATGGAGGCTACAACGGGACAAGTGCTGCTGTGCAGAGGCGGGGATCGGGTAACAGCATCAGAAACACAATCTGCCTGCCAAGACACCGTGCTAACCGGTGTTTCATGTTATTAACACAAAGGCTGCTATCATCTGCATACATACCCGGGCAGATCGCTCCATTGTGTAGGCCAAGCCAGAGTGCACGATGTCCTTCTCAGAGGCACCCTGTTAGGAAAAATAACATTAACTTAACAAAAACACATCAAGATATGCTTCATGTCTCTAGAAGAACACTAAGGATTAAGTTGATACTGCAGCAATATAGGAAAGATATAGAATTTCTGTTCTGTATCTGTGTATGAGCAAGATAGACAAATAATTTTCCAAACAGCTGTTTTAATGATATTAGACAGCAACAAAACTCATGAAATAGGATGATATTAAAACAAACACAGAAAAGCAGTCCGAGGGCAGGTGAGAGGTCAGATAGCAGCCCCCACTCAAGATACTCTACAAAGACGTTGTCAAGGTGCACTCACCATCTCTCTACATGTGCAGGGCCACCAGACAGACGGGACATGGCTAAAGCCGAGAGCAGCTCTAGGGAGATCTTGCCTGTGTACTTAGTAGCCCCAGCTTTAAAGTTGGGGATCAAAGAGCTTTCTATATTTCTCTAGACTATTTCTATAGACTATTCTATCTAATTTATTTCTTGGAGTTATTTCTTTAAAATTTAAGTGTAGCACAAGGCATGGTGGCATATGCCTTTAATCCCAGCACTTGGGAGGGAGGTGGATTTCTGTGAGTTTGAGAACACTATGCTCTACAAAAGTGAGTTCCAGGACAGTCAGGGCTACAGAGAGAGACCCTGTCTTGAAAAACAAAAACAAAACAAACAAAAAACAAAAAATGTCTAAGTCACTTCCATTCCTAATGTGACATAAGACAGCTATAC
>NW_026067919.1:9976859-10005027 GCF_014885135.2 Alexandromys fortis
GAGAGAGAGAGAGAGAGAGAGAGAGAGAGAGAGAGAGAGAGAGAGAGAGAGAGACACACAGAGTTTCTCTGTGTTGTTTTGGAGCCTGCTCTGGAACTCACTCTGTAGACCAGGCTGGTCTTGAACTCACAGAGAACTCAGAATTTTCAGAAGAGCTGCACCTATCTGTAGTATTATTGGAATAAAGTATGACCGTTCAACAGAGGCAGTGAGTTTTAAAGATCTACTACTTGGGAATGGAATGGGGTTGTAGCTCAGTGATAGAGCCCTAACCTGACATGCATAAAGTTTCTGGGTTCAATTCCCAGTACCACAGAAAAAGAACAAAATAAAACAGGTTAAATATTTTTTTTCCCATGCATATATGCTATGCCTTTGTAACCCATTATTTTCTGTATTGTCCTGGTAAGTTCTTTGTAATGTGTATACACTATTGATACACCCTGCCAAGAACTGATTGACTTATCTATTTTCTAATCTGCTAACTATGTGACATATAATTATTTCATATAGTTCAGTCTCATGTTTACTTTTCAATTCTAGTTCTCTGAAGCCTGAGTTGAAAAGTATGGAAATCCTTAGGATTGTGTCAAATCATTAAGTACCCCAAACAGAATTACTTACTTGCCATCATTTTTAGAATGGAATGATGAATTATGACCACAAATACCACTATGGTTAAAATCCTTTGCTAAGAGTCCATTTACTCTGTCTAGCCTAAAGACAAGGCAGGGAGCATGTGTAAGGCGCCACTCTGGTGTCAGCACACTCACCGATATCCTGTCCTGGAACTCTGCTGTAGGGACCACAGGGATAGTTCCACCATGCTTTCCAAATTTCCTCTCTAAACTCTCTTGAACAGACACTGTAAGAAGCCAAGACATCACGTGAGATACTGTTAATAGAGGGAGAAAATAAATGTACGACTTATTAACTCTAACCTATATATGTGTGTAGCCCACAAACTAATGGTTTAGAAACATTTACTCCTAGCGACACAGAAGGGTTAATTATTAAAAGCTCAGCAAGGAGAAGCTGCCAAATTCGTATAGAAATGTGAATTTAGGTCACTGCTTTGTTCCCATAACGCCCATCACTAGGGTTTTCTTCTCTTGGCTCTGTTAAAAAGAAATTCAGAGGGAAGAGAAAAGGACAGAGAGGAACATTCTCAGAGTGACAGAGTACAGGGACGCAGTGGGAGGTCTTGATTTTATTTCAGCTGGATGAGAGCTCTCAATAGCGAGTTTACTCTGGTCAAATAAAAATGCTTACCAGAGGACTCAAAATGGGCATCCACACTAGGCTGCACTTCTTTCAATTAGTGTATAAAAGAATGGGTTTCATTATAATTTTTTTTATAAATGTTAGCTAGGACTTTTCTGAGAGCAACTAGAGATAGGGATGAATAAGATCAGTGGTGGGGTTCAGGTTTAAGAAAGGCTTTTTAGAGTGTCATTAATCTACAGATTTTTATTTGTGGAAAACAACATTATTAAAAAAAAATGGGTCCTTTTGCTCTGTGAACCAGGCGACGGAAAAACTGTTTTCTGTTCTTAGGCAAAGGTCTCTAGGATTATCAGAAGAGGTTCCCTAAGTGTCTATGCTTTCCCAGCTTTCTTGGCCCAAAGGACAATTTTTGGAGACACAAACAAGATACTAAGGAAGAACTCACTGAGCAGGTGGTAGTTAGAGTCCCTTTCGTATTTGAAGGTCAATCGGCCATAGCTGACATGATTGAGATTCTTCAGCCACTCAAAGTAAGACACTGTCACTCCTCCAGCATTTAAGTAGAGATCCTACACACACAATGACAAGGAAAATACATTAAAAAAAAAGAAAAGAAAAGATGATGGCTTTAATAAATGTCAGGCTTGGCACTTAGTACCTGTAGCTGCTCTGCCATCTTGTCAGGCTCAGGAACTCAATTTCAATACCCAGGTAGACTAAACATCTGCATAGTTTTTGTGCCAACTTGACACAATCTAAAGTCATCTGAGAAGAGAACCTCAATTTAAAAAATGCCTCCATAAGCTCCATCTGTATGCAAGGCAGTGGTCTCAACATTCCTAATGATGCAACCCTTTAACAACAGCTCCTCATGTTGTTACCCCAACCATAAAATTATTTTCATTGCTACTTCATGACTATAATTTTGTTATTGTTATGAACTGTAATGTAAATACCTCTGAAGGTAGATGTTTGCCAAAGGGGTTATAACTCTAAGGTTGAGAAATGCCGCTGTGGGCATTTCCTTAATTAGTGACGTGGGAGGGCCTAACCCATGGTGGGTAGGGCCCTCCTCTGGGCTCGTGGTCCTGGGTTCTGTAAGAGAGCAGGCTGAGCAAGCCAGGGGGGCCACATTCTACCTCTGCTGCATCAGCTCCTGCCTCGGGGTTCCGGCCCTGACTTCCTTTGATGAACAGTGATGTGGAAGTGTTCCTTTGGTCACTGTTCCTCACCTCAGTAAGAGCAACTCTAAGAGAATGTCAAACACTACAAAAATGATTTTGGTGATAGCTTATTCTTACCATGATCTCAGACTAAAGGCCTGGCTTACTAGCCAGTGGACTGATGGTATCTCACCAGAAGATGGTATTACCTTTGCCACCACCTTAAGACAGTATATTTCAATTAAGTGAGTTCTTTAAAAAAAAAAAAAAAAAAAAACACCACACATGCTTTCTACAAAATGCTATTCAGAGTTCATTTTAAGTCCCAATAACGCCTCCATTTTCACCCCAAATTCTGAATACATATTCTTCATAGTAGAAAAAAAGAGAAGAAAGAAATGTGTATACGTGGGTATATGAGTGTGTACAGAGGCCAGAAGAGGGTGTGGGACCCCCGGAGCTGGAGCACAGGCTGTGAGCCACCCAACGAGGCTCTGAGTGTACGAGTGCACTACGGGCTTTGAATGGCTGTGCCATCTCTTCAGCCCTAAGTTCTCCTTTCCTTTTTCTTTCTTTTTTCAGTAAAGCAGTAAGAGACACTCAAAACGCATAAAGTTACAAACTGGGTAACAACACTTAAGACTTTAACTCAGAATTGTATTTCTGACCCAGTATACAAATTAACATAACTGGATTTTGAGGGTTACTTTTACTCCAGTTACAACTGAAAGCTAGAGAAAGTGACTGGCATATTACACTAACCATGCTTCCAACCCTCCTCACATTGCTAGTGACCGGTATATTACACTAACCATGCTTCCGACACCCGCCTCTGTCACTTGTTTTTTAAGATGCTGTAGACTGACCCTTGAAATTCATGTGTGTGCTCTTGCACACTGCGACCCTGGCCTTAGCCTTGTTGCCATTATATTTTCTTAAAAGTAAATAAAGATTAGAAATTTATTACAACTTTTGACTCCAGTGGGTCCTCTCTCTTGCCAGTTGCTAGCAAAAGAAATGATTCGTAGAGCACATGACACCCAAGGAACAAAGACAGGTGTCTTACCGGAATAACCATGATGTTCCTTTCCAAGAAGATCTTATCGGCCTCTGGAGTGGTCGGTCCATTGGCTCCTTCAGCAATGATCTGCAAGAGAATTGGGGACAGGCACAGATGCCAGGAAAAATCTCACAGGAAAGAGCAGACTGCTTGTATAAGGAGCTAAAGGAAGAGTAGAAGAATTTCAGCTAAAATTAGTTGCTCTACAAAGTATATATGATGTGGGAGTGTCATATATCAATCTGTTGATTTCATTGGCTGAGCAATAAAGAAACTGCTTGGCCCTCATAGGTTAGAACATTGTTGGGAGGAGTAAACAGAATAGGATGCTGGGCGGAAGAGGAAGTGAGGTCAGACTCTGCTCTGCTCTTGGAGAGACGCCATGCTCAGCTCTGCTGGATAGACACGATAGCTCTGCGCTCTGAGGCAGAGGCATGAAGCTCCCCAGGATGGATGAAGCTCCCCAGGATGGACGTAGGTTAGAATCTTCCCGGTAAGCGCACCTTGGGGTGCTTACACACATTACTAGAAATGGGCTAGTCCAGGTGCGAGAGTTAGCCTAGAAGAGGCTAGATAGAAATGGGTCAAGCAGTTAAATGAATACAGTTTGTGTGTTNATGGGTCAAGCAGTTAAATGAATACAGTTTGTGTGTTGTTATTTCGGGCATAAGCTAGCCAAGCAGCCGGGGTGTTGGGGACGCAGCCCCGCCGCCTCTTATTTCAACATATATAAAGGTTACCATTCATTTTTTTAAAAGCTATGTTTGTTTTTTGAAAGGATGAGTTTTTTTTTTTTTAAGATTTATTTATTTATTATGTATACAACATTCTGCCTCTAAGTATGCCTGAACGCCAAAAGAGGGTGCCAGATCTCATTACAGATGGTTGTGAGCCACCATGTGGTTGCTGGGAATTGAACCCAGGACCTCTGGAAGAGAAGCCAGTGCTCTTAACCACTGAGCCATCTCTCCAGCCCCAAAGGTTACCTTTTATTTGTCTGCTTCTCTAATTTTTTTAACTATGTTTTGAAAGTGGTGGTGGTGGGGTAAAATTCTGTGACTCAAACAAAGTCACTGATGAGCTCTTATGACACGGCACACTGATGATGCCACTCATGAGCTCTTATGACACCGCACACAGATGATGCCCATTTGTTTCTACAAAGGTTTTTACCTTGGCTTTGACTCGGGGAGCATTGGACTTGGTCAGCTGCTTCTCACTGGCTGCAGGGATCAGGATGTCACAGTCAGCCTCCAAGATGCTTCCCTCATAGACCTTTGCTTTGGGAAAGCCCAGAATGGATCCATGTTGCTGTAAGGGAGTCAAAGTCAGGCTAAGGGTTCCAACACAGTTTAAATGCAATCTTCAGTGCCTATTGTACAACATCTATTTAGAACCAGGTACAGTGGCTCATGTCTATGATCTCTACATTAGGGATGCTGAGACAAGGAGATTGCTGTGAGTTTTAAACCATCCTGGGCTACCCAGAGAACATGAGACCAACCAAGCACATACAGCAAGACCATGCTTCAAAAAAGATAAATATCCTATCAATACTTGGAAGGAAGAAGCAAGATGATCAAACCAAGTTTGAATTCAAAAACCCCAACCTCACCACCCAACCAAACGGCAGAAAGAACACTTAAGGTTCCTGCCACCAAGCCTGATGATGAGTTTAACCACCCAGGACCCATGTGGTGGAAGGAGAAACACCTTCCAAGTTGTTCACCATGTGCACAGTGGCACAAGTCTCACCTGCCTCAAAAGAAATAACTGAAAATATTATTTTTTTAAGGCTGGTGCGATGGCTCAGTGCCTGTCATCAAACAATGACCTGAATTTAAATCCTGGGACCCCTATGGTGGAAGGAGAGAGCAGAGTCCTACAGGGTGTCTTCTGACCTCCAACTGAATGCTATATAGCAAACGAACACAAAATTAAAATAACAAAATAAAACCCAAAAAACTAACCTCTTAAAATTTTAAAAGATTGCTCAGATATTAGAATAACTTACCAACTTGAAATCTTCCAGTTCCTTTGGGTCGATACCGTCTGGATTCCATATGCTCCCATCAGATTCACCAACACCAACACACTTAGCACCAAAACGATGTAAATACCTCATGGAGTGCAGGCCCACGTTACCAAATCCCTGTGCAGAACAATTATGCATGACATAGACTCGATGCAGAGAGTACAATTCATTCTCATCAACATAAATCTTTACTGATAGTTTAGAAGCAAGTCTCAAAAATTTTGCTAAAAGAGGCAATGTCCTGGGACAGTAGATATTTTATGGGAAAGGTACTTGACACCAAGTATAACTCTGCTGACCTCAGTTCTATCCCAAGGACCCATATAGTGAAAGGAGAGAACCAACCTCTAAAGTTTCCTCTAACCTCTACTTGTACCTGTGGCACACAGATACCCACACAAACAAGTGAATATATTAAAAAAAAAAGAGAAGCAATGTACTGAATGGCTTCTTTAATGATAAATTTCTATGATTACAAATCTGAAACCTTCTGCTACCTATGAGACTGAAACCCTGGAGAAGTGTATTCAGGGCTTTGCTTGCTTATAAAGAAATGGCAGTGGGGACCCACACCAATGCAGAGCCTAGGGTCTTATGACTGTATATATAAAGGTGCACTGCTATTTTACGGTAATGCCAAGTGTAAACTTCTAAGTGAAATACATGCTGACACAGGAAACAAATTTAGGTCAGTGTGAAAATATTTCTGCACAATTACAATGGCTTTACAGTTGAGGCCTTTTCCCTTCTGAATGCAATTTTATGCTTAAATAATGCCAAAAGAAGTGACAGTAGTGTATTTAATCTAAAAGATTAGGTTGAATTCTATGAATCAGATCAAGGTTAAGAAAAAAAAAAAAAGATGTTTCACCCTGAAAACCATTCTAAAATCTAACAAATTCTCAAAGAATTTTTAATGCCATAAATTGAAAAACCTTTATATATATATATATATATCAGCTATTAAGAAAACAAAACCGGCTGGGTGGTGGTGGCACACACCTTTAATCCCAGCACTGGGGGGGGGGGGGCAGAGGCAGGCGGATCTCTGAGTTCAAGGCCAGCCTGGTCTACAAGAGCTAGCTCCAAGACAGGCTCTAAAACTACAGTGGAACCCTGTTTCAGAGAAAAAAGAAAAAGAAAGAAAACAAAACCTGGGGGCTGGATGAATGGGTAAGAGCATGTGTATCCAAGCCTGATGACCTGAACTTAATCCTTGGAATTTACCTGGTGGAAGAACTGACTCCTGCTCTGGCCATTAATGTACCCTGTAGCATGTATGTTTTCCCACCTAAGTAAATAAATACAAGTAGCAAAACCAAACCAACCCCCCAAATTGTTTTACCTGAACAACAAATGTCTTGTCGCCAAACCCTGGTGTCATTCCTAAAATGCTCATGTAGGAAGCTTCATTGATGAAGTTTTCAATGCCATGGAAAACACCACGGCCAGTAGCAGAGATGCGCCCGTGGATGCCTCCTTGACTGATTGGCTTACCAGTAACACAGGCATGTGCATTGATATCCTGTAAGAGAGGGCTAGAGTTATAGCTCACGAGTAAAATGCTTGTCTAGAGTGAGTGAGGCTTAAGATTCAACCCAATACTATATAAATAACAACAACAATAATAAATCCTTTGAGAGGAAAGGAGTTAGAATTTACATCTCTTTTGAGACAGTTCAGACTTGCAATCCTTGTCTCAACCTTCTAAGTGTTGGGACTATAGGCATGTGTTCCCAGGACTAGGTCCTGTTTCTATGATCAAGCCAATACACATAGTGCATTCTTATTAGGTTAACACATTTTTAGTAAGAGTGTGTGTGTATTGTAAGCTGGTGTCGTGGCACTGCCTGTATGTAACCCCAGCATTTGTTGAGGCAGGAGAAGCTCAAGACAAGGGTATCTTGTTTATAAAAATATAATCTACAAGCTTGTGCAAATCTTTGAGTAACTGTGAGTCACATAAAGTTCATATTACCTAACAGGGAGAGGTCTTTTCCAATTTTCTGTTCTAAGAATCTAATAAGGTAGGCTGTTTTTCACACTGAGAGAAAAAGTTTAGGAATTTAATGTTAAGCACAAATAACAATATTATAAACATAGATATGATTCATCTTGAAGTTATTACTCCTTCACTGAAAATAAGCCACATTAACTTAGAGTTCACATTCCACTTGTGAATGCCTTAAGATTGCCAAAACAAAACCCAAAAACCCTAAAACACCAAGAACCAGAAAAAGGCATTATGATTTTCCTTAATGGAAAGATATTGTGTTGTATTATGCCAAACTAGTTTTGAAATTTAATATATCATTAAAAAAATTTTGGCTGGGATTGGTAGCACATGCCTGTAATCGGCATTTTGGTAAGGAGGCTGAGGCAGGAAGATCTTTGAGTTCAAGGCCAGTTTGGCCTACATAGTGAGCTCCAGGACAGTCAGGGCTATACCATAAAACCCTACCTCAAATAAAGAAAGAACTTCAAAAGACGACATTCAAAAGACAATTTTAAAATGGTATTTATGGCAAGAGGCTTGTACCTTTGGTAGCACTAATAGATCTGCCAAGTGGAAGAGGGCGATTTTCATCTTACCTACTTTTACCTTCTTTCAGTTAAGGCTGTGCATGTCTTTTTGTTTACAAAGAGGCACAGTTAGTAAAATGGGGTCTTTAGGGCCTGGGCAGATAGCTCAGTTGTAAAACACTGTTTTGCAAGCATGAATATCCCTGGGGCTTGCTGCCAGCCAGAGTAGTCAAGTCAGTGAGCTCTGGATTCAAAAAGACCCTGCCTCAAAACATAAGAGCAGAAGCAACTGCAGAAGACAGTGTTGACAATGGTCACACAGACATACGTACACCCAAAAGGAAAAAAAATGGGCTTGGCAGGGCGTCCCTTCTGAAGCACGTTATAAATGTAGCAAGAACACTGTAGAACAGATACACTGATCACGGAACAGAAGAAATGAGAGGCAGTAATCATGCCCAGAAGAACAACAGAAGATAAAGGAGAATTTTAAAGCAGGTGCAAAAGCATTCTGCGTGAATTTATTACCTCCTGCAATGAAGTGCTCAAGTTTGTAGCATATCCCCACCCAGAAGTCACCTGACTCCTTTACTTAAATATTTTTTTAACCGAGAACTTAGACTTGCATTATTGGTAGTTACCACCAAAAAGAATGGAGCCACTCTGAAAAGAAGGCAGTAGTCTAGTAGGCCCTCAAAATTAGTATTTTCCCACAGTTCTCTTTCATGAATAATTAACACCATGATACAGAATTGCAAAGCTGGTGCCAGGCGGTTCTAAATAAATAGTGGAAATGCAAATGCTGGGCAGAAAGAAATAACTGTTTGGGGTCAGGTCTGGTGCCAGTGACTCTCCAGCATACCTAATGGTCTGGGAACCCAGGAGGTAGGTAGGAACCATGCCCATGTCCCCCAAGACCATATTGTCAATAGGGTTAGATGCCAGTAATGATGCTTCTGTATTACCGTGGTCTGGGTCTTTAGATTTCCCATCCGTTAAAGATGGAAGGGTTTATTTGGCAGAGTGTCCTAAACTTCCTCATGGTGCCACAACTGTGAAGGAGCTATGGGAAATAGTGTGTGCACTGCTGACTAGCTTGCAGAGGTCAGTGCAGAGCCCCGGTCAAGAACAAGAGAGCACATCCGGTGCTTTCCCAACATCAGGTGGCATGCAAGCCAGGAGTGACAGTGAAGGCTGCAAACTCAGCAGCACTTGGGAGCCTAAGCAAGAGGACAGCTCTAAGTGTCAGTCTACACAGGGCTACACAGCAAATACTGTTTCTTTAGGGAAAGAAAGGGGCCATGGAAGGGGAGTGGTGGTCTAAATCTAACGCTGTTGCACTCACACAGTGTAGTACCTTTTTCCTCTTTTTGCACTTTACTAAGGGCTGTGCACTGTTCCAGGTACATTACTCTATTTAATCCTTCTAGGGTCTTAAGATCTTACTGTTACCTTACTTGAGGAGCTAAAGCAGTCTCCAGCACATGAAGCTAGAGGGTGAAGATGGCAGGACTAGAATTCACATGGCCTGCCTGGGCTCTAAGCACTGTGCAACACCGCTTCAGAAAACATACCTCTCCTCCAAAGCCCCCTTCCCGTTAGGGCCCTGGACTGCCCCAGCATTTCACTCTCACAAAGGACTGTATTTCTCTTACACGATCTGCCTCTCGCATCAATGGCTCATATTCAATTAACAGCCAGACAACAAAACTCTTTCCAGCCAGTAGTGACTTTTTAGATTGCCATTTCTTTGCGTCTCCCTAATGCCATTTTCTTAGCTGGACGTTTAATGTGCCATTTCCCTTTTCTATACCCCCCTGTGGTCTGGGAGCCTCTATCCAGCCCTCAACAATCCCATCTCCTGCTATACACAGAGTAAAACACTGATTATGAGTTTGCCATAGCTTCTTTTTCAGGACAAGGATAAATAGGCAGGACTTGGCAGCTCTCCTCACCTACTGATCGGCTACAATACCTGTACCCTGTCTTTGAAGTTCATTTGTCTTCTGTACTTCAGGACTTTTAAATACTTCTTTCTGTCTCGTCCCTTGCCCACATGAACCCTATCTTTCAGAGCTCAGAACATTTCCAAACAGGCCTGCACTGACCCTGTTTCCAAAGGCTCTGATTAGGTCCCCGTTCCACGGCTCTGAAACAGCTTACACACATGCCAGTTGTAGTACACACCTGACTCTACTTAGTGTAAACACATGTTTTTTAAAATCCTCTTTTCCTTAGCCACCCACCCAAATGATGCTCTTGTGTTCTCTTTCTCTCTCAAAAATAAATATTCACTTCTCTTCTTAGTTTATGGACGCTTCGTTTCCCGAGGTTTCATGGCCTTCAGGGACAAGTTGTTCTCTCCAGTGCTGGGTTCGTGAGACAGGGGCTGCTGTCACATGGACAGCAACTCTTCCTGAAGGATGAGCCACAGCCAAGTCTTTACTATCAAGTAAAACCCACGCCAGGACTTGACATTTGTGGTTCACTTACCTCTTCCACCACCTTTACACATGTATGCCTTACCTTCAATCTCTGTTGTCCTCTTAGTACCCAAATCTCCAGATGTTGAAATTCAACCATATTTTTAAGGTCCAGCTCAAATATCCTTTCAAAAAGGCCTTCTTCAGAACCCCAAAGCTTTATATCACACCATGTCCGTACCTTAGCTCACACGCCTTAGCTCCTCTTTAAGTGAATGCACTCTGATGGGAAGGCAGAATTGAGCATCCTATCTAGTGCCTCAGCAAGTGAGCTGCCCTGGTTGGGAAGGTCTGGCCTTAGTGCCCAGCACGAAAGCAAAAGCCTAGTTCACGCTCACTATGCTTAGAGTTTTAGAACAGACAGAGGGAAAAGTAACATGCATGCTGAGTTTCCAGTTAAAAGGGAGATGAATCTAGCAATTACCAATTTCTCATTAAATCAGATGGATTGTTACTTCTTGTGGATAGCAACAAAGGAAGCCTTGGGTTTCAGTGGATACTCACATAGTGCCCTATGGTGCTGGCATAGGTGTCAGCGATCCAGGACATCTCCCGCTCACCCGTGCTCATGTCTGGGGCAGGCACATCAATGCCAGGACCTGGGAGCACAGGGAAAGGGCAGTGTGCCAGTTTTTAAGAAAAGCTTATCTCAAACATAAAGATGCTTGCAATTCTCTAAGAGAACAACGTCACTGTGGCTAGAAAACTTTAGAAGTCACAAAAATACTCATTAAATTCCTCTTCTTTATGAAACTTGTATATATAATATGCCATATAGCTATGTTTTTCCACTGAAGTTTACTGGGTTGTATCTGAAAGTTACCTATGGACAAAAGATATGTCACTCTTGGGACTTCAGCGTAGGACACTGGCAATTGTTGTCTCAGCCTCAGTTTCTTAACTGTATCATCCTGACCACCATGACAGGACCATTCTGGCTACTGAGCAGATGTGTATGAAACAGTTTTGCTCCCTATGGCTTAGGCCTTCTCACTAGGTAGAGAAAGGGGGACGTGGCACTGCTGAACCAAGTGTTTACAAGGTCTGTGACACTTTTACTCAAGAAAAACTCTTGTTTGATTTAGTGGCCAATGGTTGGTGTATAGGAAGGTTTTGGGCTTAGCTTTTAGTTCCTCAGCAAACTAAAATAAGTATGAGAATAGCAAACATTGGCCTACAGGTAGTGACAGTACCACTACTGCGTCTAACACCACTGGCTACGGTAAACTTTCTGAGCAACACATCAGTGATGATCAATCCAACTGCAACTATGTAGAAATACTCTCAAAACTATAACATAAAATTATCTAGGATGAAAATTAAGTAAGATATGGCATAGCTACACAAAGTCATTAAAAAGTTGATTTTTTTTTTTTTGAGACAGGGTTTCTGTGTAACTTTGGAGCCAGTCCTAGAACTGTGGACCAGGCTGGCCTTGAACTCACTGAGAACTGAGTGCTGGGATTAAAGGTGTGCACTACCACTGAGCAGCAAAAAGTTTTTTTTTTTTTTTTTAAAAACCTTGTAAATGACTTGAAATGATTACTAAACCCACAATGTAGAAAAAGGCAGGTTTCATATAGCTATGTATGCCCCATTTACATAAAATTCTATTCTCTTCTTCCTTCCCTCTCGATCCCCTCCATGTTTGTCTACAAACATGTGTATACAGGTTTAGAAAGACAGGTATCAATAACTTTTTACTATATTCTTGGATTTAAGCATTATAACTTTTTGTTTTTTTTTTTTTTTTTTTTTTTTTTTTTTTTNGAGACAGGGTTTCTCTGTAGTTGGTTTTGGAGCCTGTCCTGGAACTAGCTTTTGTAGACCAGGCTGGTCTCGAATTCACAGAGATTCGCCTGCCTCTGCCTCCCAAGTGCTGGGATTAAAGGCGTGCGCCACCACCGCCCGGCAAGCATTATAACTTTTTACCATATGCTGTTTGAATTATATTATACATTATTATCACTAAAAAATAACTTCAAAATTGCTCAAATTATTAAGTTCTCCATAAAATAAAGCTCTTTCAAGGGACCCAATCCTAGATACTAATTTTCTGAACAAATTGTGATATGAATACAAGATTGGCAGAAGAAAACCTTCAAGTAAAGGTTCAAGTTTTATGCCCCAACCTAATCTGCTACTCCACAGTCTTGTTTCACTTTAGGCATCTTTAAATCTAAGGAAGCGTAACCTCCACAAGCCTGCTTTCCACAGCGCGTTTCCATCTGAAGGACAGTTGTTCTACCTCATCTACTTGTCTGCTGTGCTTACTTCCAGTTGACACACTCAGGCTGTAGGTCAGTACAACTTTGTTTAACCGCATTTCTTTCCTAAGCTACAAAGGAGAAATAGCTATCAAATCTGTTTACAAATATCTAAGGAATATTATTCTAGTTTTCAGGAACATGTCTTGCTTCAGATAGCAATATGAACTGATAAGTATGAGGTCAGGTGTTTGTGAATCAGAAAGAGATTCTGAAAAAACATGAAGCCATGACTCCTGACTGATAAGCTACGTCACAAGTCACAAGGGAAGCAAGGAGAATTAGCCTAATGAGAGAACAATCTCCAAGTTTACTAAGCTGACACTGTACAGAAATAAACAGCCATGCTGGTCTACAAATGTTAAACATCATTTCCTTCTGTACAGGGACAACATTGTGTTAAATACGTAACCATGTGGGTCTGATTACAGAAACTAAGTATACAAAAAAAAAAAAAAACAAAAAAACCAAGGAAACAAAGCAAACAACAACAACAACAAAAAAACAACCAACCAAACCAATCAAACAAACAAAACTTCCCCATCCCCCAAAACAACCCAACAAATCAACCTCCCTTTTAATAGCCAAAAAGACTAGGGAGTCGTCTCTAGTCCTACGAAAATGTGGAGCAATGCTTAAAGAAACAAGAGGCTCAACAAACAGAAAGATGTCAATGGCCACAGATTGGAAGACTTAATTTGGTAAATATGGCAATCCCCACCCCAAAATGGTCTACAGATACACACAATTCATATCAAAATCTGAGCTTTCCCCCACCCATATTCCATGGAATTTGACAAGCTCATCCTAAACCCACAAAATTAACAGGGTAAGAATTCAGACTGAGTCACAGTGGAGAGCTCTGCAGAAAGGGAAGTGAGAAAACAGAGAAGCTCTGAAAGTTTGCCTTCTACACACAAAGGGGCCAAATGATTCATATTTACAGCTTGCCCTCTTTCGGAGTTCCAATGAGTCACTTTTTACTTTTTGGAGCTGTCATAACTAAACTGGCAAACACTCTAGATGCAATAGCTATGACTGAATGAAGCCTAAACAAATGGATGTTAAAACAGAATTAAGATTTTAGGCTAAAAGGAAATGCGCTATTTAAATGACCACTAAGGCCATCGCCAGGCTGAGTCATGATTTCAGGTCACCATGTTGAAAGCATCCCTATAGGCAACAGTTAGGGGCTCATTAACTTCTTCTGCTGGCAAATGTTCCTGTGCAATGAGGCCCAAGTAAGCGTCACAACAGTGTTCATAAGGCATGTAAAAAATTCTGCTTTTAGACCGAATCTTATAACATTCTACCTTTCCGTATATTATTAATCCATTTATTTCATATCTTTTTTCCTAAAAACAGGGCAAGGGTCAAACTATAGCTTACTTTCATAGGAACATGTCATTGGTGGAGGAAACATGGAGGGAAAACACAGGGTAGGAAAGCAGAGTTAAGAGTATGGTTGTGTGCCCCAACCTCCTTTTCAGCCAGTTTTCTTTTAACACTTTACTGAGTAACCTTAATTATTTTATTTAAATAAACCAGAAGTCTTCTAGACCAAGAAATATGAGACAAACTGCTTAGAAATCAGAGTAAATAACATATATATCAAAGAATATTCATATCTCACAAAGAACATAACAAATACAAGGCAATAAAAACTATCAAGCAAATGGAAGTACCCCTAGAAATTTAGCAAGCTTTGCACATGACCCTCTAACTAACTCGAGCACTCCTCAGAGACAGTGATGGTGCTTGGATTATTGAGTACACTACACCAGCCTCATTGTCAGTTCCCAGTGAACACCTCATGCATATTAAAAAGGAACAGCTAATTCATATTTAAAAAACCACTGGTTTCAAATGATATTTGAAATGACTTTTATGGCTTTGGGAAAAAACTGGATGGTTATTTTAAAAAAAACTTTTTTTTAACATGTTAAAATATTGCTATAAATCCAGTATTAGTAGTCATGGCCTTTTCCATGTTTCAGAAAAGAACACAAACAAGTCAGGAGAGATCTCTCCTTGGTGTCCTTGGCCCACATTGTGTGGTGAGAACCTGCACTTGCCTACTGAAGATGTGTCAAAAACAGCCAAGATATGTCTATGACATCTATAAGGAAACTTGGTTCTGGAAGGGAAAGGAAAACTACATCCAGACATTTTATAAAGGCAGGAGTTTAATTCAAGACCACTACTTGCTAAGTTTTTCCACCTTATACAGGAAACACATAGAGCAATACATACCAATAAAACCCTTCTTTGCCAGCTCCATAGTGAATCTCCTTGTGATCTTTTCTAATTCATTATCCTGCAGAGAGAGAGAGAGAGAGAGAGAGAGAGAGAGAGAGAGAGAGAGAGAACAATGAAAAACATTTTGATTCAAAAATCAAACGGAGAGGATTTTTCTCCTGCTTTCTATGTAAAGAGCATTTCCACAACCCCTCATGTACTACACAGTACAACTTGTAGAGCAGGCACGATTTACTATTTTGTTTTTGTTTTGTTTTGAGACAGAGTTAATAATGTAGGCAGACCTTGAATTTGCTATGTATCTCAAACTGGTTAAAACAACCAGTGGGCAGTAATCCTAGTCCCCCACAAAAATGATTTTAAAGGCCTCCTGGACTACAAAGAGTTCAAAGCAACTCTATGAAACCCTGGCTCAGAATGAAAACGTAAAGAGGGATGAAAAGATAAGAGTTTAGTGGTAGAGCGCTGGCCTAGTATATGAGGATCAGAGCCTGGGTCCAATCTTCAGTCCTTTGGGTGTGTGCTTGTGTACATAGGTGATGAAGACATGACTGATCTGAGAGTCTTACTATGAGCGAGTCAACCCTGACTTGTGCTGAACTTGCTATACAGTCTATATTGGCTTAGAGATCCACCTATACCTGCCAGGTATGGTGAATATAATTCCAGTGCTGGGGATACTGAGGCAGAAGGATCTAGAGACAGATATAGGCTATATAGGGAGACTCTGTCTAAAAACAAAAAGGAAAAATGTTGTTAAAGCAGAATATGACAGTGGGTCCTTGCAATTCCAGCAGCTGAGAGGTAAAAGAGATTACCGAGTTTGAAGTCATCCTAGAGTATAAATAGTAAGCACCAGGCCAGCCAGGGCTTCTTAGTGATATCAACCCCAAATCCTTTCTTCCTTCTATTTCTGTCTCTCATACACACACAAAATAATTATATCTATATAGAATTATATGGGTCATGCCTGTATTTTCATTTACATGTTAAATGCCTGTAATCTTGGGTCTCAGGAGGACTGCAGAGGATGAGGTCAGCCGGGGCTATAGAGTGAGTCCCTGTCTCAAAAAACAAAACAAAACTCATGCACAAAAGTGAAACGAGATAGGGGTTTAATAAAGATGTTTTAATACAGGCATAAGGGCTAACAAAAGGTACTCAAAAAAGAAAAAAAAGGGGGCAAGACACATTTGAGAGCATGGGTGTGTCTGTGTACCCCCGGCTGCGCTGGGGCTGCACTATAGACCAAGCTGGCCTTGAACTCAGAGATCCACCTGGTTCTTGTCTACCAAGTGCTGGGATTAAAGGTGTGCACTGCCACCACCATCTGGTGAGTGTGGGATTCTTAAAAGAGCTATAAAAATAAGACACACCCTTGTGTAAATGTACCGCATTTTCTTTATCTATTCTATGGTTGAGGGGTCTAGGTAGTTCCTGGCTATCATGAATAATGGTGATATGAACATAGCTGAACAAATGTCCCTGTAGTAGGTAGGATTGAGCATCCTTTGGGTATATGCCCAAGAGTAGTATTGCTGGGTCCTGAGGTAGGTTGATTGCCAAATTTCTGAGAAACCATCATACTGATTTTCAGAGTGGTTGTCCAAGTTTGCATTCCCACTAGCAATGGAGGAGTGTTCCCATTACTCCACATCCTCTCCAGCATAAGCTATCATTGGTGTTTTTGATCTTAACCATTCTGACTGGTGTAAGATGGTATCTTAAGAGTCATTTTGATTTGCATTCCCTGATGGCTAAGGATGTTGAACATTTCCTTAAATGTTTTTTAACATTTGAGATTCTTCTGTTGAGAATTCTGTTTAGTTCTGTACCCCATTTCTAATTGGATTATTTGGAATTTTGATGTCTAATTTCTTGAGTTCTTTATATATTTTGGAGATCAGTCCTCTGTCTGATGTGGGGTTGGTGAAGATCTTTTCCCATTCAGTAGGCTGTCTTTTTGTCTTAGTGACTGTGTCTTTTGTTTTACAGAAGCTTCTCGGTTTCAGGAGGTCCCATTTATTGTTGTTTCTCAGCGTCTGCACTACTGGTGTTATATTTAGGAAGTGGGCTCCTGTGCCCATGCACTGGGAACCTATTCTCTTTGGATGCTCAGCTTAGATACAGTAGGGTGGGTTTTGGACCTCCCCCAAAGCAACGTGCTTTATCCTCTCTGAGGATTAGATGGGGGTGGTGGTGGGAAAAGTGGAGGGGATGGAAGGAGGGGAGAGAGTGGGAACTGGGACTGGTATTTAAAATGAAAAAAGATAGTTTTCTTTAAAAAAAAAAAAAGAAAGAAATAAGATACACCAAGTGTGGGTGACAGGAAGCTCAAGGAAGTCATCAACAGGTGAATTTCACAGGGAATAAAAATCACAATTATTATGTTTGTACACAAATCATTAATTTAGTCTATGCTGATCATTGAAGCAATCAGTTTTAATTAACGTGTAACTAACAGAATAAATAAGATGTTTATTAGATTAGTTATTTATTAGTAGAAAAAAATCTCTATATTAGAACTTCAACTCAAAATTTTATTTATTTATTTTTGGTTTTAAGACAAAGTTTCTCTGTATGGCTCAGGCTATCCTGGAACTCACTATGCATATCAGGCTATCCTTGAACCCAAAGATCTGACTGTCTCTGCTTCCCAGTCCTGGGAATTAAAGGTATGCTCCACCACACACAGCTTAAAACTGCAGATCAAAATTTTAAAGCATAGATGTATATGTCTATGAATATGAAAATATTAAGTATCAAGTAAGAAAAAGTTCATTGGGGAAAACAAGCAGACAAACACAGATGGCAAAATACACTACGTAGCTAATTCATTATTAATTCAATAGTTATTTGTTTTCCTACTCATTCAGGAAAGCAGTGGAAACCATTACTCTCACTGGCATGAGGAACACAATTTTAGGCCTCGTGTATACAAACACCACTTGGATACTTACTGTATAGTTCTTGGGATTGATCTTAACACCTGCTTTAGCACCTCCAAATGGCACATCTGAAACAGAAGACTAAAAGATGTTGTTCCATATAAAACTTAAAAAGTATAAAAACTTTATAATAACGGGGAGCAATCTTCAACTGCTTATTTCTTACATTTCAGATTTTTAATTTACATATACACAATTAGACATCTTGAGGATGGGCTCCAACTCTAGATGGGAATTCCATGTTTCATATACACATAGACTACAGGTAACGGTGTAGGCATTTCACTATCACCTACATTTTGATAATACCCACTGCTAAGATCAGATATGGCACTTTCTACTGGGAGCATCATCTTGGTGTTCATATAATTTCAGATTCTGAAGCATTTGAAGTTAGGAATACTCAACCTTTATTACAAAAATGTATGACTCTCTTAATTCTAGGAAATTCCAGAAATAAATCCAGCACTGAAGCTATAGCTTAGTTGAAAGAGTGTCTGCCTAACAGGCAAATGCCCTGGGTTCAATTATTAGCATTATAGAAAACAAAGACATTAAAAAGGTGTTAATTAGATTTGAAGGGTATACTCATTCATGTTCCTTCTACTTTGATTTGATCTTATTTATAGAGTATGGATAAGCATTTAAAACAGAGATCTATGTTCAAAGAAAATCCAGTTAGCTTTTATAAAAATTTCACTGCTTAAGTTTGGAAATGATGACAAACTTTTGTATTTCCTTAATCAATGTTTCTCCTACACGTAATGTGTTACATACTGATGTGTCCATCTATGATGATCTACACTACACATGCACAGAGAGAAATAAGGGAGGAAACTGTCCACATCTCCTACAGCCTCTGCAGAGATCCTGAGCAGTAAGGTCTTGGTGTAATTCAGAAATAGAGAAGAGTATTAAATCATATTCAAGAATTAAAAGGAAAGAAAGAAAATAAAAGGACTAAGCCAGGTCTGGTGGCACACACCTTTAATCCCAGCATTTGGGAGGCAGAGGCAGGCGGATCTCTGTGAATTTGGTGCCACGATGCAGAAGAGGTCTACATGGAGCAGTCGAGGCCAGTCAGGGGTATCTAGTTTGAGACCCTATCTTAATAAACAAACAAGGCCCTTTAAAAATAAACAAAACATTTCTGTCAAAACATTATACATATTTGTATTTTTAAGACAGGATTTCTCTGTGCAACAGCCTTGCTTGTCCCAGCTCTGTAGACCAGGCTGGCCCTGAATGCCAAGATCTGCCTGCCTTTGCCTCGAGAGTGCTGGGATTAAAGGTGTGTGCTACCATACCCAGCTGTTAATTATTTTATAGCATACTAAAAGTAATCTTGGGGCCAATGAGTTGGTTCATCAGGTAACAGTACTTATAAATCTGACAACTTGAGTTTGATTCCAGTAACCCAAGTAAAGGAAATAGGAGAGAACTCTACAATGCTGCTCTGATCTCCATACACATATATCATAATGGACACAGTAGTAAGAAGTAACCTAGCCTATGAAGACATTTCTTCAGAGCCACTTACCGACCACCGCACACTTGTACGTCATTAAAGAAGCCAGCGCTTTCACCTCATCCACACTCACGTCAGTGCTGTAACGGATACCTGGGGATATTGTCATTTAAAAGAGGTAGCAGGGGAAGAATTAGTTATATTTAGAACAAACTTCTGGAAAGTTAATTAAAAATAATAGCTACAAATTGAAAAGTCTACACCATTTATATTTTACAGCCGTGCCTAAAATATGTATAAGAAAATCATAAAAAACAAAAAGAAAAGCTGGTAAATAGACACCAAAGAGTTACAGAATAGGTACTAAATTAATTAATTTAATGTATTCTGATGGCCAAGAGTGGTCATGAAGTCTAGATTTGCTTATAAAGGGATTTAAAGATTACCAAAACATTGTCTTTGCCCTTAAGGGACTTAAAGATCAGCAGATGAAAGCAGTAACTAATTTCACAAAGACAAAGGTTCTCTCCCTGGGTGAAGGCAAGGCCGAGGGCCTAGTGGGCAAAGTGTTTGCTGAGAAAGTCTGACTAAATGAGCTGGATCCCTGGAAGGTAAGCAAAAGGAGAGAACAGACTGCTGGAAGGCATTTTATCATCTTCACAATGTGCTCTGGCATGGTGTGCCCACACTTCAGACAAAGAATTCAACAACAACAAAGTTATCTCCAGGGTATGGAGAGAAGGCCCAGCAGTTAAGGGCTCTCAATCTTCCAGAGGACCTAGGTTTAGTTCCCAGGACTCCTATGGCAGCTAACAACTGCCTGCAACTCCAGTTCTAGGGGATCCAACTACAGATGTGGGACATAAACAGACAACACATCTATACACATAAAATAAGAATAAAACTTATTCTTATCTCTAGTCAATACCTTAAAAAAATGACAAACAAGGTTTCCTATGGCCAAGGCTGACTTGATCATTCCAAGAGCTGAGATCACAGCACTGCACTATGCTACATTTCCGCTATGGCGTATTAATTTTCCTTTCACTCCTCCCCAGCTCAGGGGATTTGGTAACAGCGATCTCAAAGCAGGCAAATGAGCAGTCACTGGTTTTGACACATTCAGTCTGATTATCATATGTGTAATTCTAGCACTCAGGAAGCTGAGGCAGCAGGACTGGCAGAAGTTTGAGCCAGCTTGGGCTATATAGTGAGTTCCAGGTCAGTCTGGACTCCATAGTGAGGACCTGATAGCCCCAAATGTATCCCTACATATCATGAAAGGACTAAAATAGAGCACTATTGTTGAAATAAGGGCGGCGGGGCTGCGTCCCCAACACCCCGGCCGCTTGGCTAGCTCATGCCGGGAAGATTCTAACCTACGTCCATCCTGGGGAGCTTCATGCGTCTGCCTCAGAGCGCAGAGCTATCGTGTCTGTCCGGAGCAGAGCAGAGTCTGACCTCACTTCCTCTTCCGCCCAGAATTCTATTCTGTTTACTCCTCCTACCAATACTTTAACCTATGAGGCCAAGCAGTGTGTTTATTACTTAACCAATGAAATCAACAGATTAATATATGACACTCCCACATCACACTATGAAGTACCAATCCTAACTAAGCCAGGCGTGGGTGGCAAAGCATGTTGTTGGCAATCCAGCACTCAGGAGTTTGAGTGCAGCCTAGGCTATTCAGTGAGCAGTCAGAACCTATCCTAAATGAAACAAAACAAAATTAGTTGAAAGGTAATCCAGGAAAATAAGTTTGCAAGTAAGATGAAATAGTTTTATAACAAAATTTTACTTAAACGCTAATTCTGTTTTTTCAAATTTTTGGAAGAACTATAACACGTAAAGTGTGCTGAAGCACCAGGCAAGGTGGTGCACACCTCTGATCCCAGCATTTGGGAGGCAGAGATAGGTGGACCTCTGAGTTCAAGGCCAGCTTGGTCTACAGATCCAGGACAGCCAGGGCTACAAAAAGAAACCCTGTCTCACAAAGCAAACAACTATGCCAAAGCAAAAACCAAGTTTAGTGCCTTGCCCCGGTGACTAGCTTACGTACCTGGAGAGGAGACACTACTATTCTTAACTGGGGAAAAGGGCTGTGGAACTTTTAGACAGAACCCTGCACTGTGAACTCCATTGTCAACTAACTACTAATTACTGTCACAAGTAATTACCAAGTAGCAGCACACATCAAAGTAATTTATAGGCAGGGTCTTGCTGCACGGCTTAAGCTGGCCTTGACTAAACCTGCTATGCTCCTGCCTCTCTTTTCCAAGTGCTGGGATTATGGCTGTGAAGCAATTTACTTTTTCAAAAGGGTATATTTTACAGAAAACCGAAAACACACTAATTAGCCTGGCTTTATTACTTTTCAAGATAAACTGGTAGAATTTTTTAAATTCTTATTTGTTAAAATAAGAATCCAAATTATTGCTGGGTGTGAACATGTCTGCAATCCAAACACTCAAGAGCAGGGTTTGTGGCTAGTCAGGACTAGTGATTTCCAGGTGAGTCTCAACTACATAGGGAGACTTGTCTCAGAAAAAACGAAGAGCTGCAGATGTATCCTAGGTGGAGCAATTACCTAGCACTCAAAAAGCTCTGGGTTTGGCACCCAGAGCTGCAAAACAAAACCAGCCAACCAATTTTCAACCAACCAACTGCCAGTGAGATGGCTTAGCAAGTAACAGTGCTTGCCACTAAGCAATACTTGCCTTCAATCCCTGGGACCCACATGGCATAGATAACTGCTATGCATGTGCTGTGGCACCCCAACATACACAAATAAATAAATCAAACAATTATTACACATATTATCTAAATCTCTTACATATGTTATCTAAAAATTACTAATGTCCTTTTATTACAAAAATCTTGGAAAGACAACAGTCAGAAATTGAGACTATAATAAAATACATGTTTCCAATAGATGGACCTCAGGAACTTGATTGTGAAGAAAATTTTCCAACTCCACCCATGTGGAGTTATTAGTCACACCACAGGCATTTTCCTGCAGACTATGAACTAAGAGAAACTTCTGTGGAGTGAGGCACGGGAGGAGTGTCAGAAAGCAGAAGTTTAGGGGATTAGCCCTGGTGCGGGGGGGGGGGGGGGGGGGGGGGGGGGGGGGGGGGGGGGGGGGGGGGGGGGGGGGGGGGGGGGGGGGGGGGGGGGGGGGGGGGGGGGGCAGCAAGGAGGGAGCAAGAGGTAATAGAGATTGTGCTACCTGGGGTCAAGCATGTTTTCTTTGCAAGCTTTCTAATTAATCTTAGTACACATATGTTTTTACTCCTGGACTAAGAAGCACTGTATAGTTGAGCTGCCGAGATCTCAAAATAAACCCCAGTAAAACAAGAGATAACCTACACTCCAGGAAAGCTAGTTATTATCCCTCTGGGATCCAAACCCAAACCTTGGAAATTCTTTACCACATCTGAATTGACATTTAAGATATTTATGTAAGAACAGGACTGCACTGCTAACTAATTCAGTTGAGGAATTAGCACAATCAGAGTACAAGAAGAGCACTATAATTCTAGAAACAGGAAGGCAAATCTGTAGCGTCTACTACTGCAGTTGGCATGACTGCATTTGGAAAGAACTCATCTGAGTTTGGGGCAGCAGGGCTAGTAGCTATAGTAGTAGATTAGCGCTAAGAGGAATGGGTGGGTGTAGAGGGTTTAACAAAAAGCAGTGGCTCCATTGACCACCTAGAATAGGCAACGGGTAGATTTACAGATCTGTAAAGAATGGATATCATCAGAGGAGGGGCCTCAAATCTAGGGCCATGTTCTGTTCTGCCGACAAAATAATCTATGCTCTAGTCCACCAGAGAAAACCACAAACACCACAGTGACAATGTTGATATTTACGGAAGAAGGGCAGAGTCTTCATTAAGGTTCCTACTACTGTGATAAAACACCATTACCATAAATAACTTGGGGACAAGGGATTGGAGAGATGGCTCAGCGGTTAAGAACATTATTCTTCCAGAGAATCTGGGGTCAATTCCCAGAACCCATATGGCAACTTACAACTGTCTGTAATTCCAGTTCCAGGGGATGATACCTTCACACCAATGCGCATAAAATAAAGGTTAAATAAATTATTAAAAATAAAAAACTCAGGGAGAAAAGGATTTATTTCAGATTAGACTTCCACATCACTGTCTATCATTAAAGGAAATCAGGACAGGGACCCAAACAGGGCAGGATACTGGAGGCAAGAGCTGATAACAGAGGTCATGGAGGAATGCTGCGCACTGGCTTGCTAAGTCTGCTTTCTTACAGCACCCAGAACCAGCAGACCAGGAATGACACTGCCCACAGTGAGCTGTGCCCTCTCACATAAATTGCTAATCAAGAAACTGCACCACAGCTTATCCACAGGCCAATTTCTCAATTGAGGTTCCCTTTTCCAAGCTATGTAGCTTGTGTCAAGTTAACTTAAAACTAGCCAGCACAGGCAGGGACAGCATGAAAAGTTGAGGCAGGGGAGCCTTTGAAATGAGACAGTTTATTCTTAGAACGTTAACAGTAACTTTGACTTCCACATTTTATACTAATGAAATGCAGCAGATATATGCAAACTACACATAGCACAACACAGTTATTAAAAGCACATTTTCATTATTTTATGCGTACCCGTGTTTTGCCTATATGTGTGCCTGTGGATCATGGACATGCCTGGTGCCTACACAGAGAGCAGAAGAGGTCATCAGATCCTCTGGAACTGGAGTTCCAGATAATTGTGAGCTGCTATGTGGGTGCTGGGAACTGAACCTGGTCCTCTTGCAGTGCTCTCATTCTCAGCCTCTGAGCCCTATTCCAGGCCCTCTACGCCGCTAATCAATTACCATGATGTTCAGCATGCTTAGGAATCCAATTACTGCTGGACTCTATGTAGTTCAAGTTAACCTCAGTTGCCTGTGTGCTGGGATTACAGGCATGCATCATCACAGCAACTTGTCACCCCACTTTATACTTAGTTTAGCATCAAATATGCTGGGGTTGACAGTGCAGGTCCTTGTCCTAAGAAGGACTGTGTAAAAGTACACATCATCTGGAGTAGATCGGCAGGTCAGCACTCAGGAAACAGACAGAAGGATCAGTCCAAGTCCAGTGCCAGACGGGACCACATCGTAGCAGACAGTTATAGAGCTAGAACATATCTAAAAAGAACAAAAACCAGGGCCAGGAAGACAGCTCAGCAGGTCAAAAGTTCCATCCCTGGGATCCACATGGCTGAAAGGGAGGACCAGATTCTTACAAGTTGTCCTCTGACTTCCATGTCTACACCCCAACCCCCCCCCCCCAATGTAAGTAAAACAAAACAAAGCCCACAGAAATAAGAACAAAAACAAAGCAAACCAAATCTCCCACCCCTTCAAAACTAGCTGGAATTGCTATAGCGATAGAGAAAACAAACCACCAGCTCATTACATTAAAAAAAAAAAAAAAGACCGAAAACCACAACTGACGGCTTGACATTTTCTTCCTTTTTCTAGGTGAACCAAAACCAAACACACTGACACATCCTTAGCTACCATCCTTTTGTTTGATGAATCAGTAATTAAACATTTATGAAAACTCAAATATTTTTTTAAAAATTACTTGAACTGGGATTTCCTTAAAGTTTATTCATCAGAAATTCAAATTCCAGCTGTATTCTAAATTATCTATTTAATAAACTAGAGTTCTAAGCTGTGTATATAGCTCAGGGGTAGCCTGCTTGTGCAAGGTCCTAGACTTCATCACTATCACAGAAAGAAAAAGGGAAAGGAGGAAGGGAGAGGGAAAGGAGGAAGGGAGACCAATGAACTTACTTGGCACTGCCAAGGAACTCTTTGTTTAAGAAGGCAGGGGCCAAATAAATAAAAAAAAAAAAAAAAAAAAAAAAAAAAAGAAGAAGAAGGCAGGGGCCTTTTAAGAACTGCTAACCCACTACTGTACCAACTCATTTTAGCCACTTTGAAGAGACAAACTTAAGCTTCCTGAGAAACAAAGTTTAGCCTCTTTATTAAAAATCTAAATTACGTCTTACACATGAATGCTTTTAAAATCATAATCTAAGTCACTTGATTAGCACTTATGACCAGTCTTCTCTGGGAGTAGGCATTCTCAGTAATATCAATCTGTATCCTGGAAATGTGGAAACACAATTAATTAAATCATCCCAAATGATCTGTTTGTAACTATGAACAATGTAGCTGTCTCTGTGCTTAAAGCTTACCTGACGGGAGGTTATGCATTAAGAGGGGGATCTTTTTAAATGTTTAAATAAAAAAAATTCTACATATTTTTTCTTCTGACAATGACTTAGTCAATCTTTTATCACCAACAGGTTTGGTGCTAAACCACTGAGTATAAAGTTGGATGACAGCTAGGTATGAAGGTACATGCCTGCAATTCTAGCACACAGGCAATTGAGGCCAGCCTGGGCTATATAGTCAAAATGATACTTCTGACCTCCAGATGAAGTTGGGTAACAATAGCAAAAGGCAACAGTAACTATCCTAACTTGTTATGAAAACATTAAAAAGGCTGAAGGGTTAAAACTTCAGCTATCTAGTTTCAATGGGTGGTCTGAGAATAAGAGCAGAATTACTATTGTAGAAAGGGAGGCAACTGATCACAGAAACAACTGTCAAGAGGGGCCCATATACTATGCAAGGGTGAGTCAAGAAAAATACATGGGTGTGCTTTATTCATCATTTAACATAATACAGCCTTAATTTTATAAACCCTTATCTTTAAAAAAAATCTTTTTTTTTAGCCGGGTGGTGGCTCACACCTTTAATCCCAGTACTCATAGGCAGAGGCAGGCGGATCTCTGTGAGTTCGAGGTCAGACTGGTCTACAGTGAGTGACAGGAAAGGCTTGGTTTTAATATTCCTCTCTGTCCTTCTGGCCCTATACATTTGAACTATCATATGCTCTGATTTACCTGAGATAAAGTTCTAATTCTTTAAATCTGAACATTTACATCCTGAAGAGGCCAATTTGGATGCCAATAATTCTGATGAAATTATTGTTACAGCTGTACATGTGTCTACAAAATCTTCAATAAAAATAGTCATTTATTCATTACTTTAAAAAAAACTACACAGAGAAACTCTTTGAAAACAAAACAAAACAAACAAAAAAGGAAACATTTTAATTATTTTGTGTATGTGCTCGTGTGTGTGTGTGTGTGTGTGTGTGTGTGTGTAGTGTGTGTATGTGCACCTGTCCCAGTATGTGTGTGAAGGTCAGAGGACAATCTGGAGTTACTTCTCTCCTACCATGTGGATCCCAGGGATAGAAGTCATCAGGCTTGGCAGCAAATGCATTAACCTGATGAACCATTTTGCTAACCCCTATTGTTTTTGCTGGGTTATGTTCTAAAACTTCTAGAGGATGATTGAAAGTATGAAAGATAAAAAAACCTTTAAATAATACTATGTATCTCTTACCCACATATACATACCATATAAATTATTACTTTTCAATTTTAAAAATATATTTTTATGCACTTTTTTTTTTTTGCCTGCCTGCACATCTATGCACTAAGAGCATGCCTGGTGCCCATGGAGGCCAGAAGAGGCACTGGATCACTTGGAACTGGAGTTACAGGCAGTGTTGAGCTGCTGTGCACTGAGACCAGAACCAGGGTCCTCTGAAAAAGCAGCTGCCCTTAGTAGGGGAGTCATCTCCCGAACCTCAATTCATTTTATTTTTTAATTTTTTGAGATTGTGGCTTTGCAGCCTAGGCCTCCCTCCTACCTCAGCCTCCTAAGTGGTGGGATTGTGGGTGTGAACCGTCACACTTGGCAAAGGAAGCACTTTTTGGCTGCTCTTTGGCATATCTAATTGCCAACGCCATCACAAAGCATAGGAAATATGAATATGGTAAGATAAAGGTATGGCCATGAGTAGGCAGTCAGCATGAGATTTTATGCCACTTCCCAGAATGGTACACAAGTTGAGACCATTAATGGCCTATTCCTGGGATATTCTATTTAATACATTTGGACTATGGTTGAACGGGCCTTTCAGGTGGGGGCTGTTGTTGCCCTATTCTGTCCCTAGTATCATTATTTTCTACCAATCTTAGACTGGAAACTTTGTGGTTTTCTTTGGCTTTTCCTGTCTTCATCTCATATATACTCACTAAGGAATACCACCCTTCCTTAAAAATATTTTATATTTTAATTTACTTCATTTCCCTTCCTTACTATTATTACCTATCACTTTCATTCTTAGTTATGATGCTGCCTAGTTTTCTGTAATCCGCTGTGTTTATTATTAGCCACTCAACAAAGTTATAAAAGGGAAACTACTTCCTGCCCATCACTTTTGACATCAAATGTATGGACTTCTGAGTTCTCTGTCAACACAAAGTAGGCACTCCCTAATTGAATTCATATCTAACATTAATCATCCAACACTCAGACCTCATAGATTAAGGGTCAAAAATCTCACAAAAATCATCCTTCTTCAGATACTACTAGTTACAAGTACTGGGTTTGTACCGGGCAGTGATTGTAAGGTAGAGAGGCAGGTGATGGATCTCTGTGAGTTCAAGGCTGGTCTGGCCGGGGGCGATGGTGGCGCAAGCCTTTAATCCCAGCACTCAGGAGGCAGAGGCAGGCGGATCTCTGTGAGTTCGAGACCAGCCTGGTCTACAGAGCTAGTGCCAGGACAGGCTCCAAAGCCACAGAGAAACCCTGTCTCGAAAAACCAAAAAAA
>NW_026067919.1:10005032-10033828 GCF_014885135.2 Alexandromys fortis
AAAAAAAAAAAAAAAAAAAAAAAGGCTGGTCTGGTCTACAAAGTGAGTTCCAGAATAGCTAGGGCTGTTACACAGAGAAACCCTGCATCAAACAAAACAAAACAAAACAAAACAAATAAAACAAGTACTGGGTTTGACTTGGATACAAACCAGGGGTTTCTACAGCCCCTCCTCAGCTTCCAAAATATGCTACCATTGACTCATAGAACTTGGACAAATACTTTCCATAGAACTGAGGACACAGCGAAGGAATTTTCTTCCCCAAGGAGCTGGGGTACACCATCCTCCAGGCATAAAGATGTACTTACCAACCTGGAAGCTCTTTGAGCTTCTCATTATCTTATCACCTTTATTCTTTTTTTTTGGGGGGGGGGGGCAGAACTCACTATGGTTGACCTGAAAATCTCTTAGAGACCAGCCTAGCCTTAAACTAAGAGCTATTCCTGCTTCTGTCCTCATTATCTGTAACATTAGTGGATAAAATCTGATTTTCATAAACAACTTAAATTATCACATAATCAGGCGGCGGTGGTGGCGTGTGCCTTTAATCCCAGCACACCAGAGGTAGAGGCAGGTGGAGCTCTGTGAATTTGAGGCCAGCCTAGTCTACAATAGCTAGTTCCAGGACAAGGTCCCAAACCTACAGGGAAACCCTGTCTTGAAAAACAACAACAACATCATCATCATCACTGTGGAAAAAACAATTTCTTTCTGCTACAAGCCCAAAGCTCACCTTTTCACTTTTTTTACGTAAGCACTAATCACTACCCATTTTTCCTGAGTTCAGTGTGCACTGGGGCATGGCTTCTGATCTATGATGTGCCAGTTTGTACAGAATGTGCTCTGTACGAGTGGCCTGTAACTAGTTAAGTGGACTCACACACACAAAGACTAGGAGACAGGACAGTCTGTGGCACACTTTGTCTCAGGTTTCAGAGCTCCTCATTTGTTAGCAATGGGGCTGGAGACACATGGCTTTTAGGAAAGGGCAGGTCTTTATAAAGGCAAACAATTCTGTATTTAACCAAACAGTATTACAAACACTGCCTCACAGAGTGCTAAAGAATGGAGGAATCGTCTGGCTTATAATACATGCTAAATTCTCTACTTTATTTCATGGCAGCAACACAGTTACAGTCATGCTTTCAAAATATATTAGAGGGTTGCACACGACACACATCTATTGCTCACCATCTCTAGTTAAATGGCCATTTGAGGAAGTTCTAACATAGCAGAAAGAACCACCAATAGGAAATTTCTGACTTAACAGATTTAAGGGCAAGTTAGAAGACAAAGAAAAGTGACTCCTATAACCACTTGACTGCTGAATTCTTCTAAACTGTTTTTACTTTAAAATGTCATTTTATGTGTATGAATGTTTTGCCTGTATGTGCACCACATGATGTCTGGTGCCTGAGGTCAGAAGCAGGCATCACATCATTGGAACTGGAGAGATGGATGGCTGAGTCACCACTGACACCAGGCATCATGTGGAATCAAACCAGGTCCTCTGCAAGAGCAGCAAGTGCGCTAACTGATGAGCTAGCTGTTCTCTTTCAGAATGTGCAGCTTCAGGAGGGATATACAAGGAGTGCTGAGGTAACGTGCCCACCAAAAGGTGGCTCTATCCTGGCCAATGACTGGGTGACATGATACACCCAGACATCACGTCCAATAGGAACAACCTCTACAATGCTTTAAAACATATCAGAACCTTTGAACAAGTCTTCGCAAATCAGTTGTTTATTACAATATCCATCTTTGCTACAAAATAAATTTCTTGGCTTTTTGAGACAGGGTCTGTCTACATAGTCTAGGCTGGCCCTGAACTTCAGATCCCCCTGCTTTGCCTCCTCAGTGCTGGGGATTATAGAGTTAAAGGTGCACGTTGCCATGCCTGGCTACTTGAATTCAGGGTCTTGAGTATGCTAGGCAGGCTCCACTTAATTGGTCACCGGTCCCTCTGTAAATCCTTACCAGAGGCAAATATGACTTGGAAAAACAGAACCACAAAACCAGGTTTATTAAATATTTACTTGGAATAAAGCATTCACAGGTACCCTCAGGTCTTAAAACTATCTTTTTATTATAGATTAGACTGCTGCTTCAACATAGAGCTTGTTTTTGTCTTCTGAGTCAGGGTCTTACTGAGTAGCTCAGGTTGAGCTTCAACTCACAACCTTCCTGGCTCAGTCCTCAGAGCTAGGATTGCAGGCAAGTTGTCACCAGGCCTGGTTCAACCTTGAGGACTTTATTTTAGGGAATTCAGGTCTAAGGTCACTATGGAGAAAAGATTAGATATAGAAAGCTGAAGGCTGGGAAAAGGATGTCAAGGAACAGATGAGTGTTCCTTTAATGAACACTGGGAGATCTGGGCATGAGGGCACAGGCCTGGATTTCCAGCAAGCAGGAAACTGAGGTGGAAGAACAAAAACAAAATCTCCAAAACACTGAGAGAGAAGACAGCTTACTTGGGGGTGGTAGGGACAGTGTAAAGATTACTGAACTATATAGGGATTATTTTAAAAAATGGGTTTTTTTGTTTTTTAATTCCAAGCACCTAATACATCCTGTATTTCTAAGACTGGAGGCTATGATTAACAACTTTCTCCATTTGAGAGATACGATCTCCTTCCTCTATTGCCCAGAGGCATCTCAAACTGGCTTCAAAAGATTCCCCCGCCTCAGTCTCCAGAGTAGCTGGGGAAATAGTTGCATACTAAACAGTTGGCTTTTTGATATTTTTCTTAGATATAGAGAAATATTTAGATTTTTGGCGGAGAAAATCCCCACTGAAAGGAAAGTAAGTTCCTCTTCTGTATGTTTTCTGCAAGAATGCTGAGTGTTAGTTAACACTTTGAAACAAAGGATCAGGGCCATAGCACTCAGGTTTTGTCAACCATCTAATATAAACTGTTTATTTTCGAAAGGGCTTTCATGGCTACACCATCTTTCCAGTTCATAAAGTTTTTCAGATTCCTTAAGATGGTAAGTATATTTAACACTCTATAAAGACCACTTCTCTTCTTGCTGCATCATCACGCAGTGCGGTCACTGCTAGCTAACTACAAATCCGTTTCTCTGCTTGTTTCCTGAGACAGAACCACTCTTCCTCTTCCCGTACCAGTTCCTTTGTAGAGAGACTGATCAACCGCACCTTTGACTGAGCAAGAGCTAAGGCTACTGCAATCTGGGAAGGCTGATGGCATTTGCTGCTAGGTTCAGTGTTTTAGTAGTAAAACTGGGACAAGAGCATTTAAAACGACACACCATGGCAAACTTGAACTGCTTTAATGACTTTGGGGAGCTGTGACAAGACAGAAAGAGGTCTTGGGCTCAAAACTACCAAATCACAGGGAACAGAAGTGCTCCCCTGAGAGTACAGAAAACACTGCCCGCCCTTTGTAAGGACAAGGACAATTTAGCATTTGCAATACAATGCTTCTTGCCCCAACACCCTCACTAGCTGGGCAGGGGAGAACAAAAGTGTTCCTGGTTTGGGGAGTGAGGGCGTGGTAGGAAGAAGGAAGGTGTAGCACGCTGGCCACCCATTTTATATGATTTTGGAACTGCACAGGAAATTAGAGGTCAAAGTGGCTCCAACAGCTTCTAGCAAAGGGAACTACTGAGCTAAGGGGCAATGAGCCTCCAAAGGTAAACCCTTGATGTGGGTGGACTCAATGCAAATTTGGTAAATCATTGACCCCTTAGCCATAACCTTTGTTCCACCACTGGGAACACCATCACAGCCTCAGTTTTTCTGGTGCAGAAACATTTCTACAATTTACCCCCATTTTAACTCAGCTGGTAGCAAAAAAGACTCCTGGATAGCGGAGGCAGACAATGGTCTAGCCAACTTGGTTCTCAACCTGTGGGTCAGGACCCCACACAGGGCTCACACAGCATACATTTACATCACGATTCAAACAGCAAAATTACAGTTATGCAGTAGGAACGAAATAATTTTGTGGTTGGGGGTCACCACAACATGAAGAACTATATTAAAGAGTCCCAGCATATCAAGAACCAGTAGTCTAGTCCAAACTCCCCTGTGCTCACTTGCCAGTCCAACCCCCATTAAGGCTCCCACTCAACAGCAAAAGAAAAAAAGGTTGGTTTTTCTTTTACTCTTAGGTCATTCTTTTAGTACCTTGAAAGCTGTATTGTGAAATGTATTGGGTAGAAAATGAAAAGAAGATTTTTATTACTTGCCTAAAGAAAGCAATGTACCTAGAAATGCCAAATCTACTCACAATTTGAAACCACGGGATACCTTGATTACTACCAAATTTAACGGACTCAACTATCTAAGGACTCTACCTTTTGCCGAGGCTCAAATCTGGTACTAGCCAGGACAAGAACACACCCCCAAGGCTATTTCATTCTATTGGCTGGCAGGCTGTTCTGTAGTCTACACCCTTTAGATTTAATGTCAGGACGCCCTATGTTTGTCAGAAACGTTACACTGCTCGATTTTCTTTTCTTTCTTTTGTTTTCTTTCTTTCTTTCTTTCTTTCTTTCTTTCTTTCTGTTCTTTCTGAAGGGAGGAAAGGGGCACAACACAAAAAGTCATCAGTGTAAAAATTCTATTAATTTATAAGATTGGTATGATCCGTCGGTCAATAAAACTTTCTAGATTCCAACTCCGGAAAGAAAACCATTTTCTCTGTTGTTGTACCATCGGCCATTGGTGTTACGGGCTCACACTGGGTGACAGGCACCGAGGCCAAAAGGAAACCGGTGCAGTGTCCTCAGCGCAGACAGCATCAACACATGCAGAGGCCCGGGGTGAAGGGCTTGCCCAGAAGGAAGGCTGGCAAATTACGTGGTAGTTTTAGGGCGGAAAAAAGAAATCAGTATCCTCTAAGGCTGCCACACCCTAGGCGGGGAGCTTGGAGGGGGGCACTGGCCTGCAGTGCTGGGCCGGGCCGGATAGCGGCCCGGGCTACAGGAGGCTGGAGGGGTGGGAGGGCGGGAAGGGACCGGCGGGCGCTCACCTCCCTTGCAGGGCGTGCGGTGCTGGCTGTGCTGGGCCCGGTAGCCTTCGATGACCTCCCAGGAGCCATCGTCGCGCCGGATGGGGAAGGAGAGGCTCAACACATGGTTGCAGGGCTTGATGATCCGCAGGATGCCACGCACCCGGTTCCGCTTCTGCTCCTCGCTCTCCCGGGTCTTCAGGTCCTCCACCAGCTTGTCCTCCACGATGCTGGCGCCACGGTCGAAGAAGCCCTCCACCATCTTAAAGAAGTTGGGGTCGTCTTCGCGGTCGGCGGCCACCTCGCTGTAGTGGCGCCGGGCGGCAAGCGCGAGCCCGGAGTGCGGGACAACGGAGGGGTGTCCGCGGGCCCAGCCCAGCAGCGCGGCCGAATCCGCGGCTGCAGCGCCCAGGGCAGCGGGCCCAGAGCGGGACAGCAGCAGGGCTTCTCCCAGGCGGCGGTACATGGCGGCGGGCTGAGGAGAGAGCGGCGGGGCCGGAGGAGACCAGAGCTCGCAGGCCGGGACCGCGGGAGGAAGGGCTGGGTGCGCGCTACCCTTTTAAGCCGCGGCTTCCTGCTTGCCTAGCTGTCCCCTCCCCTGCGCAGCTTCTCGCCCCACCGGGAGGACGGACTTCGGCGGCCGCGCGCCGCCCCGGGCGCTGGGCCTCCCCTCCGCCAGCCGCGGCCTCCAGGCGGCGGCGCGTGCGACTGCGGCGTCGGGGGCGCGCAGGCGCGGGCGGGCCTGGTGCGCATGCTCGTCGGGGCGGGGCTAGCGTGGGCGCGCGAGGACCCGGTAGGGAGGCCCGTTCGTCCTCCAGCGACCGGCTCGGAGGCTGCTGTTCCCGCAAGGTCGGTGCCCTGACGGGCGCGCTGAGGCCAAGGCAGTGGGAGCGGACTGCGGGAGGCCACGCGGTCTGGCCAGCACCTTGGCCGGAACGTAGTGTGCGGGTTCGCGGCTCGGTGCGGCGGGCGGGAGAGCGACGTTAAGCAGCGGCCGCCGAGGCGCTGGGGCAGTTTAGACTGGAAAGCAAGAAGCCTTAGGACTAGAGGGAGCCCCTGGCCCCACTGGCCTTTACTTTGCACAAGGTTTTAATGTGTTCTGTTCAACTACTCATCGATTTCGAGGTAAAATAGTAATGCAAAGCATTGTTGTCTCATGTGCCAGGTTTTTTTTTTTTTTTTTTTTTGAACGTCAGTTTCACTCTGTAGCCCAGGATGGCCCGAAACTCAACTCAACGCGGCTGCTTCAGCCTCCCGAAGGCTAGGATTACAGGCACGTGTCACCACACCCTCTCGTTGTTGTGACTCTACAATGGGCAGAGTGCGTGCCTCCCTTTCAACATTAAGCCCTAAAGTAAGAACAGGTTAGAAATAGGATTAATGCCCCTAGGAATGTATAGCAGATGTGTGTAATTTCTGAGACTCGCTTTATGGCTCAGGCTGGCCTTGAACAACAGATCTGTCTGCTCCTGCCTCCCGAGTGCCCAGATATAAAGGACTGTGCCACGGTTCTCTCTCTCTGTTCATGTATATTCTATATATTGTCTATATATATCATATACATAGACTATACAGAATATATGCTCTCTACATAGAATATATAGAGAAAATATTCTATATATTCCATACATAGGGAGTATATATAGTCTATATATAGAGTATATATACTTTAAGTGGTACAGAATCTGATTTGTAAATTGCAAGTTTCACAATGGTAGCCAGGCTTGGGTGCTGCATGCCTGGAATCCCAGGACCTGGGAGGGGGGAGCAGGAGGCTTGAGTTTGAGACCAGCCTGGGCTAAATGATGCACCACTGTTTTCTCTTAAACAAAACGAATCTACATGAGAATTCAGTTACACACACACACTCTTGCATGCACATCCTTTAAGGCAAGTTACCAAATGCCACATTACTAGTGAAAGCACCCCGGAGTACCTTGGCAGTTTTATATAAAACAAAGTCTAGTGCTTCCTGACATCATCCCTCTAGTAGATGACTTCATTCATCTATTAAAACATGGAAGAGAAATTTATTATTTGGTTTTTCGAAACAAGGTTTCTCTATGTAGCCCTGACTGCCCTGTAACTCACTATGTAGACCAGGCAGGCTTTGCCCCCCGGAAGTCTGCCTCCCACACCAGACTGAGAAATTCTTCTTACAATGTTTTGTAAACGTGAGGTGACAACCTAGACTGGCTAAAGAACATTCATTTACCTCAGTGTACTCTGAAGCTAAATTTATTTATTTATTTATTTTTTAACCAGTGCAGCTTATATCTTACCTTACTCGCTGGATAAATGATAAACTCTTAATTACATTTGTACTGTATAATGGTGCTGTTAATTATATTGTAATTATATTTTTTTTTTTTTAGCAAAAAAAGATTCTCTGACCTGCATCGTGATTTTGGCTTGATGTTAAAAGATTAAGGTACCGAATTTCCTTTTTACTTGATAATATTATCACTTTATGATTTTATACTGTAAGAAACAAAACGTTCCACTTTGTACCTGAGGCAGCAGAAGAATAAAGCCCCCAAATCCTGAAGTTTAAGCATAACTCTTACTAGTGTCCGTGAGTACACGGACATGATTTTCTTTCCATGTTAAAATCTTTGATATGTTTTCAGAGGAATGGTGGAAACTTAGTTTTATCTTTCTTATTTATTTTTAGTTTTTTGTTTTGAGACAGAAGTCCATAATCCAGGCAAGCCTGTAACTCACTTTGTGGTGTAGGCTGGGATTGCCTGGTGAGTTATTGTATCAGATAGTTTCCTTTTTTGATAACCAAAGCCTTCAAAATAACAAATAAATAAGTGTTTAGTATTGCCTTTCCTGTGGCTTAGTTACCTGAACCGAAGACATCTTTGGAAGTGATGGGAAATACAGCTGTAGAAATAAATGAGTTTTTCAGTTGCGTGTCTCCAGTGTGTCAGTATTTTCACAATGACTCAGCTGCCTGTAACTCCAGTGCTTAGGCAGCTGAAGCCGGATTGCCTTGAATTTGAGGCTATCCTGGGCTATATAGTGAATTCCAGGATAGCCAGCAAGACACTGTCTTAAGGGGGGGGGAGAAAGCAAACAAACAAAATAACAGCTTTGAGAATCTAATAACGTCACTGTTTTTATTAAAAGCTTTTTAAAAGATGTTTTAACGTTACATGCAATTTACATAAACTTTACTAATTGATAGATTTTGAAGAATAAGAGTGGATGGGCATGTTTTTGATAACATGCCTTTGATCTCTGACACAGGCGCGCTTATTTCTGGTTTGGAGAGGAGCCTGGTGTACATAGTAAGAACCTATCCTCCCCCAACTACAAGTCCACCTCTTTAACCCCTGTTTTGTATGTAGTTGGAGTTTTCCTTTCACCCTAAAGGAGATATTGTAACTCCTTACTTGACAGGAGGGACCGAGGCTCAGGGGCACAAGTAAATTGTTGACATTCATCTATCTATTTTGGCTATGATTCAAAAAATTTGACTCCAAAATTCTGTTAATTTTGCCTATTCCAAAAAATGTATATTTGCTTTGTTTAGAATTGCATTTGACTGCTTTGTAAAACATATGAATAATGACCAAATTACAGTTTAATTATTCATAGTAATTTCCATTTCAAAAAGAGGCCAAAATTTAACTTGAAAGGAATTGTAGTCTTTGATGGCATCCAACAAAGACAAATTGGTTTTCTGTCCAGTAGCTGACATGACTTTCTCTTGCTATTTTACAGTCTTGCCTGTTCTTGATCTAGAGTGCTCTTTTGTGCTTTCAAGTGCGTGAGGAAGATTTTAGAAGAATGTTAGAAGTAGTTGTAACAAACACACGGGCAGAAATCGTTGGATGGATTATTTAGTTAGTACACGGACATGATTTTCTTTTCATGTTAAAATCTTTGATATGTTTTCAGAGGAATGGTGGAAAGTTAGTTTTATCTTTCTTATTTATTTTTAGTTTTTTGTTTTGAGACAGAAATCCATAACCCAGGCAAGCTTGTAACTCACTTTGTGGTGTAGGCTGAGATTGCCTACATGGATGGATACATGTTCTGTTCTGTACATTTCATCTAACTGGAGTCATTCAGTATCTGATCCTTAGAGGTTTTCAAAGTATATTAGTGTAACCACTTCATTTCCTGACTGCTCCTCCTCTCTTCTCCTTTTATGATCTGTCACTGTTTTAAGCCCACAACTGTCACATTTTTAAAGTTCACTGGTTACAGATAGGCCTTTGTTTTGAACAATTAGGAATAGTATTGTTCTGAACATTCTTATACAGGACTTTCTGTAGAAATATTTTCCGTTCTCTTGGGTGTTTACCTGGGAAGGGAATTGGTAGGTTGTGTGGTCAGTTTGTGTTTACCCTTTTGGGAAACTGTCACATTGTTTTCTTATTGACTACACTATTTTAGTTTCCACTCTCCCTGTAAATGGATTCCAGTTTCTCTCCTCACCAGTGTTTCTGTCTTTCTGATTATAGCGTCTAGTGGTGTTAAGTTGAACCCTTAGCCTCTCTTTAGAGTCTAATAGTCAATAATGTGGAGATTGGACATCTTGCTGTGTTCTTTTTGGGGGAGGAGTTCAAGACATATTTTCCTGTGTTACAGCCCTGGCTGTCCTAGGACAGTTCTGAAAAGTTATATGAGAATGTTACCATGAAATTTGGTAGAATAGCAGAATCGGTGTACTTTAACAATCTGTTGTATATTTTCTTTTCTTTGTCATTGCTCTTTTGCCTTCTCTCCTGAAGGAAAAAATGAAATAAAAGGAGGACATGACTGTTGAAATAGGAGCGGCGGCAGGGCTGCGTCCCCGGCACCCGGCCACCCGCATGGCTAGCTTATGCCCGAAATAATTACACGGAAACTGTATTCTTTCAAACACTGCCTGGCCCGGCTAGGTCCAGTTTCTTATTGGCTCTTACATATTGTTCTAACCCATTTCTAATATTCTGTGTAGCCCATGAGCTGGCTTACCAGAGAGGATCTTAACCTGCGTCTGTCTGGAGTGGGAGCATCATGGCGACTCCTTCCCTAAGCTCCTTTTTCCCAGCATTCTCTTCTGTTTACTCCACCTACCTAATTTTCTGTCCTATGAGGGCTGAGGCAGTTTCTTTATTATTACAAGACCCACCTCCATCACATGACTACTCCTAAAGTATGCAGGTTTTTTATTGTAGTTATAGGAGAGAAAGCAGACAAAGGGAAGAGTCACACTGAGCATGGCCAGCAGACTAAACTGGACCATGAGAGGAGAGATGAGGAGGTGGCAAGAGAGGAGCCACCAACCAAGAAAGGTGGCCCAGGCCAAGAGGCCATGAGACTAGCATAGCCAAAATAGCTGGATTATACAGGGATCAGGTGGTACGTGAGGGGGAGAAGCAGAAGTCCAGCCCCTGGGAGGGAGTGGTTTAGGGTAATTGGTGGGATCAAAAGTGCTGGGAGGAGGCACAGGTACTGAGTGATACTGGGAAGGCTGGCCAGAGTCCACTTTGATGTATTAATAGGCACCTCAGTTAGACATATGTCCTGGGTTTTCAAGACCTAACATTCCAGCCTTTTGTTGATGATAAAGGGACAATGTAATCTCTTATATAACTTCTTCCTGCTTAAACTGGGGTGTTTTGGGTCCCAGGAAGGCTGGTATGTTGTACAAAGCCAGCAAAGGAGAGAGGAATGTAGGCTGGGGGACATTTGCTTTGCTCACTGCCCAGATTCTGTGGGACTACCTGGGGCTAGTGAAGTGTAGGCTGCTTTAGAGCCATCTGGGCTGCAGGTGCCAAGGAACACCAGGGTTGGCCCATTGCAGGCAGTTTTGGAGCAATCTGCAGTTGATTGGAAATCTGTTGGGACAGAATCAAACTAGAAGGTAAAGTTGAGTTTAGGAGAAAATTTTTGTCTTGATTTGACAAATTTTTGAAACTTCCGGTGTCTTGCTATATTAATAGCCACCTCAGCCATTTTTTTTTCTGTTTCTGAGACACCTGCACTCTCTTTCCTTTTTCTTCCTGGTATATTAGTGAAAACCCATGAAAGGAGGAGTATGGAGACCTGATACAGGCGTCAGTGATAGTCGGTTTTTTAAAAAAGGTTGTGATTATCACTTGGTACATAAAAATCCTAAAAATATTAAGTGGTAGTGTCTTGCTTTTTATAGCCTGAACTGTCCTTAATCTCCCAGACTAGCCTTGACTTAAGATGTGTTGGCATTCCATCATTATATTACTTGGGAGGCTGAGGCAGGAGACTTGTCATTTGGGGGCTGGCCTATTAGCTGGGGAGTACCATACTTTTAGCATTTATCCTTGTTAGGTCAAGGGACTAGAGGTGGCTCAGAGGTTAAGAGGATGTGTTGCTCTTGCAGGTAACCTGGGTTTGGTTCCCAGCACCCACATGGTAGCCTACAACCACCTATAATTCAGTTCCTAGGATCCAATACCAGTTTTTGGCCTCTGCTGGTAGCTTTCACATGGTGCTAAGTAATTGCAGGTATACACACACATACACATAAATTAAAAAAAAAAAGTCAGGCAGTGGTGGTGCATACCTTTACTCTAGTCCCAGCACTTGGGAGGCAAAGGCAGGTGAATCTGAGTTTGAGGCCAGCCTGATCTACAAAGAGAGAGTTCAGGGACAGCTGGGGCTACACAGAAAAACCCTGTCTTAAAAAATCTTTTAAAATGTTCGGTTGAAACACAATAAATAAATGTAAGAAAAATATTTTAATGTTATTTCTCTCCCAAGCAGAGTCAGCTGCTTCCTGTGTTTTCCAATAAATCTCTTGTGTGATGTTTGTTGTGAGGTGTAGTGTGACTTTGTGGTATTCCCGGGCTCCCAACTACCAGGATACTGTGCCCCCCAGAGCTGTAACACAGCCAGGTCTCTTGTCACTGAGGTCTGGAGTGAACAGTTGGGAAGCAGCTAATTTTAAACTACAAGGCAGCACTCACTGTGGAAATGTAGAAAGGGGGGATTTCTTCCCTAAGAACAGGTCATCATGTCCCGGAAAGAGAAACCAACTGACCCTTGAGTGTCTGCAGCCTACAGACAGAGTGAGGAACAGCAATCTCCTATTCTGCATGTAGGGCTGTATGGTAAAGAGAAGTTTCATGGGTATTGAGCTTAGCAACATCCCCTCCCCACCCCTACCCTGCAGCGTCTAAGAGGCAGTGATATCAGCGACAGAGATGGGATGTGTAGAATCCAGCTCTGGCCCCCAAGGCTGTGCTCAGAAGAAAGAGCAGTAGCACTGAAGAAGGAGTTTTTATTAATTTTGGGGAGGGGGTGCATTGAGAGGGAGGGAAACTAGGTAGAGTTTTCCTGTCTGGACTGCCTAGTCCCAAATAAACATGCAGAAACTCACATTAATTACAAATGCTCAGTTAATAGCTCAGACTACTAATTAACTCTTACAACTTAAATTGGCCCATTTCTATTAATCTACATTCTACCACATAGATTATGGCTTTACCTGTCCTCCAGCATGTCCTGCTCTACTTTGATGCAACTGGCAGAAAAATACAAAGAATTTGGAAAAAAACTTGTAGGTCTGTTACATCAACTTCAGGAAGCATTTGATAGCATTTGGAGGAAAGGACTTTGGGAAACAATGTATCCAGAGAAAATCATAAGAATACTAGAACATGCCTATGAAGATACCTTTGCATCAGTCAAAGTCTAGATCAATTTAAGACAGTTGTAGGACTGTTGCAGGGATGTGTGGTGTAGGAGGTCCTTCTGTATTTGTGTTGCTTTCATTGGTTGAATAAAGAAACTGCCTTGGCCTTTTGATAGGGCAGAACTTAGATAGGTGGGAAAAGAGAACTGAATGCTGGGAGAAAGAAGGCAGGCAGAGAGAGCTGCCATGGAGCCTCCAGGTCAGACATGCTGAATCTTTCCCGGTAAGCCACGGTCGTGGTGAACACAGATTAATAGAAATGGGTTAAATCAAGATGTGAGAGTTGGCCAAGAAGAGGCTAGATATAATGCGCCAGGCAGTAATTTAATTAATACAATTTCTATGTGGTTATTTCGGGGGTTAAGCTAGCTGGGTGGCAGGACACAGCCTGCTCCTTCTACAACAGATGTGTTCTCTCACCACTACTTTTTAATATATTCCTGGGATTAATAATAGCAACAGCCCTGGAGGATGAGGAGATAGGCGTGCATTAGGTGGTATGTGAATCAATAACTGGTGTTTTGTCGACCATATAGCACTACTTGCTGAAAGTCCAAATGAGCTGCAGGCCATGGTAAACAGGGTGGAAGTCAGTGAAAACCTTGGCATGAAAGTAAACATGGAGAAGACTGAGATACAACACATGGGAAGGGGGCACAAGGATTTTAACATTGTAATAAAGAATCAGAACCTCAAGCAGACAGTCAACTTTGTCTATCCTGGAGGAAGCTCAGTTCAAAGGAGGGAACTATTTCAGACGTCAAGAGGTGAATAGGGTTAGCGAGGACTGCATTCCAGGCACTAGGAAAGGTTTGTCAGCAAGAGACATATGACAACAAAATTACAAATCTATGAATTGCTTGTCTTGAGCTGCCTTCTTTACAACTCTGAAACCTGGACAATGAAACGCTCCTCAGAACAGCAGCTGAATGCGCTAGAGATGGCGTGTCTCAGGAGGATTCTAGGTGTCACATGAAGAGATAGGCTGTGCAAAGATAACATTAAGAAACCTCTCCATGTATAGAAAGAAGTATAAACTACAGGACACAGCAATGGTGCTTGAGATACTTCAGCTGTGTTATGAGAATGAGTGATGGCAGATACCCGAATATAACACTGCTTGGAGGAGTGCCCAGGATAAGACGAAGAGGAAGGTCCAAAGAATGCTGGATAGACAACATAAAGGAAGACTGTGGAACCTCGGGTATGACAGTAACACAGCATCTAGGACTGCCCAGGATAGGAACAACTGGAGAACCACCATAAATGGACTGCCCATGCATGTTTAAGCATTGCCAGGGCATAACTGAGATGATGATTCTAACAGGAGGAGCAGGCTGCTTGTTGTCCCGGCTGCCCGCTAGCTTACACCCAAAATAATCACACAGAAACTGTATTAATTAAAACACTGCTTGGCCATTAGCTCTAGCCTCCTATTGGCTAACTCTCACATCTTGATTTAACCCATTTCTATTAATCTGTGTTCACCACGAGGTCGTGGCTTACTGGGAAAGATTTAGCATGTCTGACCTGGCGTCTCCATAGCGGCTCTCTCCCCTGCTTTCTTCCTCCCAGAATTCAGTTCTGTCTTCTCTGCCTAAGTTCTGCCCTATCAGGCCAAAGCAGTTTCCTTTTTGATTAACCAATGAAAGCAACACACAAACAGAAGGACCTCCTACACCAGATGATGATGATGACATTCTGCCACGTGGTTCGTGGGTTTACCTGTCCTTTAGCGTATCCTCCCTCTCCAGCTGGCTGACAACCTCTCCCTGCAACTCACTGTCTCAGCCCTTCCCTCCCCGCATTCTCCTTGTTTGGTTGTCTTACTCAATCTCTTTCTGCCCTGCTACCAGCTAGTGAGATTGATTATTAATAACTAGTACAATCCACAGCAGGAAACAGCTGTGAATGGAGGGAGATAAATAGGATGCTGTGGAATTAAGAAAACAAAAAACAAAAAAATTTTTGTTGAAATAGGAGCGGCGGGGCTGAGTCCCCAGCACCCCAGCCGCCTGCTAGCTTATGCCCGAAATAACAACACACAAACTGTATTCATTTAAAGACTGCTTGGCCCATTAACTCTAGCCCTTACAGGCTAATTCTCATACCTGGACTAGCCCATTTCTAATAATGTGTGTAAGCACCCCAAGGTGCGCTTACCAGGAAGATTCTAGCCTCCGTCCATCCTGGGTCGGAGCTGCCTGGGAGAGCTGAGCATGGCGTCTCTGCTCCAGAGAGCAGAGCTGTCAAGTCTCTCCAGGAGCAGAGCAGAGTCTGAGCTCACTTCCTCTTCCTCCCAGCATCCTATTCTGTTTACTCCTCCCACCTATGTTTTAACCTATCAGGACCAAGGAGTTTCTTTATTGCTTAACCAATGAAATCAACAGATTGATATATGACACTCCCACATCAAAATTTAAAATTTAGGTCAATTTAATGTTGTTTTGGTAATTGAATGGTAAGAAAGAAAGAAAGCTAAGTTAAAAGTTAGTGCATATCTGTTAAGCAGTTAAAAGAAGACATAAGTGAAAAATATACTAGCAAAGTAAAAAGTAATTTTTCCTTAATCATGGCAGGCTTATGGCAGAAATACACTTTTATTATTATTTTTCGGAGGGCATTGAGACAGTGTTTCTCTGTGTAGCCTTGGCTGTCCTGGAACTCACTCTGTAGACCAGACTGGCTTTGAACTTACTGAGCTCTGCTTGCTTTTGCCCTCCAAGGGCTGGGATTAAAGCCATGAGCCACCACCACCCAAGAAACAGCCTTTAACTGGAAGCCATAGATATAGCGTAATTGCACTTGCTCCTCGGGAGCAATTAGAGTCTTCTAAAGGCAGAGAAGATACTGGCCAGGCACACTGATGTGCAGAGTCGACTGAGTGACCAGGGGTCTGACTTCAGAACTGGACGGCATGGAGGGAGCAGGTATTCGCTGATAGGTTGTTGGCCTATCCAAATAAAAACTTAAACTCAAGCCATAAACTAAGGTAATTGGTGCCTGTCAAGAAGCCTGGAGACGGAACTTTTCACTGTAAGTACAAAAGGTCAGTTATAATGTCAGCTACCGAAGCACTCTTTTTTTTTTTTTTTCTGTTTTATGTTCAGATAGTGATAATTTTCCTGACGGTTATAAGATAGCTATCTCAGTTGCAGGGGTCACAACAGACACAGCTAAGTACTAAGAAGGGAACAGCAGCTCCTACCCTTTATTAGTGCAGATAACCCTTTCCAAAGGCTACTATCCTTCAGCTCTCGTAGGCCCTAGTAGCTGGGACTAAGTTACGTGTCTATGTCCTGGCTGTGAGGAAGGCTTAGAAATCCCCCATCTTAGGTATAGGCAGGCTTTGCCAGCAAGGAGGAAGTATGGAGGAAGTAATTACTTGAAAGGCAACTTTCCCAGTTTGCTTTGTCTTACTGTGATAGAAATCATGACCAAAAATAACTTGAGGAGGAAAGGCTTTATTTGATTGACATGTCCCATCACAGTCCATCACAGAGGGAAACCAAGGCACGGATGCTGAGTGCTGTCTTGTTTTTTGTACTTCGTTTACTTTTTTTTCTTTTCTGTTTTGTTTTTGTTTCTTGAGGCAGTGTCTGTCTATTATGTAGCTCTGGATGTTCTTGAACTTGCTGTGTACACCAGGCTGGCCTGAAACTCACAAAGGTCCACTGCCTCCATCTTCAGAGTGCTAGGATTAAAGGCATACACCATCATTATTGTCCAGCTTCCCTACTTATACAGGCTCAGGGATGATAGTGCCCACAGTGGACTGGACCCCACAACATCAATCATCAATCGAGACAATGCCCACAGTCTAGCCCACAGGTCAATATGATAGAAACATTTTCTCAGTTGAAGTTCCTCTTCCCAGATAACCTTGGCTTGTGGCAAGTTGAAAAACAAAACAAAACAAACAGACAAACAAAAAAACTAGCCAGCCGTAGTGTTTGCCATAGTTTGCCACAGAGAATAACTGCCTTGCTGTTTGTTATCCCATTGTGATAATATATTTCTTCTTATTTATTGTTTGTGAGCCTAGCCTTTAATGGCTGAGCCATCCCTCCAGGCTGATAATGTATTTCTCTAGATTACATTGGAATGGAGGGGTACTTCTGGAGTGTGATTTGGGAATTATGATGCTTATGATTGGGTTGATTTTTTTTTCAACACCAAAATTGAAAATTCTGGTCCTCTTTGAGATCTTACATAATGATGAACATTTTAAGATAATGCTTTCAGTTTTTGAAAACAGCTTATAAACAACCTTGTGGTCTGGTGTTTACTGTGTTGTTAGATAGGAGGATAGAACAGAAATACATCCTCAACTTGTGGGGTTTGTAATCAAAATTAAGTGCTGAAATGATCTTGGCAGATTTCTTGATAATGTTGCCATCAGTGACATCTTGCCACTAGTGTAGGGCATAGACTGATGTGAGATAATGCTTATACACTGTAAAGGTTTGTCATTCATATTGGTTTAATAAAACATTGATTGGCCAGTAGCCAGGCAGGAAGTATAAGCAGGGCGAGGAGACTAAGAAAATTCTGGGAAGACGAAGAGCAAAGACATAGTCACAAGTCAGACACAGAGGAAACAAGAGGAGAATGCCTTACTGAGAAAAGATACCAATCCATGTGGCCAAACATAGATAAGAATTATGGGTTAATTTAAATTGTAAGAGCTAGTTAGTAATAAGTCTGAGCTAATAGGTCAAACAGTTATAATTATTATAAGCCTTTGTGTGTTTATTTGGGACTGAACGGCTGCAGGACTAGGTAGGACAGAAACTTCTGACTATGATAGACAAGTAGTTTAAAACGAGGAGAGTGCTGATTTGGCCTTCATGCTGTTAAAGTCCTTGCTTTTGTCCAGAACAGAGATGGTAGACTCTAGATTGTTTTACAGTGATACTTTATCACAAGCATAACTTAGAATAACACTACTTTAAAGATACTTAAGGAAGTGCAGGGGGGTTGGGGGAAGGCACAGGCCTTTAATTTCAGTTCTTGGGAGGAAGTGGCAGGCTGATCTCTGAGTTTGAGGAGTATGAGGCCAGCCTGGTCTACAGATGGAGTTCCAGGACAGCCAGGGTTGCACAGAGAAACCCTGTCTTGAAAAAAAAAAACAGCAACAACAACAACATCATCAACAACAACAACAAAAAAACCAAAAAGATACATGGGGAGAGTAGAGGTAACTTTTAAAATATTTATTCACCACAATTTTCTCTCAGAGTAGAATATTTATGATTGTCTTCTTGGAGAGCTTGTGAAAATGAAACACAAAGAGGTTACACACACATCTGCAGACACACACATAAATAAAATGTAACAAAAACTTTAAAGCATGTATAAATGGCCAAATAAATGCATGAAAAATGGAAATACAATAAAAAAATCACTGACAGTATTTCATATCCTCTAGGAATGACTGTAACAATAATAAAACCAAAAAACTAACAGCTCTCTGTGGGATATATTGAAATTAGAACCTAATGGAGACCAAATAGTACAGCAGTGGTGGTTTTGCTTGGCAGTTCCTAAAAGAATCAGGCACAGTTAGTTACCATATTGTTTAGTAATATTCCCGAAAAGATTTGATGCCATATGTGTAACAGTATCTTGTATAATAGTGTTGATGCCAACTGCATTAATAATAATAATGGAAACCTGAAAACAAACCAAATGTCTATCAGATCATAATGTGTAAACACAAGTGCTACTTCCCACACAGTGGAGTAATATTAACCATAAAGAAGGATGAAATACTGGTCTTGGAGTATAGCTTAGTTGGTAGACTGCTTGCCTAACATGCGTGAAGCCCTGGGTTCACGCTCTAGCAGCCGGTACACCAGGTGTGATGGTGCTCACCTGTAATTCTAGTGTTTTGGAGGTGGAAGTAGGAGAATCAGACCACGTAAGGAATTTAAGAACAGCCTAAGACTCATGAGAGTCTCAAAAACCAAAACAAAGAAATGAGAGCTGGCAGCGGCAGTGGCGGCGGCGATGGTGGTGTTGGTGCATGCCTGTAATCCCAGCACTCTAGAGGTAGAGCCAGGTGGGTGTCTGTGAGGTCGAGGTCTACAAAGTGAGTTCCAGGACAGCCAGGGCTCTTACATGAAGAGATCCTGTCTCAGAAAAACAAAACAAAACAAAAACCCTCAAAGACAAAATAAATAAAAAGCAAAACAAGCCAGTACAAAGAAATGAAATACTAATTCGTGAAACACCACCAATGAAACTTAAAAACACTACCAAGTGAAAGAAGGCAGACACAGAAGAATGACTTTATATGATTCATGTCTGTGAAATGTGCAGGACAGGCAGTTCCATGACAGTAACAGGTAGATTAGTGGTTCCTAGGAGGTGAGACGCAGAGGCTTGGGAATGGCTGTTGGCCACATAAGGCCTTCTTTTGAGGAGATGGACACATTCTGGAATTAGATGGTAGGCACAGTTGTAAACATTGAAGTGGCAATTTGTGCCAATTTTATCCCAAAATTTCTTTCTTTTCTTTTTTTTACATTATTTATTTTGTGTGTTCATGCATGTGTGGCAGTTGTTTCAGAGCATGGGCATGGTGGTCAGAGGGCAACTTGTAGGAGCCCACTTTTGTTTTCCACTGTGTGGTTCCCAGGGATCAAACTCAGGCCCTTATTTACTAAGCCATTTCACCGACCTTCAAAACTTATTTTCACTTTAGAATTAACTACAGTTCTTTTAGCAGGCCAGTTAATGCCTTTGTTTTATATTAAACTAGTAGTTGAATGCAATTGGTCCACAGAATCAGTGTGCAGTGAGATTTTACAGTAAGAACATTGTCAGGAAGAGAAATTATTTTTCCTGGGCCGAGTATGTAGCACAGTGCTTGCTGCTTACCTAGCTTTGGAAAGACCCTGGGTTTGATCTCCAGCACCTCAAAGTAAATACTTTCCCTCTAAGTATGAAGCATCTTAATTTAACAGCTTCAGATAATGAGTGATGCTGCCAGATGTAGTGTGTGCCTGTAACACCTGGGAAGATGTAGTGTGTGCCTTTAACACTTGGGAAGATGTAGTGTATGCCTATAACTCTTGGGAAGGAGAGGCACAAATGTTACCAGATGTAGTGTGTGCCTATAACACTTGGGAAGATGTAGTGTGTGCCTATAGCACTTGGGAAGATGTAGTGTATGTCTATAACACTTGGGAAGATGTAATGTGTGCCTATAACACTTGGGAAGATTTAGTATGTGCCTATAACACTTGGGAAGGAGAGGCACAAATGTTGTGACTTCAAGGCTGATATTATAGGAAAAGACAGGGTGAGTGCACTTAAGACATTAAGAAAGGGAGAGTTTTGAGAAGGCCTTTGGAGACAAAGTGTAGTATTTTCTAAAAGAGAGTATCTAGAATTGGGGTGGTGCATTTCCTGTTGCTCTATATGTATAGTAGTCATGGGAATGATTTTCACCCGAGAAGGCAGGTTAAACAGTTAGCGGTTCTTGCTTTGGATTCTGTGGCCTAGTGTGGCACAAGGGATAATGTGGCAAGAGATTAGAGTAGAAACTTTGAAAGTGGGCTTTGTGATTAGGCTGATGGAGAGTAAATAAAACCAGAAGATAGCTGCTGGGATATGAAGAGCTCAGAGGTTAAGACTGGGTGTTATAATTCAAGAGTTAGAGTACAGTTGCTGTTACAACACAGTGTTGGGTTTGGCTACTGAATGGATTTCAGAGTGAAGGCTCTTAGCATGGAGATAAGCTGGCTGTAAAGCTAGGTTGTTGAGAGTCAGCCGAGCCAGGGAGTGTAGGAATTCAGAACCAGACTGCAGTCTTTTGTGAATAGAGTGATTGGTTGACAGTTGTCTAGGGGGTCTTGGCAAAAGGAGAATGGGTGGGTCCTGGGCACAAGGCCGCCTGATAGCCTTAGGTAATCTTATCTTATGGTTGGAAGTGAGGTACTTTCCTTTAGATGTTGACCCTCCCTAGTGGTATCAGCTTATGGCTTTTTCTGGAACCCAGTGCTGCCTGCTGTGGCAGCTGTGCGGCCTGGGCCCCATGTGTGGCCACGTTGTCCTGGGCCCCACAGTAAATAGGATGACGAACACAGTCATCTCCGATGTGAAAGTGTCAGCTTTGTGGGAAACTGTTTATGCTGACAGAGACACTGGAATATATGAAAACTATGTAATGTCACTGTTTCCAGTTTTGCTTTCTAATGTTCAGCATCCTTTGCTTTTGCTTAGTGTACCATAAAGCATCCTACTGTAAAGCTGTTTTATTCTTGGCAAAGCTCAGCTGTGAGTGCTTTATTTGGCTTTTTAGCTTCAGCAATCTTGTCTCTGTGAGACGTGTGGGTAGACATAACCAACCCTCAGTCCTAGCTAGAGTGAGAAAACAGTGAGAAAGGGAGAAGGCGGGGGGGGGGGGGGGGGGGGGGGGGGGGGGGGGGGGGGNAAGCTGCCTCTCCAGAAGAAGGGCAGAGAGAGCGGGTGGGGTGGGTAGGAGGGAGGACTTGAGGTGGGAGATTCCCTTGCCTCAGTGGAAGGGAGGGAGAGGTTAGAAGTAGGTGGAGCTTGTCTCTTAAAGGGACAGGGTACCCAAGTGACAGACCAGGCCAGACGATTACATCGGCTATGACATTGAAGGACATGTTTTTCCCCCTCTAGCAATCATAACTCCTATAACTCCTCAGGGAGGAATGGAGCCTTATGAGCACATCTTTACTCCATAATGGGTTGCTGATTTAACCATAACCGCTATGAATTTAAAAGCATGTCATGTTCAAAAGATAGACTTCCATGACGCCTTATCCTCTGTCTTTGAAAAAAGTTTTTATTTTAAAACCTTATTTTTTATTTTATGTGTATTGGTGTTTTGTGTGCATGTATGTCTGTGTATGATGAGCATGTAGTATCTGGTGGAAGCCAGAAAAATGTGCGGATTCCCTGGGACTGGACTAATACATGGTGGCACGCCGCCATGTGTATCCTGAGAATTGAACTTGGGTCTTTTGGATAAGCAGTTGGTATGTTTCACTGTGAACCATCTCTCCCGCTGCTCTGTGTCTTATGCTTTTTTTATTTGCTCTTTCATGATGTTCCTAAGCCCTGGAGTGGCGATATAGATGTCCCATTTAGGGCAGAGCATCCAGCAGTCACTTATTCTCAGCAGTTTGATCAGTTAGGAGCTTTTGCAGTAACTGTTCCCACTGTGAAAAGAAACTTATGTGACCAGAGCAGACGGCAGCACTAGTCTATGGCCATAAACAGTTGTTTAGAAGATGATGTGGCATACACGTCGTGTCCATTTGGCAATGCAACAGTAGTACTTAATAATTTGCTTTTAAAACTAGAAAATGTATCATAAAGTCAATAAATCAATCACAAAGTGTATGTCTCCTGAAATCCTTTATTACATTAATTTTGGCATGTGTAAAATATGCTTCAGATTCAGTCAGGTCATGAACAACTTAAAACAAAAAGCATGGTGTCTTTTTTGTTTGTTTGTTTATTTTTGTTGATTCGAGACAGGGTTTCTCTATAGCTTTGGAGCCTGTCCTGGAACTAGCTCTTGTAGACCAGACTGGTCTTGAACTCACAGAGATCTACTTGCCTTTGCCTCCTGAGTGCTGGGATTAAAGGTGTGTGTTACCACTGCCCTGCGCATATCTTTTTTAGAGTACTAGGAGGTACTAACATGTATGACTCTGCTGTAGAAACCAGGAATAATTGTGCTAGCAGGAAATATGACTTACAGTGTGTTTAACCATCTCTGCCTCTTCCAAAAATATTTGATGATATTAGAAAGAATTCCCATCTCACATTTTCCCTTTGTAACTACTAGTATAGTTTGCCTCCTATTCCTTTTGTCGTCTGTTAAACCTTTAGACCAAAGACAGTAGCAGATAAAAGATGAAGAAAATTTGAGGGAATAAAATTTCATTCTTTTATAGAGAGTCATAAAATAAAGTTAATGTTTTTAAAAAAGGGTAAAGTCTTTAAAGAGACAGAGTAAAGTAATAGAGTAAAAATCAGCCACGTAAAAATGAAAAATTCACAGAGTCTGGATTGTGTTTTCTTTAAATTTTTTGACTGTCAAGGAGTTAAGTACAGAGAGACTTTTCATTGTATGTGCTGCTAAGCAAATCTACCATGTATATTACAAAGGTATCTTGACTTCAGAAGTTGGGTCTAAGGATATGATGCTTTGAAAAAGAGGTTCTTCTTTTGTTTTCGCAAAAGGTGAGACCCTGTGGATTGCTTCTAGACCAATATGGTATGATAGACCACGCCCTCCTGAAAGGTCATCTAAACACCCTCAAAAAATTACTTCACCCAGCTGCTGACTGAGATGAACCTAGCACACAGGATACACCACAAAAGACTGATTAACAGTGCCCCCATACAGTACAAGGCAGTTTGGAGACAAAAAACTGCTCTCATATTCCCAAATATTGTTTATAAATGTTCTTTTATATTTAAAGGGGGATATGATATAGATATGAATAATCTGCATTGGTATGATCTTGCTTTATTGATACAAATTTAGGTCAGTCTTGTTATATGTATATTTCTGCTCTTGATTAAGGTATTGTGATTGTGTAGTTCATTAAAAATGTAATGTATAATTAGAAAATATAGGTTGTTAATTGATAATCATCGATAATAGTCAAGCTGGTAGTTAAGTTAGTTAGATTTTCTAGATATATAGAGATATATTTGTTAGATAGGCATTCTTTGTATCTTTCAGGACTACAAAATATGGAATTTAAAATGTTTTAATAACTTAGGGCTTTTCATGACAATGAGACACGTCTGCTCCTGGCAGCATCAAGCTACTTCTTGAGGAAGATGGGCATTGAAAAGGTTACTTATGGAGTTGGTTAGCCATTTGGGCAAGAAACTGCTCTTGCCTGGACTGTTGCATAAACTGGACATAAAAAAAAAACCTACAGAGAGATGACTTCTAAACTTGCCTAAAGGTGAGATGGTCCTTCAGTCTTCCTGCTTCACAAATGAGTCTGCGAGACATTCTGCAGGACACAGAAGAAAGTGATTGAACTGTCTTTGAAATTTCCATCTTCATGGAAAAGTCTGCTGGTATGGGCCTGTAGGCTAAAGATGGATGCCCCAACGGTACAGAGGAACTTTTGGTGACTTTTGGTGACTGTCCAGGCAGCGAGATATCTCTGTCAATTCTACAGTTTTGGAAGTTGCTTACAATGCACTTCCTGTTTACTTAGGTAATATTATATCCTTCTGGAGTCTTTGATGGAGTTAAAGAATAAATAAATAGTTATAGTTTTCCTTAAAAGTGGATATAAATATTGTTACTGTAATTCTTGCTTGATACCTGTTTTGTTATATATAATTTTACTATGTTAAAGTTAAAGCTTTCCTTTCCATTTTAAACAGAAAAGGGAAAATGGTGTAGGAGGTCCTTCTGTTTATGTGTTGCTCGCATTGGTTAATCAATAAAGAAACTGCTTGGCCTGGTAGAGCAGAACTTAGGTAGGCGGAGAAGACAACTGAATTCTGGGAGGAAGGAAGCAGAGTCAGAGAGCCGCTATGGAGCCGCCAGGTCAGACATACTCGACCTCGTGGTGATATACAGATTAATAGAAATGGGCTAAATCAAGATGTGAGAGTTAGCCAATAAGAGGCTAGAGATAATGGGCCAGGCAGTGATTTAATTAATATAATTTCTGTGTGGTTATTTCAGGTTGTAAGCTAGCTGGGCGGGTGGGACGAACAAAGGACCCACTTCCTGCAACAGTTTTTGACTAGAACTTGCTGATTATTTACAGTTTGTAGTTTTAGCATATCAGAAACCACCCATGTCATGTCATCACTTTATTCCTTCAATATTTTTCTACATTTATATTATATTAGGACCTTTTTCTTTACGATAGTTGTTTTAAATATAATATATTTTGATCACAGTCTCCCCCATCCCACACATTCTTTTTTCTTTTTAGATATCTTAGTGATTACATTTCATATTTCTTTTCAGAGTTCTTTTTTGTTGTACTAGTTTTTTTTTTTTTTTAGAGTGTCTTACTTTGTACCTGTTACATAACTTTTCCTGGGGTGAATTGAATAATAGGGTACCAACAACATACCATAAAAATGTAGCATGGTGAAGAGTTCATTAGGAATATTTACAGGACTGCAGTTGATTCAAAGGCAGCTGCATCACAAAAAGTCCCCGCCCTAGCATGAGTGCTGACTCAGGAAAGCTGCATCCCTGGGGCTTTCTGTGCACTGTGGACACAGCTTGACAACTCATCCTCTCTTCTCCCCAGCAACTGCTGTTGCTTGTATAACCTTGAGGAGGAGTCTTATGAATCTTGTAAGTTTTAGCTATTTCCTGAGAGTTTGAATTGTCTGATTCCTGATCCTGAATCTTATACCTTCGTCCTTTTTTTTTTTCTTCTTGAGACAGAGTCTCACCACATTGGGCTGACTGCCCAGGAACTCACTACATAGGCCAAACTGGCCTCGTACTCAACAGAGTTTGAGTTTGCCGGCTTCTATTTCCTAAGTACTGGGATTAAAGGCATGTACCTACCACTAGTTCTTGATTTTTAAGAGCTCCTTCCATGATGCAGTGTTTCAGTTTAAAGGAAATTGCTGCATAGTAGTACCCAGGGGTGGCCCATAGTTCCCTAGCCCAAATTGACCTGGAACTTGGGACTATTCTCTGTTATCAGACTTTTAAGTGCTTTTTTTATTTTCAAAGGCATTAACTAGTCTTCTTGAGGGCCGTCCTATGAAAAAGTATTATCCCCCCTTCTATCAGCAATTCACCAGGAACGTCAATTTTCTTCCAGGTTGATAAAGGTGCTGGAAAATGGTATTAGCAATAATTTTTGCAAATCCTTTTTAAGAATTTCTCTTTAGGCATACAAGTATGTTCTTTCTAATCTTACAGCAAACCTGTTTCTTACACTCACATGGCTAAGCTGAAATGGAATTGAAACTGAGGATAACTTCTCAAGTCAGGTTACTGCTCACAGACATGGAATGAACATTTTTAATATTATTATAATATTATAAGAGAAATCCTATATTTCTCAAGTTAGTTTGGTTGTAGACATCATTATTTTTCAAAACTTATTCAGAGATCAGTCAACTCTGAGTGGATCCCAGGAATGCTGCCTGAGTCAATCTGCACTAACGATTGCAGTCTTCTAAATAACAGTGTTTGGGAGGGAGAACTTGGTTTTTTTTAGATTTGTGTCAGTCTTTCGAACTAGCTTTCCTAACAGCTTTTCCATTGGTAGTGTTTTTAAAGGCTATAGTTACTTGTTAGCTTTTCTAGTTGAACCCATCTTCTAGTCTTGTTCACAAGGAACTTCCTAGTAAGTTGTTTTTGCCTCTGTTTTTTGAGACAGGATGTATTCCAGGCAGGCCTGGAACTTCCTACTTTTCTGTGGATGACCTTGAGCTGCTGATCCTCCCGCACCCCTACAGCACAGCTGAAGTTGCAGGTAAGTGCTACCACGCCCACTTTATGTGGTCTTGGAGGCTGAACTCAGAGATCTGTGTATGCTATGCAGGTGTTCTGAGCTACATCTGAAGTCCTTGCTGATGTGGGAGTGTCATATATCAATCTGTTGATTTCATTGGTTAAGTAATAAACACACTGCTTGGTCTCATAGGTTAAAGCATTGGTGGGAGGAGTAAACAGAATAGAATTCTGGGCGGAAGAGGAAGTGAGGTCAGACTCTGCTCTCTGGAGCAGATCTGCTCTCCCAGGCAGCTCCAACCCACGATGGACTTAGGCTAGAATCTTCCCGGTAAGCTCACCTTGGGGTGCTTACACACATTACTAGAAATGGGCTAGTCCAGGTGCGAGAGTTAGCCTAGAAGAGGCTAGATAGAAATGGGTCAAGCAGTTAAATGAATACAGTTTGTGTGTTATTATTTCGGGCATGAGCTAGCCAAGCGGCCGGGGTGTTGGGGACGCAGCCCCCGCCGCCGTTCCTATTTCAACACTTGCTTTTTTTCTTTTTTTCTTTTTGAGACAAGATTTTGCTATTTAGTCTGGGCTAACCTCAAATTCCCATTTTGCCATAATATTTCAAATGCGTGGATTACAGGTATATACTACATCTAGCACTTCCCAGAAGTTTTAATACTAAAACAAAAAGGATTTATTTATTTTTATTTTATGCACATGAGTGTTTGCCTGTCTGCATGTGTGTGCATGTACTGTGTGTGTGTAGTATCTGTAGAGGATAGAGGATGATATCGACTCCTGTGGAACTGGAGTTACACCATGTAGGTGCAGGGAAGGTGCTGGAAGGGTTTGGGAACCAGACCTGGGTTCTGTACAAGATTAGTAAGTGCTTTCTTTTTTTCTTTTTTCTTTCTTTCTTTTTTTTTTGTTTTGTTTTTTTTTCGAGACAGGGTTTCTCTGTGGCTTTGGAGCCTGTCCTAGAACTAGCTACTGCTGATCCATCTCTCCTAAAACAATTTTTAATCCAAATTGGTATTTTACTCTGCCCTCTCTGTTCTAAGATTATGTCAATCATAAACTCTTAGTGTTTAGAGATCCTTGAGAAGATCTAGTTCATCATTTTTCTTTAATTTTTTTTGTAGGTTAATAAAATGACAGCTGGGCTGGAAAGAGATGTCTCAGCCATTAAAGGTTAGGCTCACTATCAAAAATATAAGAAAGTGACAGCCATTTAGTAATTTGAATTTGAGTTTGAACCTTGGTTATACCTTTTTATTAGCTCTGTAATCTTAAAAGAATTACTTCTTTTTTTTTTTTCTTTCTTTTTTTCCCCCTGAGACAGGGTTTTTCTGTGTAGCTCTTGGCTGTCCTGGATCTCGCTTTGTAGACCAGACTGACCTCGAACTCACAGTGATCTGGCTGCCTCTACCTCCCAAGTGCTAGGATGCTATTTCATTCTTTAGACATTTTTTCGTCTAAAATAGTATCTTGAAGAGTAGCTATATGAATCAAATAAGAGGGCCAGCAAAATGGCTTAGCAGGGAAATTCTTACCACTAAGCTTGGAACCTGATTCGCTCCCAAAGGTTGTGCCCTCTCCTCCACATGGGTACTGTAGCGCATATGTACACAGCAGATTCACAGAATGTAATACAATTGTTGTCAGCAGGCCAGAAAGATGGATCAGTGGGCAAAGGTGACAACCACCAAGCCTAACAGCCTGAGTGTGACCCCTGGGGCCTACAGCCTGGAAGAGAACTGGCTCCTGCATTCTGTCCTCTGGCTGTGGTCTGTGTGCTTGAGATTGTCCCCATCACCCAGTCTGTGTGCTTGAGATTGTCCCCATCACCCAGAACAGTAAGGACATACATGTAGTTTAGAAAAAGTTGAACAAGAAGCAGCAGAGAGGATGTTGGAATTTGGGGGTTGGTTTAAAAGACTTTTAAGCCAGTTATGTTAACATAAGCCTTTAATCCCAGTATTTAGGAGAAAGGTCTCCCTGCATTCAAGGCTAACTTAGTTTCACATGCTGAGTTTTAGGCTAACCAAGATTACATAGAAAGACCCTATCTCAAAAAGAAAAAAAAATTTTTATTAGATTTTTTTTTTAAATAACAATTCAAATTCCCACTCCCTCCCCTCCTCCCATTCCCTCCACACACCCTCCCACCCAACCCCCTCTAATCCTCAGAGATGGTAAGGCATTTTGCTTTGTGGAAGGTCCAAGGCCCTCCCTACTACATCTAGGCTGAGCAAGGTATACAAAGAAAAGTGTTTTTAATGGAAAAAAAAAGACTTAACTAAGAAAATTCATGATTTGTCAAGCATGTTGAAGGTTCTCAGTCTTAATTATCCTCCCCCTTTTCCCTAATGAGATGCTCTCGATTTTATAATGTGAATGAATTATGAAATGGATGGAAAGTAGTTTTAGGTGTGAACTTTCTTAGTTTTATGCTGGCATCAGCTACACTTTCATAAAGTGATGTCATGACAACTGCAGGTTGTATGGGAGTTAAAGCCACTTTGCTTCCAGCTTTCCAGCTGACGAAAGAAGCACAACCTAGACCTGCCTGGGTAAACACCGTCCTATTATTAGCTCACCTATTATTAATGCTGAACGAGCTCTGATGCTGACTTCTGTCCTTTCTGAAACTCTACTGCTACTGTTTAAATCACCCTACAGAACACGGGAA
>NW_026067919.1:10034301-10037600 GCF_014885135.2 Alexandromys fortis
ATTTCCCAGCTAGCAAAGAGGCCCAGGGAAGAGGATTGCTTAGTTTTATTTTATTTTTATTTTTTTGAGACAGGGTTTTTCTTTGTAGCCCTGGCTGTCCTGGAACTCACTCTGTGGACCAGGTTCGCCTCGTTTATACAGAGATCCACTGCCTCTGCCTCTGCCTCTGTTGTTGTTGTGGCCGTAGACAAATTATTTAAGCTATCTGTAAAGTTCTGAATCAACAACAAAAATAATTTTATAGTTGGGGTCACCACAGCATGAGGAACTATATTAAAGGGTTGCAGCATTAGGAAGGTTGAGAACCACTGCCTCAGAGTAATATAAATTAAAAAAATTTAAAGGTCTCAGTATTTAGTCCAGGCTAGCCCCAAATTTATGATCTTTTTGCTTCAGCCTCTGGGTTGCTGGGATTATAGGTGTGTACTACCACACCTACCTAAGGAATTCCTTTTTAGGTGAGCTTTTCTAAGATTTTCTTTTCTTTCTCTCTCATATTTAAACTGGGGTTGAATGTGGTACACATGTTGGGCAGGCTCTCCACCATTTTCTTAAAATTTTTAAATACGTAGGTCTGTATCATTGTGAATGATGATAGGTTATTTACTAAATTGTGTAATTTTAAATTGTAATCGTTATCCATCCCCTCCACCCCCTCCACCCCTCCTACCCCCCCTCCCCCCGCCCAGGATTTCTCTGTGTAGCTCTGACTGTCTTGGAACTTGTTCTGTCAACCAGACTAGCCTCAAAGTCAGAGATCCTTCTGCCTCTGCCTCCTTAGGGCTGGGATTAAAGGTGTGCATCACCACTGCCTGGCAAGTTTTGCAGTTACTTTTATGCCTAAAATAATTTGTGTTGCCATTGAATGACTTTGTCACTTAGCTTTGTCTACTTAAAGTCAAAATATGGATTGTTGGCTTTGAGTAAGAGAAATACTGGATTTTACTCTGGATTTTTGTGTAAGTATTGAGTTGTAATAGTTCAGGAGGAGTTTTTTTAATGTTTAAAAATATTTTATTGTGTGTGTCTGTGCATGTGTCAGAGGGCAGCTTTCAGAACCCTGTTCTCTCTGCTGTATGAGTTCTAGGGATTACATGCAGATCATCTTAGCAACCCTTTACATGCTGTTGTGGGGCAGAGCGTCAGTTTTGGCTGTAGTTGAGTTTGAAATTGGTAATCTTCTGTATTAATTGGAATTGTGTATAAATGCAGATGAAGAACTGACTCAGATAAAATATAGGTCATTGCTGTTTTTATTTGACACATTGATAAAGGAAAAGAACTCAGGAAGATTTTGAAGTTAGGTTTTAATTATAAAATCTGAACAGAGTGATTTATGCATACTTAGAAATAGCAAGCGTTGCCACTAAAATATGATTTCTACAGGGATTGCCTGTATACACTCTGCAGTTCTTGGTGTTCCAGTTCTGTTCTTGCTGCTGAGATTAAGGAAGATGTTCTTTCATGTGGAAATGGTCATGCATTTTTCTAAGAAATAGCTTTGTTCTAATAGAACTCTGAATTCTCATTCATTATTCATTAAACAATCACTTTAAGCTCTTCATAGAAGGTAAGTACTGTACTGCTTATTGTGTTTAAAACAATACAAAGATATATGCATCATATATTTATGATACAATTTGTAATCTTTTTTGTTTGTTTATTTTTTGAGACAGGATTTCTTTGTGTAGCCTTGGTTGGCTGTAACTCTCTCTGTGGAGCAGGCTGGCCTGGAACTCACAGAGATCTACTTGCCTTTGCTTCTGGAGTGCTAGGATTAAAGGTGTGGGCGGCCACCACCCGGCTACAATTGCAATCTTAAATTTGTGCACTTTTTTTCCTTCTGTAAGGAGCACAAACTATGTAACTGAAAGTCATCTAAAAGATTATGTTTGTTCCTTTAGTTTCCAGAGGTTTAGTGGGTTCTTTATAGGCTAAATTGGTCTTTGTTTATTACCATGGCCTTATCTTTATCCCATCATTTCAAAAGATATTTCTCAGATTTTGTAGTGAACTGTAAATCTCCTTGGAGAACACAATCTATGTATAAATTGGAGACTTTACCTAGCCTGGAATGGTACAGTGCTTGCTTCAGCATTACTGAGTTAATGTATAGTTGGTACAAAGTTTCCCTTTTTAATTATTAACTTGTTTAGTGAGAGTGAATGCTTGTGGTAATTGAAAAGTATTAGATAAAACGTGAGGTCTATAGACACGCCATTCTTCAGTGTGTTATATAACTTTCATTAATTGTTTTTAATCTTAGATTTGGAACATTAGACTGCCACTCTCCTCTTGTGTGTGTGTGTGTGTGTGTGTGTGTGTGTGTGTATGATTTATTTGTTGTTTTTTTTTTCTAGACAGGGTTTTTCTGTGTAGCTCTGACTGTCCTGGAACTTGCCCTGTAGACCACACTGGCCTCGAACTCATGAGATCTGCCTGCCTCTGCCTCCTGAGTACTGGCATTAATGGCGTGCGTCACCACTCCCCGGCAATATTTTTTTTCTTTGCTTTTTAGAGACAGGGTCTCATGTAGCCAGCCTGTCCTCAAACTTGGCATATAATCAAGGATGACCTTGTCTTTCTATTCCTCCTGCTTCCCAAGGGCTGGTGTTACAGTTATGTGCCACCATGCCTTAGATATTTTTTTCCCCAACAGGATTTCTCTGTGTAACAGCCCTGTAATTCACTGTGTAAACCAGGCTGGTCCCGAACTCACAAAGATCTGTCTGTCTCTGCCTCTCAAGTGCTGGGATTAAAGGTGTGTGCCACCATGACTTTTTCAAGTTCTTTTTTTTTAAAGGAGGCACACATGAAAAGAATAGAGGCTTCAGGCTTTGAATCTTTGAGTATACTAGATAAGTGTTACTGTGATAAATTAATATTTTAATATCAAAACTATTAAAATTATTTAAAAATACAATATTATTAACTATTAATATTTATATTCAACATTGTAGTAAGTACTTTATGTACATTAACTTATAAAAGTGATCCTTAGATTGATGTGGGAGTGATTTCTTATTAATAAAGAAACTGCCTCGGCCCTCATAGGACAGAAAATTAGGTAGGCGGAGTAGACAGAGGAGAATGCTGGGAAAAAGAAGCGGAGAGAGAGTCGCCATGATGCTCCCACTCCAGACAGACGCAGGTTAAGATCCTCTCTGGTAAGCCAGCTCATGGGCTACACAGAATATTAGAAATGGGTTAGAACAATATGTAAGAGCTAGCCAATAAGAAACTGGACCTAGCCGGGCCAGGCAGTGTTTGAAAGAATACAGTTTCCGTGTAATTATTTC
>NW_026067919.1:10039752-10077542 GCF_014885135.2 Alexandromys fortis
ATAAAATAGATATAAATATTGTAACTGTAATTCTTACTTGATAACTGTTTTGTTATATGTAATTTTACTATGTTAAAGTTAAAACCTTTCTTTTTTTTGTTTAAACAGAAAAAGGGGAACTGATGTGGGAGTGATTTCTTATTAATAAAGAAACTGCCTCGGCCCTCATAGGACAGAAAATTAGGTAGGCGGAGTAGACAGAGGAGAATGCTGGGAAAAAGAAGCGGAGAGAGAGTCGCCATGATGCTCCCACTCCAGACAGACGCAGGTTAAGATCCTCTCTGGTAAGCCAGCTCATGGGCTACACAGAATATTAGAAATGGGTTAGAACAATATGTAAGAGCTAGCCAATAAGAAACTGGACCTAGCCGGGCCAGGCAGTGTTTGAAAGAATACGGTTTCTGTGTAATTATTTCTGGGTATAAACTAGCCATGCGGGCGGCCAGGTGCCGGGGACGCAGCCCCGCAGCTCCTATTTCAACATTAGATTTTACTTAATCTATTTTTATTTTTTGTGCATAAGTGTTTTGCCTGCAGTATGTATGTGTACCATGTATGTTCAGTGCCCATAAGGGCCAGAAGAGAGTGGTAGATCCCCTGGAACTGGAGTTTACTCTCTGTTGTGAGCCACCATATGGGTGCTGGAAGCTGGGCCCAGGTCCTCTTCAAGATCAACAAGTGCTTTTACCTGCCAAGCCATCTCTCTGGCCCCACTGTCTTGTTCAGGCTTGGTAAAAGTTGCACAAAAGGAGGGCTATTATTATACCAAGTTTACAAAATAGCGGGTCAAAGGACTGAAACTCAAGGTTTCTGCTGTTGGCATCATTTACTTGACAAATTTTGACTTCATGAAAATAGAGTCATGTCTTTCTCTCCTTTCCTCTTCAAACTTTCTATCTTGCAGGGCAGTTTTGTTAGGTATGGTTTCCAGAGTTCAGGTCTATTTCTCAAGTTGTGTTTTATGGCTTTATGACTTTGGGAAAGCCTTAGGTACTATATTCCACCCTTTTTATCATAGCTGTGTGGTTTAATGAGTCAAGTTGCTTGTCAGGGATTGTTAAAAAGTAATTCTCAATCTCTTATCACTTAGTTCACTGAACCCAAGAAACTTTGTATCAATTGTCTATATTATCTATTTATTCATTTTGTTTTGTTTTAAAGACATGGTCTGTCTATGTATAACTCAGGCTAGCCTTGAACTCACTAGGTAGCCAGCACAGACCTCAAACTGGCTTTGAATGTCCTCTGTAAGAGGGAGAGGGGCCCACTTGTTTTTCCTGGCCACCCGGCTAGCTTAGCCCAAAATAACTACACAGAAACTGTATTAATTAAAACACTGCTTGGCCATTAGCTCTAACTTCTTATTGGCTAACTCTTACATATTAGTTTAACCCATCTCCATTAATCTGTGTATCACCACGTGGCAGTGGCAGTGGCTTACCGGAGATTCTAAATGGTGTCCATCTTAGGCGGAGGATCCATGGCTTCTTCCTGACTCTGCTTCTTTTCTCCCAGCATTCAGTTCTGTTTTCCACACCTACCTAAGTTCTGCCCAATAGGCCAAGGCAGTTTTCTTCATTAACCAGTGAAAGCAACACATAAACAAAAGGATCTCCTACACCAGCCTTCTGTTTGCTGGAATTACAGGTGTAAGTCTCCATGCCTAGTTTGTTATGTTTCTCTTAAAAGTCTAATTAACTTTTGTTTTAGCTTCTTATTTAATTAGAGGGAAATATTTTAAGATTATATCTTTGAAATCCTGAGTTATTATTGTATCTTTTTCTTAACATTAGAATCCTTCCTTTTTACTTAGTTCTGTTGTCCTTCTTCAGCCATCTTTATTAAAACCAAATATTAAAAATATCAATTTTTGCCACCTAATTGTTTATAGTGTTTTGTTTTGTTTCCAGAAACCACTAGGATCATTTAAAAAATGATAGGTGATATTGTAGGCAGAGTTTCTTTGGGTCTCAGCAGCCATAATCATTCAGAGACTTGTTATTAATTATAAATGCTTGGCTGATAGCTCAGGCTGGTTACTAGCCAACTCTTACATTTAAATTAACCCATAGTTCTTATCTTCCCTCTGCCATGTGGAGGTACCTTCTTTCAACACAGCATGTTCATCTTGCTTCTCTGCGCCTGCTCGCATACTCTTGAGACTACACTTTCTTCTTCTCAGCATCCTCTATGTCTTGCTGTCCTGCCTATACCTCCTGCCTAGTTACTGGCCAGTCCGCTCTTTTATTAAACCAATCAGAAGGTACCTTGGCAAAGACACATCTTCACAGTGTACAGAAAGATTATTCTATAACATAATTGGCAATCAACGAGTGATATCCTCCATTTTCACTGAGAGCCATTACTAGTCCTGTCTTCATGAAGAGTGTACAGTTTCTGCTCAGAATGGGTGTTGATAAGAAGAGATGAGGAAGTAGTAAATGCCGTGGCTGGAGAAGCAGGTGTGATGAAATGTGGCTTTGCTGCAGAAGGAAAGTGACAAGTGTCACACAGGCTCTGGTCTCCCAGAAAATATTTTCTTCTTTTATTTAATTGCCTCCAAAACAATCTAAAATAATCTGTAATCCGTAAGTAATCATATTAGCTCAAAACCAGTTTTCTGGATCTTAGGATGTAGTGACTGGTGAGAAAAATAAAATTTCTCTCCCATGGACCCTAACCTTTAGTGGAGGACCCAGGAAAGCAGCAGAGTCTCTCATGAAAATCAAGGGCTGGAGAAGTAAATAGGTGTGGGAGTGAAGGGTCCCTGGATCTTGGTTAGACCTTTTAGATGGAGTTAGACCATCATGTGCTGTGGCAGTGAGCCATATGCACTCTGAGGAAGCATTCTGCGGCCTTCTCAGATGGACAAAATTCTATTGTCCACTCTGGCTCAGGCTGGCCTGCAGCTCTGAAGTTTACTCTGTAGTATAGGGTGGCACTTCTGCTTCAGCCACCTGAGATGAATGTCATTTTCCCCTGAAAATTACTAGAAGCCAGATAAGAGTAAAAACCCATCGGCAGAGCTGGGGGTGTAGATGAGTTGGTAGAGTGCCTGGCACTCTCGCTAACACCTCGTAACCAAATATGGTGTTAAAAGCCTACAGTTGCCAGACCCAACCTCTTGAATGAAGGCAGGAGGATCAGAAGTTCATTGTCCTCAGTTATATAAGGAGATGGAGATAAGCTTGGGTTAGACTCTGTCTCAAATAAGAATAAGCAAGCAAGCAAATTCCCATAGGAGAATTGAGGACAGTGAACCACATGTGTGCCAGGCCTCTCTGTCTTTGCACTGCAGTCTTCACTGAACATTTAGGCATAGTAAGCCAGCACCTGTGTCCGGAGAGGAGCGCTGGCAATGGTTCCATCTTAGTTTGGGTATCTTTTGCTGTGACCAAACACCGTAACCAAAAAGCAAATTGTGGAGGACAGGGTTTATTTGGCTTACTCTTTCATATTATTTCATCATCGAAGGAAGTCAGGACAGGAAACAAACAGGGCAAGAACCCAGAGGCAGGAGCTGATGCGGAGGCCATGGAGAGGTGCTGCTAACTGGCTTGCTTCCCCTGCCTTGTTAAGCTTTCTTTCTTATGTAATCCAGGACCACCAGCTGGATCTTATCAAGTCATTTTCTTAATTGAGGCTGGATCTTATCAAGTCATTTTCTTAATTGAGGCTCCGTCCTTTCTCATAACTCTATTATGTATCAACTTGACATATGACTAGCCAGTGGAGAATGGAGGCAGTCTAGTCTTGAGTTCTGGAAGGTTGAAGCCCCACCTCTTCTCTGTACTCTGGCACTTCCCGTACTTCCAGAGAAGGACTGAGGACAGGCAGAATGAGAGAAAGTCCTCTCATTTACTTCACCCTCGCCTGCTGTTAGATTCTCCTTCCTAAAGGAGGATCAGTGAGGACGAGCGGGGCAGAGAGAGAGCACCTTGGCTGTAGAGAAGGATGCTTGGTGCTGGAGAACAAAGAACTTTCCTGCAAATCGAAAGCCTGGTACCTGTGCTTTAAAAAGAACACTGCTGCAACATTTGCTTTTGGTTTTGTGTCTGTCTTCAGTAAGCTTTAGTTTTGTAATAGTTTGTAGTTTATTGAAAAATTACAAAGATGGTATGAGGAGTCTTCTTCTGCCCCATACTCATGTTTCTGTATTATTATAGTAGTAACATGTATATATATTTATAAATTTATAAATATAAATTACTTTGGAAATATGGAAATAAGTTTCTGCTTATAAGCTACCAAGTCTATGATATGTTGATATAATATCCGTAACTGACAAACACTAGGATTATAAAGTATATGGACCGCAAGACAGTGGTGCAATCTCTTCAAAATACTGAAAGAAAATTAAAAGCCATCATCCTATAATCAGTAAGAACGTCTTAATTTTCTTTGAATCTAACAATGATGAAGAAATTGCCAGCAGATCTGATCTATTATAAAAACATTATCTGTTTTGTATGGTTGTGAGTTCTAGGACAATGGAAGCTACATAGTAAGACCCTGTCTTTAAAATGAAGCAAAATAAAAACAAAATAGTTGGGGCAAAATCATCCTATTAGAGGAAGAGAATAGGTCAAACAACTGTCCGTTCAATCCTTGGCAGGCTTCTTCATAGCCATTAGCAAGGCTGACAAGTTCTTTTATCCCTGTCTGCTGTAAGATGTCCACTGTAGGGAGTCCATTAGTTTGAATTAAGAGCTCCAGAAACTTTTCACTGGCCAGAGTAAGTTCAGAAGTTAAGTCTCTATTACAACCTCCGGAGAAACATTAAGAGCAAAGTTAATGAGGAAAATTATCTGATGTCATGATTAATATAAATCTTGTTTGTAAGGTAAAATGTAATTGAACAGTTGGCTTGTTGTAGAAGAATTAAGTCAGAAAAATGATATTCTGTATAGAGATATTGACATATTGTTTTGTTTTTAAGCCAAAACAAAATATACTGAATAGACTAAAAAATGGAAGCTATGTAGCCAGTGGTGGTGGTGCATGCCTTTAGTTCCAGCACTTGGGAGGCAGGCTGATCTCTGAGTTTAAAGCCAGCCTGGTCTAGTTCCAGGACAGCCAGGGCTACACAGAGAAAACCTATCTCAAAAATCCACCCCCCCAAAACGAAAAAAAAAATTGAAAGCTGGTGGATTGCTTATTTTTATTGTTAAGAGTAGTTGACTAAATAAAGCAGAAGTAGACATACATATTTTAAGTTTGAATGTGTCACATGCCAGTGATCTCTAACTTAGGATAATTCAGCCTAGGGGTTTTTGTCTTTATGATGGCGTAAAGACGATAAGCATTCAATAGAAATTGCACTTGAATTTGATCTTTCCCTGAGCTAACAGTATGCGTATTCAACCTTGTGATTATGAGTGCAAACAGCTGTCCCCACGGTACGTGGCGTTGCTAAGCTAGGTTGTTTAGTAAGCGTAGTATGCTGAATATATTTTTATGTGTAATGGTAAGTTATCTCTTATCTGAAGCCATGCGGTTTTCCCTGATTCTCAAAACTGCTTTTTTTCACTGATTCTGATATAATCCAAACATGACATTTGGTTCAGCTCTTAGATATCTTTTATTTAAAACAATTTTCTCATATTTTTTATTACATGCTAACCTAAAAAATTATTTACTTATATTTTTATTCGTGTGTGTGTAAGTCAGAAGATAACATGTAGGAGTCTGTTCTGTGGTCTTATCATGTGGGTCCCAAGGATCAAACTCAGGTTGTTGGGCTCAATGGCAAGCACCTATACCTCGTGGTTCTTAACCGTCCTAATGCTGCGACCCTTTAATACAATTCCTCATCTTGTGGTGATCCCTAAACTATAAAAGTATTCTTTTTGTTAATTCATAACTGTAATTTTGCTACTGTTATGAATCATAATATAAATATTTTTGGATACAGAGTTTGCCAAAGGGGTCACAACCCACAGGTTGAGAAGTGCTGCTCTCAGTCCTCTTTCTGGCCCTTGCCTCTTTTTTTATTAAAGGAACTAGGCAGTTGCTTGTAGAACAGTCTCTGTGTGCTGGTAACATGTTCTTTTATTCCTTATATTTCCAATAAAGTGAATTGATGAAGTTAGCTTTTATTTTTATTCTGGGAACCTTTATTACTTTGAGAAGGGCCTTACTATGTTACTCAGGTTGGCTGTGGACTCCTGGGATTCTGCATCAGGCTCTCAAGCAGCTATGGCTATTGGTATGTGTGCTATCCTGCTCAGCTCTTTTATCTGTCTGTCTACCTGTCTGTCTGAGACAGAGTCTCTCTGTGTAGCCCTAGCTGTACTCCACCTCAACATACAGTTCAGGCTGGCTTTGAACTTAATAGAGCTCTCCCCGCTAGGATTAAATGCAGTGCTACCATCCTAGCTTTGTTTTTATTTTATTTTTGGTTTTTCGAGACAGGGTTTCTCTGTGTAGCCCTGGCTGTCCTGGAACTAGCTCTGTAGACCAGGCTGGCCTTGACTCACAGAGATCCACCTGCCTCTGCCTCCTGAGTGCTGAAATTAAAGGCATGCACTACTGTCGGCTTTTGTTTTTATTTTAAGTAAGCCCACAAACTCAAGTCGGTTTTAGATTTTGTATAAACATTTAAGTAAGTTTATGGGTTAAGTTGCATCTTCCCTATTAGACAGTTGGTAGGCAACTGTTTTATAGGTATTAAAGAACTGGAAGTTTACTTTCTAAGCATATAATAATTCTGTCTAGGAAATTTTCTTTTTTTATTATTTTTCCTTTCTTATTAACAATTGAGCTTGAATGTCATGAAGTCTGTGGTCCTCTATCTTCCAAAGACCTAGCATAAATGCCTGCAGAAATAATGTTTGTGTGAGGTTGCCCCAACTGAAGTGACAAAGTACTATGAACTGGGGTGACTTAAACAAGAGATATAATATTTTACAGCTATGGGAACCAGAAGTCTAAAATAGGTGTTGATACATCGGTGAGGAGACAAGATTTGTTCCAGTGTTAGTTGGTTTATTGTTTTCCTTATTTATATGTGAGGTCAGAGGACAGCTTTCAGAGATCAGTTCTTCCCTTTCACCATGTGTTTTCCTTGGGTCAAACTCAAGTCACTAACTTGGTGACAAATGCCTTTACTTGCTGAGCCGTCTTACTGGCCCAAGTTTTTATTTATTTTGAAACAGGGTCTCACACTGTATCCTAGGTGGCCTAGAACTTATCATGGCGCACGAACTGCTTTATATCTTGTGGATGTCCTCCTGCCCAGGTTTTTAAGTCCTGAGATTATAGATGTGAGCCATCATGCCTATATTTTCAATGTATTTTTGACTTACTTTATCTTCAGTTTAGACAATTCATCAAGACATAGCCCCATTGTAAATCAAGAAGCATTTCCATCATTGTATGGCATTTCATTTGTATTTTAATAAGTAAAGCTTGCCTGAATGTCAGAGAGTAAAATAGCCATCCTGTTCAGCCTTACAGATCAGGCAGTGGTGACACACACCTTTAATCCCAGTAGCCACACTAGTTTGCTATAGAAACAGGGTGGTAGTGGTGCACGCTTTTAATCCTAACACTAGGGAGGAATATAAGACAGAAGAAGACAGCTTTCAGGCTCAGTCTCATTCTGAAATTTTTGGAGGCAGGATTGCCATTTCGGACTGAGGTAGAGGTAAGAGCCAGTGGCTGGCTGTTTTGCTTTTCTGACCTTCAGGTTGAACCCCAATATCTGTCTCTGGGTTTTTTATTATTTGTGCTACACATCATTCTAGACCGTATAAGAGTTAAGGAGAATATAGGTGCAGTGGTACATGCCTTTAATCTCACCTCTTGGGAGGCAGACACATGCAAATTTCTGTGAGTTTAAGGCCAGCCTGTCTACATGTCAAGGTGTAGGTCATCCAGGGCTGCGTAAAACAAAACAAAACAAAAACCAAGCAAGCTAAACATAAAGGAGAATTCAAGAGAGAAAGAAAGAAACAAAAAAATGAAGCATTAATAACTATTATAATTTGACCAAACAGTGGTAGCATAAACCTTTAAGCCCAGCACTCAAGATGCAGAGGCAGGAGGATCTCTGTGAGTTTGAGGCCAGCCTAGTCTACAGAGCGAGTTCCAGGACAAACTCCACTGCTACATAGAGAAACCCTGTCTCAAAAAACCAAAAACCAACCAAACAAACAAACAAAAAACAAAAAAATGCTAAAAAAACCAAACCCACAAAACAAACAAAAACCTACTATAATTCTTTACTTTGTAAATGACATGATTATACCATTAAAAATCAATTTTGTACGTTAATTTAGCAGTTTGTATACAAATACATAATATAGTTCTCAATAGTAGTGATAAACACTTTGTAAATTAATTCAATTTACACTGTCATTGAAATACCAAATGCTAGGGCTGGAGAGATGGTTCAGTGGTCAAGAGCACTGGCTGTTCTAGAGGACATGAGTCCAATTCCCAGCGCCCACATGAAAGCTCACAACAGTCTGTAACTCCAGTTCCAGGGAATCTGATATCTTCACACGAGCACATAAATTAAAGTTAAATTATTAAAAAATACTAAATGCCTATAAATAAGTCTAAAATATGCTTTCAACACTGAACTGTATAAAACATTGCAAGTAAATTTCAAAAATAATCTATAAAAGGTAACCTAGTTAGTGATGGATTAGAAAAGTCAGTATTGTTAAAATGGAGTTCTCTTTAGTGTTCTGTAGAGGCAGTGAGATTTTATTAACATCTCAGTAGAATTTGCTTGGAGAAATAGACATGCTACTTCTGTAAATTTTTGAAATGTAAAGGACTAGCAAGAACTCAAACCACTTAAAAGGACAGTGTTTGGAGACCTTTTTTTTTTTTCTGAAGCTAGTATTTTCTTTATGCCATTGTAAATAAGACTGTGTGCTCTTGGGCAAAGAGTAGACATAGTTCACAAACATTGCTCAGTCCTGATATAGGTGGGTCTTCTATCTATCTGTTACTTTCATTGGTTAATTAATAAAACTGCTTGGCCTGATAGGTCTGAACATAGGTAGGCAGGAAAGACAGAACAGAATGCTGGGAGGAAGAAGGAAGTGAGGCAGCCGCCATGATTTTCTTACCCGAGATGGACACAGGTTAGGATCTTTCCCGGTAAGCCACCACCTCATGGTGCTACACACATTAATAGAAATGGGTTAATCAAGATGTAAGAGTTAGCCAGTAAGAGGCTAGAGCTAATGGGCCAGTCAGTGTTTAAATGAATACAGTTTGTGTGTTGTTATTTCGGGTGTAAAGCTAGCCTTGCGGGAGCCGGGCGGGACGAAAAGCAGGCCTGCTCACCTCATCACTACACAGTCCAGTCCAATGGGAGAAATATAATGTCATGTGGGTTCGGCTATGGGAAGCAGTGAGCTTGCTCTTCCACCTACTCCACAGACAGTAAGTCCAGCAATAAAATGAAAGTCCAGCACCAAAGCTATCAAATCTTGATAATTTTATCTTGCTGCATATCATAAGTTTCCCAAGACTTAGTGGTTAAAGACTTATTTGTTTATTACTTGATAGGTGTTGAAGAATTCAGGAGGTGTTTTACTAGCTAAGGGTCTTCTTCAGGGTGCAGTCAAGTTCTCTGAAGGCAGGATGGTGTTGGAGAATTTCTCTAAGGTGACTCGTGTCCCATAGCTGTTGGCAAGCTGCCTTGGCACATACAAGCTCTTAGCAGAACGCAGTTCTTTACCTCTTGAATCTGTTGGTAGGCCTGCCCGAAGACAGCTTTGGATCCAAGAATGAGAACTAGGAGGAAGATAGAATGCTCTTTACACATTCTGTTGCCTAGGCTAGGCTTAAACTCCAAGGGATGATGGAGGCTAGTTATCAATGTTATGGTTTTGGTCCCTTTAAGAGACAAGTCACGCCTGGGACTGCCACATGGCCCGCCACCACCACTCAGGCCACTGCTCTGGGACCAGCAGCCATTTCTGCGTGGGACTGGCTGCTCCCAGAGCCTGCTGCCTGCCACCACATGGCCCACCACATGGCCCGCCACCACCATTTGGGACCTACAGCATTTCTGCTGCCTACTGCCACCTGGGATCTTGCAGCATTTTTTAAAAAAAGAACAACAATCACAGTAGTCTAGCATGTGTGTGGGGCCAAGGACCTCAACTCTAGTTCTCATGCTTGCATGGTAAGCACGTCGCCTACTGAGAGTCTCCCACCCCCGCTCTGATTTTTTAAAAGTGATTACTTTTATTTTTCACGCCCAAGGTTTTTGTTTATTTGTTCTCTCAGAAATCCCCACGTCACAGCAGATAAGTCACTCGATCTCCACTCACTGGTGACAATACCAGTGCTGGCCTTTGCAGTCCCCCTGATCTTCATTGTGCTCTTTTGTTCCTTCTGCTGTTTTCTGGAGGTCTTTTTCTTCTCATAAAGGCCATGTTGTCTTGCATCTGTGTTTAGTCTCCTTCTTTGCATAGTATAAAGAATCATGGGTCATGCTGGAGCCTGTCGTCTTGCCACCACCAAGTGGTTGAATCTGGTTACAAAGATGACATCTAGTATGGTTTTGTGTATTTTGTCTAGCTTTTTCCAAATTTTTGGTTCTGATACTGTTGCCTTCCCAGGGTGAAGGACCGGACATCAGTGTTCAGTTATTTCTCCTGAAGTAGGAGGTAAGTCAGGAGCTTCCTGTTCTATTACTGTTCATGATGGTCCCTGAACTGCCAAGGAGGAGAAACAAAATGGGTGATTACTTCTAGCTATAAAGTTTCCTTGTCTGTATCCCAGAGGTTCTGGTAGGTTGTCTTATCTTCAGTTGATTCTAGGAATTTAAAATTTTCTTATCTGATTTTCTTAATGATCTACTATTTTATTTATTTATTGATTTGGTTCTACTTTGTAGCCTTGACCCGTTTGGAAGTCACAAAGATCCACTTGCTTTTGCCTCCTGAGTGCTGGCACTAAAGGCATGTGTCACCACAACTAGTGCTGGCACTAAAGGCATGTGTCACCACAACTAGCCTCCACTGATCTTTGAAAAGGGTTATTTTGCTATTGATTTCTAGTTTTATTTTACTATGATCTGAAAAGATGCAGAGGATTATATCAATTGTTTTATATTTATAAGAGGTTTCTTCATAGCTCATTGTGTGGTCAGTTCTTGAGATGGTTCCATGTCCACTGAGATGAATATATATTCCCTGTCTGCTGAATGTAACGTTCTATAGATATCTGTTAAATCTAGTTAATCTATGGTGTAATTTAGTATTGCTTTGCTGATTTTGTGTTGGAAGATGGCTCTAGATGTGACTGGAGTGCTGAGTCCCCAGTCTTTCTTGTAAGGACCTGTGTGGTCTTTTACGCCATTCAGTGTTTATGAAATTTGGGCCCTCAAGATTCGATGTATAAGTTTTATAATACGCATACCCTCCTAGTGAAATTTTCCATTTATTAATATGTAGAGGCACTCTTTATCTCTACTGACTAATTACGGATTGAAGTCTGTTTGATCAGATACAGGAATTGCTGTCTCAGCTTGTTTATGGCTTCCATTTCTTGGCACTGTGGTTTCTAACCATTGACTCAGTTTCAACGCTTCTCTTAGTTAAGTGAGTTTCTTTGAGACAACAAATCTCTGGATCTTATTTAATAATCCAGTTAGTTTAGCCTGCCTTTTTATTGGTGCCTTAAGGTTCTTTATAGTGGAGGTTATAAGTGAGAAGGATTTGCTTGTGAGAAGGGTTCTGTTGTTTGTTGTTCTGGTTGGCTAGTTTATCAGTAGTTCTTCCTCTTCTAGTAAGTAGATGTTTGCTATGTTGGTCATGACTGATTCATTCCCAGTTCTCCCATGACAGTTCTTCCGTTGTTTTCATGAAATACATTCTTTCTGTGTTCTTGTGTATGAAACTTTATTCTGCTGTGTATGGTATTCCCTTAAGTTTCTAGAACCAGGTGTGGTGGCGCACACCTTTAATCCCAGAACTGGGAAGGCAGAGGCAGGCAGATCTCTGAGAGTTCAAGACCAGTCTAGCCTACATAGTGAATTCCAGGCCAGCTAGGGCGAGATAGTTGAAATTTTTTTGCAGTTCTGGAATTGTCATTAATTCACTTAACTTGTACTCGTATTAGAATGACTTTATTTTTGTTTTTGGTTTTTCGAGTCAGGGTTTCTCTGTAGCTTTAGAGGCTGTCCTGGAACTAGCTCTTGTAGACCAGGCTGGCCTATAACTCTCAGAGATCTGCGTGCCTCTGCCTCTGAGTGCTCGGATTAAATGTGTGAGCCACCGCCATCGGTTTAGAATGACTTTGCTTGTCCATTAATTTTAAAAGATTTTTTTTCTGGTTATAACAATCTTGATTGACAATTATTTTCTTTTAGGGTTTGGAATATATTATTCCATACTTCCCTGGCCTTTAGAGTTGCTGATGACAGAGCTAAGTCTTTTGATAGTCTGTCTCTATGATAGTCTGGTAGGTTTGTCCTTTACTACTTACTGTCTGTCTCTATGTTAGTAGGTATTGTCTTTTCCTATTGTTGGCATTGTTTCTTTGTTTTGTATTTTTGATATCTGAGCTGTGCTGTATCACAGAGAGTCTCTTCTAGGCAGGTCTGTTTGGTGTTATAATTGCTTCCTATATATGACTGTGTTTTTCTTGCTCTAGGTTTGGAAAATTCGCTGCTATAATTATATTGGATAGACTATGTACCCAGCTCCTTCTAGCCCATGGATTCTTACGTTCAGTCTTCTGAATATATAGATTTCTTGGAAGCTTTGGTCTTGTTTATTCCTTTTTTTTTTCTTTCTATATGTCTCTGTGTCTTGACCTTGTCTACCATTTCTGAGATCTGTTTTTCTGCTGGTCTTATCTATTGGTGATACTTTCTGCTGTGCTTTTTATCTGATTAGTTGATTCTTTCATTACTATAATTCTGTTAAGATATTTAAATAATAATGGAATACTAATTGAACTAATGTTGACTTATGCCTAAAATTAGAAAATCTTAAGACACACATAAGAATTAATAGAATAGAAAAGAATTTGACTGTTTGGCAATTAAAATTTAGAAAGGTCTGCAAAGAAGCAGTGTATGATGGAGTAAGCTGAAAAAGAATAAATACAAATTGCCATTGATACTTTAAGAAGTGTTTAGCATCCTTAACCATCAGGCAAATATAAAACTATTTGGGGATTCCATTTCACCCCAGCCAGTGGCTCTCATCAAGAAAACAAATGCTGGTGAGGATACGATAAGGAAGAAGCCTTATGCATTGTAAGTGGGTGTGTAAACCCATGTGAACACTATGGAAGTAAGTGTGACGGTGTCTCAGAAAGATAAAATTACAACTTCCATCACACACACACACACACACACACACACACACACACACACTCCACTCCTGGACATCCGCCACAAAGACTATGTCCTGGGACTGGAGTTGCAGCTCAGCTAATAGAGTGCCTGGCATGCATAAAACCCTGGGATCAATATCTACATAAACCAGGCATTTGCCTGTAATCCTACACTCTGTGGGTGGAGGAGGAAGGGCTAGAAGCTCAATCATCCTTGGCCACATGGCCAAGTTCAAGGCCAGGCTGAGTTGCATGAGTCACAGTTTTATCAATAGACTTTCCTATCCCACCATAGAGATGCTTGCACATCCATGTTTATTGGTGCTCTTTTTACAACAGCAAAGAAATGGAATCAGCCTTAGTGTCCCAAGATTCTTTTGTATTGCTGGGAGTTGAACCAAAGGCTTTAGCATCCTAAGCAATTTATCCCGATCCATAGTCCTAGCTGTAGCCTGGATTTCCAGCAATAGATGAATGGATAATGAAAATGTGTTAAATATACACTGTGGAATTTTATTCAGCTATAAACAAAAGAGAAGACAGGAAATTTGTAGGAAAATGGGTAGTCCTGGCTCCTGGCAATACTACATTGAAGGAGGTTACCCAGTCTCAGATAAATACTTTTATTCTCTCTTATATACAGATCCTATTTTCTAATAGTTTATATATATGCACACATAGATAGATATACATATATGTGTCTGTGTGTAAAGTGTGGGGAATGGTCAGAAATCTAGAAGGGCACCTAATAGATGGGGGAAAAAGAGGTTTTAAAGGAGAGGAATGGCCAGGGTGGCAGAACACATGTGATATAAAAGTAGACGGGAACTACTAGGGCAGAAGAGACTAGTGGGAAGATGGCGGAGAGTGTGCATGCGTCCGAATAAAGTATGAGCATGTCATAAAGAAATGCAGTACTCTGTGTGCTAATTAAAAATGAACACGAGTTCTGGAAGAGGGTCTACATCTTATTTGTTTTATTAGCGCTAACTCTGATGAATTTGATGGTTGGTATGTCCATAAAAATATATTTGATGGTAAAAATATAAAATTCAGTGTGTAGCTCCACAGCTTCCATTCCAAATGGTTGCTGTACTCTATAGAAGTTCATTGAGTTTTATAGTCTCTGGTTTTCATAATTACTGTGTATGTTCTCTTTATCTGCAGTTTTTTAATAATAAAATTTAAAATTAAAAAATAAATAAATAAAAAGGGCTGGGATGTAGCTCAGTTGGTAAAGCATTTGCCTAGCACACGTGAAGCCCTGGGTTCCAGTATAAAACTGAGAATGCTGTTATACACCTGTCTCATCTCAGCACAGAGAACTAGAGGCTTGGTTGTCCTCAGCTAACCAATATATATAGGGATTTCTAGGCCAGCCTGGGCTCCACGAGACCCTGTCTAGACTTATTACTTTGTGTAGCAATTAAAAACTATGTTTAGGATAGCATTAAGAATGTGCCAGGAATGGAGGAGGGTGGTCCTTGGACTTCCCATAGGGCAGAGAACCCTGATTGCTCTTTGGGCTGACGAGGGAGGGGGACCTGATTGGGGGAGGGGGAGGGAAAGGGGAGGCGGCGGTGGGGAAGAGACAGAAATCTTTAATAAATAAATAAATTAGAAAAAAAAGGAAAAAAAAGAATGTGCCAGGAGATTATGAAATGGCATAAGAGGGAGCCATATATGTATCAAAGCAGTAAAAAAATTTCATTTTTATTATTGCCACTATGTAAAAATACGTGTCAGAACAAGAAAACTTGAAGGAAATACAACTTGTTGAATACAACTTGTTGGGTATGTCACCAATTATGTATGAATGTAGTTTACTAAATTTAAGACCATGAAGGCTATTATTAATTATTGTGTGCCATTTCACAACACTGTGAAGTGGGAATGTTTATTCTCAATGAACGAAGAAACAATTCTCAACTGACAGAGAAGCTTAACGGTATTATAGATGTTAAGACTATAGAAATAGAATAGTAGAATGAACCCAATGTGGCTGTCACCTGGCTTTAGCACTTGACAGTTTCAGAGCAGGAAGGGTTTGAATTTATCCCTGCCTTATTCCAAAACTGATGCTTCAGTTACAGTCCCCTCCCTACACTGTATGTTCATTGATATTATTGTGCAATCTTATAATTGCTTGGTGTTTGGGGGAGTAGACATGAAAAACCTTCATAATGGCTATGGCACATTGTAATTGTGAGATTTTCTGGTTATTTATGTGGTAGAGAATGTAGTTTCTTTTAATCACATGGGGTTTGTCAGAAGCGTTTCTTTAGTTGTAGTGTGGCAGAGACAAAAGCTGCTGCAGCAGTTCATCCTGCTTTATAAATCGCAGACACTTTCATTAGACTCTGACCACTCTACAGATAAAGACCGCGGTGTGTTAGTCTTTCTGACCGGTGGCCTTCTGCAGATTGAGAAACTGTGTAATTATTAACTGTGGTAATGGATATGTACTTGCTGGTTTCCCCTGGTATCTTAATGAGCTTTAACCCTCTGAGTACAGCTAAAACATAGCCTAGAGTCGTTGCAACTTATCATTTACTGAGGACAGTTTGTGTGACAGTTTGTACACATGCCAGTCCTCACCACTGTCCACCCCCACTCATGTGCTCATCATTTCTGTAACTTATACTGTTTGGTAGCATCATCCTTTGGTATAATTTTAAAAATTGTGTTTATGTGTGTGGACACATGCCATGGCATGCGGAGTTCAAAGGACAACTTTCGGAAGTTGGTTCCTTTTTTCCATTGTGAGGTCCAAAGATTGAATTTGGGCCATTGTCAGGCTTGCTCAGTGAGTACTTTCATCTTCTGAGCCATCTCACTGGCCATCTTATAATTACTCATTTTTAAATAATCAAGGCCGTTTTCTAGCTAATTCTTAAAGAGTGAAAGTCCCACACTTTGTTGAGACAAATAAATAAAGGCATAGTGAAATAACGGTAATATACAAATAGCCATGTGTTTTATATAATCTTGATTCATCCCAGACCTTTCTGGATCTGGAAGGTTTCTCTGAGGTATCAAAACTGTTTGTATTACTCCCGTGTGTACCACCATCTGTCCCTGCTTTGAAGGGAAGGAGGGCTTTGGATTTTGATTCTTCTGTGATGCTGTCAAATGTAGTAATGCTACAGATATGATTAGGTCTGACACCGAGGAAGGGTTAGTTCAGTGCAAGCTCAGAAAACATATGTGGGTATGTGGCAGTGAAATGAACAGGCTTGGATGCAGTTCTGTGCAGTCGTGTAAAATAACAAGACAGCTCAAGAAAGAACAGGAAAGAAAAAGAAAATTCAGATCAGTGGAAGAACTGGTTGGGAAAGAGCCGTGTTCTGAAACTCAGGAACAGAGTGTCTCACGGTTCAGTACTGTGAGTACTCATTTGGCAATTTGGACTTTGTTATTGTCTTATGATGATCTTTATAGAGATAGGAAGTGAGAGTCAGATTTCAAGATACTGAGAAAATGCTACGTGAGGACACAGAACGTGGGAATGTTTTACATTCTTTCTGTACATCTTGGAGACAGCCTACAGCCAGCCTGGCCCTTGGGTAAGCCAACTAAGACAGTTTTCTGGGCCCTGTGTTGGTTTGGGGAGTGGAGATGATTCCGAGCTGTACTTCACTTTTTTTGAACATTATTAAACTTTGTATTTAATCATATTCCTAAGAGCCTATGGAAAACACAGTTAATAGGCAGCTCCATCCTCATTGTGCTGACCTACACTGCCCTTTCTGTTGACATCCTGCTTTTAATTCTGTATGATCTCTCTTTGATGATCATTGCTTTATCTTTGCAATGATACTATAAACCTCTTTAACTCCCTTATTGTTGATTTCCCAGTGCCTAGCATAATGCTTGGCAAGTAATTTTGATTATTAAATAATTTAATACGTGCCTGTCTCTTAAACCCCAAAGCAGTTGTAATTTGTGGCCTTACAGAATAAGAAAGTAGAGTGTTTGAGGAAAGGGGTGATCAGCAGTTTCAAATGGCAATTGGGGAGGATTGAAACTGACCTTTGATCGGTCTACTGGAAGGTTCTCCACACTGAGGGCATTGGAGCAAAATTGTAATAGGAGACAGATTTAAGTGGGAAATGATTTAAGGAAAAATGAGGACAAAGGAGCAGCATAGAACTTTTCTCTTTCCTTTAAAAGACTGAGGGCTAAAGGGAAGAAACATTGGAGAAGAATACCCACAGGTTCACCAGCAGGGAGTTTATTAGCAGTGGTCTTGCTTTATGCCTTGATTCGCTGTATTTCCTCTTCCTCTAGATAGCATTTTGAAGGGTTTTGTAGTACTATTTGGGGCCTCCTTGTGGTGAATCTAATTAATGGCATGTAACTTAAAAGAACCTCATGTACCAGTTATTGCACATGAAGGTTATTTTATGAAGGTTAAATGAAGGTGGGCTGTGTGATTGATACATGAATACTCAGTTCTTTGCTTTCCAGTGAATTGTAATGTGACACCCAAAATCGCTTTACCTTTCTCCTCATGGTACTTCACTATTACAGGCTGTAAGTTATCTGAAAATTTTAGTCTATATAGCTCCTAATTATTTTCTTAAACACATTTTTTAAAAAAAGGTTCATTGTGTGTGTGTGTGTGTGTGTGTGTGTGTATACACACCAGAAGGTGTGGGATGCTCAGGAGGATCCCATGGAAGTAGAGTTAGCTTGTGGTGAGCTACCTGATATGGATGCTGGGAACAAAACTTGGGTCCCCTGAAAGAGTAATACGCACTCTTAACCACTGAACCATCTCTTCAGACCCTTAACTGATAAACTTCAATGGCTGCTGCCGTTGTTCTCAACTTTCATATTAAGTATTAGCAATAGGCCTGTTGTTCTTTATTCTTGGAACATTGTATTCTGTCTGAAGGCTGTGAAAGAATGCCTGAATGACCAAATGAAAAAGAACTGGCATTATGAAAATAGTACATATTAGTCATATATCATAAAAAAATTAAACACAGAAGTATTTAAAACAATCATCTATAATCTTGGTCCCTCATGATCTTTTTGAGAGAGAATCTAGCTTTTATAGCCCTAGGCTCTGTCCTCAAACTTAGGAGGGCCCTGATGCTTTTGCCTCCAAAGTACTAAGATACAACTGTGTTTTATATATATATACACACACATACACACACACCCCCTAAGCCTTCTTGATTCTTTTTTAAAAATATTTTTAAAGGTTTTTTTGAAATAGGGTTTCCTCTTTCCTCTGTACAACAGTCCTTGTTGTCCTGAAACTGTCTGTGCAGACAAGGCTGGCCTTGAACGCACAGAGATCTACCTGGCTCTGCCTCCTGGTGCTGGGATTAAAGGTTTGGTTTGTGCTACTATGCTTGGCTAAGTTATATATCTTTCCTCCTTCCTTCCTCCTCCTCCTCCTCCTCCTCCTCGTCCTCCTCCTCCTCCCTCTTTCTCTTCTTTTTCCTCTTCTTCTCCTCTTCCTCCTCCTCCTTCTTTCCCTTTCTCTTCCTTCCTCCTTCCCCACCCTTTCCCCATTCCCCTCCCTTCTCCTTTTCCTTCTCTTCCTTTCTTTCTGTTTTTTTTTTTTTTTTCCTAGACAGGGTTTTTTTTTATATAGCCTGGACTGTTCTGGAACTCACTCTATAGACCAGGCTAACCTCAAACTCAGAGATCCACCTGCCTCTGCCTCCCAAGTACTGGGATTAAAACCATGTGCCACCACTGCCCAGATAAGTTATATATTCTAAATGTTAGTTTTTCCATTAAAATTTATGTGTTTAGAAGATGCATTTGTATTGACATGGCTCTCTTAGATTCAGTGAGAAACTCTGCCTCAAAAAAAAAAAAAAAAAGAGTAAAGGGGTCAGTAGAGAATACTCAGTGTCTTTTCTGGCCTCTTCATGTGCTTCTGTACACACACACACACACACACACACACACACACACACACGTACGCGTGCACGCATACTTATGAGAGCTCAGCAATAATATCAGGAAACTAGGAGAGAATAGAGACTCCATGGAATTATATTGGTAAATGTGAGAGCAATCAGTAATATGATCACCAGCTGTATGTGAGGACTGGGTAAGAGATATAAAAGTTATTTCAAAAGGGATTGTGCAGGCAGGAACAGGATTGCTAGGACCCACTTGGGGATTAACGGCAGTGAATTTCAAACAAGACCACTGTTTAGGTAATCATCCCCACCCCATCCCCTAGTTTGTAGTCAGAGTACATGAGGTCAAAAGTACCTCAGGCCTTTGCCTCCATATTATTGTACTAATCAATGCTTTTCAGTGAGTAATAGGAATATATCTTTTTAATTAAAGTCAGTTATGAGCAAGTGGTAAGTTGAAATGTTTCTTTACCAACCAGTAGGGTGTTTGCTCATATTTCCTTACATCAAGTACCATAGTTTATAGAAAAAAAGTGGTTGTCTTTTGTTTGTTTCCTTTGTTGTTGTTGTTTTTAGATTTTTGAGATAGAGTTTCTCTGTGTAACAGTCCTGGAACTTACTTTGTAGACCATGCTGGCCTTGAATTTACAGAGATCCTGCTGCCTCTGCCTCCCAAGTGCTGGGATTGAAGGTGTGTGCCACAACTGCCCGGCTAGTGAAAAAGTTTTTAAATGATGATGAGTTTCTTTTTATGTATTACATAGTTATTACCATCAATTTGGATTTGTTTGTATTATAGAAAAGATGAAGCTGGGCATAGTGATGCACACTTATAAACCCAGAAGGCTAGGATTCAAGGACATCCTTGGATGTATAACATGTTCAGGACCAGCCTAGACTACATAAGACCCTCCTCCACATGATGGCACATGCTTTTGATCCTGGTACTCGGGAGGCAGAAGCAGGCAGATCTCTGTGAGTTTGAGGCCAGCCTGGTCTACAGACTGAGTTCCAGGACAGCCAAGGCTACACAGAAACCCTATTTCGAAAAACAAACAAATGAACAAAAACAAAACAACAAACTAACTTGTTTTTTGCCTTTCAGTTTGTGCCTTCTATTGATTATGAGATTGAGTTCAGAGGAGGTTCAAAACTTAACTGAGAGAGTCTATTGAGTTAAGAAGACATATATTTAAGGATAATATGATACAATTAAATAAATGACTGCCCTTTAAAGCTAAGTTGTTATTTAATTGGGACAAGATTTGACAACACAAGAAATGCACATTCTAAAAATGTACTTGTTTGATGCTTAGCTTTGTGTCTCTATCTTACAATTAAATTTTAATATTAGATTTATTAGTTATTATTATTTGTGTGTGTGAGTGGGTGTGTGGTATGTATGTATGAATGTAAGTCTAGGTATCCCGTGGTAGAGGTCAGAGGACAACTTCGGGAGTCACTTCTCCCTTCCCAGCATAGTTTCCGAGATTGAACTCAGGTTGTCAGGCTTGCATAGTAAGCACCTTACACTGAACCAGCTTATTGGTCCTTCTCTCAGTCTTTAACTGAAGACTGTAGGTGGAAGTTTCTATCTTGCCTGGTCCCACTGACATTCAGCCCCAAAGAAACACAGGGGCTTATGTTGATTATAAAGTATTTGGCCTATTAGCTCAGGCTTATTATTAACTAGCTCTTACAACTTAAATTAACCTATAATTCTTGTCTCTGTTTAGCCACGTGGCTTGGTATCTCTCAATAAGACATCTTATCTTGTTTCCTCTGCATCCAGGTGGTGACTGCATCTCTGCCTTTCCTCTTCCCAGAATTCTCCTAGTCTGGTTGTCCTGCTTATGCTTCCTGCCTGGCTACTGGCCAATCAGCATTTTATTAAACTAATATGAGTGGCAAATTTTTACAGTGTACAAGAGCATTATCCCACAGCAGAAGATTTTCTTTTGATTTTCTTTTCTTTGTTTTAAAGACAGAGTTGCTTTGTGTAACCCTTTGGCTGTCTTAGAAGTCTCTCTGTAGACAAGGCTGGCCTTGAACTCACAGAGATCTGCCTCCCTCTGCTTCCCAAGTGCTGGGATTAAAGCTGTGTTCCACTACCAACTTTCTGATTTTTCTATAATTTCTTTTTTATTGATTTTATAATTATATTGGCATACCAAACTAAATGGCATGTTTCTGATTAATAGTTTGTTTTCATCATATCAGGTTGAAGACTACTAATAAATTAATTTTGAAATTTTTATTTTATCAGAAATTATGAGTCAATCTCAAGTTCACATTTTTTGGGGTGCTCCAATTGCTCCACTGAAAATGGCAATATCACAGGGAACAACTTCCACTACCAATGCCTGGGAACAAATCCAGCTTTTGTATAAACAGCAGTCTTTACATCTGAAGGCTGAAAACCAGGAGCTTGAAAATCTGAAAGACTACCAAATCCCAGAAACTGCTGCCCTTCCAAATGTTCTTAGTGGTCACCTTTTAACAACTCATGTGACTAGGTCTGTGCAGATGGAAGATGGCTTCATCTGTTCTGCTTCTGAAACTCAGAGTATGAAGTCCCAGAAGGCTCACCCCTCAGGCCGGAGTGATATACCTGAAGAGCAGATATGTGAGTTTAAGGACAGAGTTCAGTATTTACCTGAAGAAGAAAAGCTTCAGTGTGACGCTAAGAAGATTATAGATGAGCAGTCCAGAAGCCAGTCAGATCCCTGTGCTGAGAACTTTCAAGCAGATGTGTTTGCATTAGATCATAAGTGCACAGCTGGATTGGATTTGGACTGTACTGAACAGATTGACACAGGGCTGGGTGCTGTGAGAACAAAGCCTGTGCCAACTGAACATGAAGGGCAGAGTCAGGAGGTCTTTTCCTCTGACACGAAGTGTGAGTCAGAGTCTGAGGGGGCAGCTGGGATGGCCTCAGGCCAGAAAATATCTATAGACACAGAGTTTCTCAGTATAATGTCCTCCAGCCAGCGTGCTCTTCTAGCTCACGGGAATAATACAGGGCAAGACTGTCTAAATAAAGGGACTGTAAACATGGAGATGGAGCCTACAGGATGTCCAGAAGAAAGGCGAGCTGAAGATCATCTTGTTAAGCCCAGAGAAGATTCTGAAGAAGGATCTGAAAGTGAGCAAAGCCAGGCATATTCCCTGGAACTTTTTAGTCCTGCTTGTCCCGAATCAGAAAGCAGTCACGTTCATAGAAACCCTGGAAAAAGTCTTGAAGATAATAGAAGCTTGCAAAATCTTTGTAGTAATGAAGAAAACATGCCAGCAAAGGAGGTGTGCATTGAGTTGTGTAGCTCAGGGATGCTGCGCTCTCAACTAAGTGCCTTCTGCCAGCGTGCCGCAACAAGAAGCCGGTCCTCTGAAGATATTTCCCACCATTCCAAAGCTCTTTCACAAGTCCATCAAGTGTCCAAGAAGCCAAGGATGGATTTTAATACAAGAGAGTCAGCCAAAACAGTGCCGCGCAGGATCATGTCTGAATTTAAGGCCATTAAAAAGATATCATTAATAAAAAATTGTGACTCTAAAAGTCATAAGTATAATTGCTTAGTCATGGTGCTAACCCCATGTCATGTGAAGGAAATAAGTGTAAAATCTGGACCACATTCTGGCTCTAAAGTACCACTAGCAACAATTGTAGTAATCGATCAATCAGAAATGAAGAGGAGAGTTGTTCTGTGGAGGACTGCAGCATTTTGGGCACTTACAGTGTTTCCTGGGGACATAATTTTACTTACAGGTAAGGCCATTAAGTATAGTGGCAGCTTGCTTTGTAAAGCTGTGGTTTTTGTTTCTTGTCTCCCAGGGTTCTTTCCTTGCCATCTGCCTACACTGGGTGTGACTGACCCTTCGTAGTGTGTGTTGCTCTCCTTACTGCTTCCTGGGGCTGTAGTTTCCTTCTTTGGTCTGTGCTGCCTTTCCCTTCCCTGGTTGTTTCTCATAATCATCCATCATGTGATAGTTGAAGTCCTATCATGGGGCTCCTTTTTGCTATTTTGTTTATTTGTTTGTTTCAAGACAGGATTTCTCTGTAACCCTGGCTGTCCTGGAAGGGTGGACTAGATTGGCCTTAAACTCAGTAATCTGACCTGCCTCTGCCTTTAGAGCACTGGGCTTAAAAGCGTGTACCACCACCACCAGGCTTCTTTTTGCTGTTTAAGGCTGTGTTTATGTGTCTTATTAACTCCTTTGCTTTATTAGCAGTATTTTTATGAAAGGACAGTATTTTTGCCACATCACTCCAGTAATGCTGTATACATTAAACTTTTACTGAAGGAACAGACACAGATGTTGATGGACTTTTGTTTGTGTTTTTTGCGACAATCTCCACCAGCCCAGGCTGACCTTAAATTTGCTATTATATTCAGATGAGGATGACTTTGCATTCTTGCTCTTCCTGACTCCTCGCCAAATGTTGGAATTTTTAGAGTATTAAAGAAGTTAGGTTTTCCCAATAGTAAAGTGGTGACTGACTGGACCAGCACCTAGGTCACAATTTAAACAAGGCCATCTTATTTCAAGGTCATTCACTGATAAGTAGAAACAGTCCTGCTACCACTGTTTTTTTCCATATCATCCATACAACTGTTTGTAAATAGTTAACATCAAGTAACTGCTGGAATTTATTTAACATTTTTCTATTGTAGGACAGTTAGATTATTACTTTTAAAGGTTTTTTTTTTTCTTGTTTATTTCAAGACAGGGTTTCATTGTGTAGCCCTGACTGTCCTGGAACTTCCTCTATAGACAAGGCTAGCCTTGAATTCAGAGATCCAGCTGCCTCTGCCTCCCAAGTGCTAGGATTAAAGGCATGTGCCAACATGCTCTGCTCTCTTTTTTATTTTTTGACTCAGAGTCTTATTCTATAACCCAAACTGGTCTCAAATTCATGACAGTTCTTTTGTTTCTGCTTCCTGAGTACTGGAATTATAGGCATGTTACTGTACCTGGTGAAACTATTTTGTTTCACTTTTACCCTAAGAACCTTGGGCCACACCATGCTAGCCAACCACTCTACCTTTAAATTACATCCCTAGCCAATCATGATCTTATTTGTAGTAATACATGAACATGATATTTGGTGTATCTGACATATGAGTAATACAGCCACCAATATGAAATGAAAAGCTGTTTGGAAATATCTAAAACAGCTAGCTGGTCATGGTAGTGGATGCCTTTGATCCCAGCACTCAGGAGGTAGAGTCAGTCAGAACTCTGTGAGTTCAAAGCCAGCCTGGTTTACATAGTGAGTTCCAGGACAGCCAGAGCTATATAATGAGACCCTGCCTCAAATACATATATATATATACACACACACACACACACACACATATATATATATATATATGTGTGTGTGTGTGTGTGTGTGTGTGTGTGTTTATTCCAAGGTAAACATGTGGTAGTTTGAATAGTTTGACTATTCTGTGTCTAAAACCCATCTGTAATGTAACTGGCTTCACAGTGAAGTCCTGCATTGGTTAGTATTTTTATCCACTTAACACAAACTAGAGTTATCACAGAAGAGGGAACTTTAGTTCAGAAAATGCCCCCATCTGATTGGCCTATAGATAAACCTGTGGGGCATTTTGTTGATCAAGGGTTGTTGTGGAAGGACCCAGCCCTTTGTGGGTGGTGCCATTCCTGATCAGGTGGTCCTGAGTTGTATAAAAAAGCAGACTGAACAAGGCATGGAGAGTAAGCTATGGAGAGCAGACCACGAAACAGTATTTCTCCTGGTCTCTGCTTCAGTTTCTGCCCCCAGATTTCTGTACTAAGTTTCTGCCCTGACTTCCCTCAGTGAAAATTGTAAGTTTTCTTCCCTAGGTTTTGTCATGGTCTTCATCATAACAGTGGGAATCAAATATAGAAAAGTTCTCAGAAAGAAATACAACCATAAGTTGTTGAAACCATTAGTTGAAATACAACTTCTTCTAGCAGATCATTGCAAGCAGGAAATCTGTGGTTGCCAACACCTACTGTTCCCACTCATGAGCAATGATGGTTGAATTTCACTTTCAGCTGCTGGACCTACCATAGTATCTGTAATTCATTGGTTTTGAATCAGATACATATTGCAGAATAAGCTGGAATCCAGACATCTTGTCTGTGTAGTTCAGCCATTGTCTTTTTTTTGTTTGTTCTTCTTTAGCTTTAAAAATCCCTGGGTCTGATTTTCAAATTTTTCCAGAATTGTAGAATAGCATACCACTATTGGCAAGGAAGTAGAAGATGAATGAAAAGTTAACATCATTCCCTTAACAGAACAACCTATTACATATAGAAATTGGCTGCCAAGTCTATTGTAAAAGACAATGTATTGAAAGATAAAAAAGGACTGAAAAAAGTTGTGGGCCAAACCCACCATACAGTAGCTCTTTAATGAGACAAGAGTCAACATTTAGTCCGGCTGTAAGCCCAACCAGCCAAATAAGTAGGAAAGGAGTTCCTAGCATTATTTTCTGACAAAATTCCTTATTAATTTTGAGCTTTCTAAGGAAAGATAGTTGTATCATTTTGCTTGCCTTGCCGTTTGTCATTCTCATGCTTTTCCTTCTTTTCCAAATCAAATACTTATCTCCTCTTGATATTCTGGGCATTGGTGTTAGCTCTAGCTTCCAGAAGACTAATGACTGTGATGTTGGGTACTTCTCGGTGCAGGGCAGTGCTTTTGTGGGACTTGTCACCATATGGCTAAAGGATAAATGGCCTGGTCTTGTGGTCCAGTGCAATAGTGTTGAATTCAGGTCTCCTCCAAGTTTATCCACAGTGGCACCTTTTGAACCTGAATAAACCAATTCTGTTTTTGATGGCAGCCCAATGGAAGAGTGTAGCATTTTCTTTGCTTGCCATGTGTATAGCTTGCTGGCACAAATTCTCAGTAGTGTGTGTATATTCTATATTATCTAGGCTTGACTATGTTCATATGTTGTGGTTCCACCCAATAAGTTCTTCATATCCGTGGTTTAGTGGTGTTGGGACTTGATTTCCTTTGGGTAGAAAAAGGGGCATGCTTCAGTATGTCTCTGATGCTGGTAGTTTGCCATTTTGTTGTGAAATCATTCCTACTGCTGCATACTGGGAGAAAATTGTGGGGATTAGGATAGGAAAATTGAGCTCAGCTGAGGGCAGTGTGAATTCAACTTCCTCCTCTGTCTTGAACCAGGTGACTCCCGACTTGTTCATGCCTTATAGGCAAGGGTCTAGGTTCAGAGTTTAAGTTTGCTGTTTTATCATTTTCTGCCATAAGAACTCGAGTTGCCTGGTGTATAAGATGTGTACATAATGTTTTGCCATGACTAGTTACTACTGTGTGCTTGATAAGTGAACCTCAGTCTAAAGGAACTCATGGGGTGACAGGATTTTGTTGTGTTCTAATTTCAGATGTCACTGTTTATGAGGATCAATGGGTTGGTGAGACAGTACTCCAATCAACATTTACCAGTCAGTTAGTAAATCTTGGAAGTTATTCGCATGTCCGACCTGAAAAATGTAAGATATATTTTGAATATCCTGCATTTAGGATGCTTTTAATTCATGACTTTTTGACTTTAGGATGGTATAAAACTGGTATGAACATACTTTGGGTTTTGCTCTTTTCTGGACTAATGATGCTGCCAGAGGCAGAAAGCCAAGGGTCACAGTCAGCCATCTGATTATAAGGTGAGCTGCTGAGACTTCACATTGTGCTATGTTGCTTTGTGGGGACAGATGGTAGACTAAGTATATCTAATACATTTTGGATATATCTTTGATATATGGTGGGGTCATTGGAATGTTACCTCATAAATCCACCGGAAGTCTGCAAGCAAATATTTTAGGAAAGATTCGAGTAAAACTGGCTTTTATGTTTTCTAAACATTTTCATGTTTTCATGAAATTGGAGCTCATTTTTATTTTTGCATTACTAAGATTGAACATAGGGCCCCACCCGATGCTAAACCTGTGCTCTACCCTTAGCCTTTAAAAAAGAATTGAAAATAGAACTTTAAAAGACGATTATAGTAGGGGTAAGAAGGGGCCCCAGCCTCAGATGGCAGCTGTGTGCCTAGAAGAGAGAGAGAAAGATGAACTTGTATATTGTTGATCACATAAGTATTGGGGCTTGTGTTTCATTTTCTTTTTAGGGAGTCTACAAAGTGGTGGGTTTTAGTATTTAATGAGTTATCTCTGAGATACTGTCTACAGAAAAATGTAGATAGACAAAAGAAAACATTTTTTCTCAGTCATTCTACAGACTTTTGAAGCTTACCTGTGTAATATCACCCTCTGAGTCTTTGAGATAATTAAAAATCCTCTGGGACTCATAGTCAGACAAAGTAGTTTGAAACCTTTTCTATCATTGCTTAGAAAAGCTGGCTTCCTTCCTGGTGACCATCGCATGAACACTAGTCACTTCTCTCAGTGCTGAATGGTGTTCCGCTACGTCCATACACTGCTGTTCTCTTAGTCACTTGTTGAGGAATATTTGAGTTATTTCCTGTGAGGGTTTTAAGAGTTTTTGTGTGAACATAAATGTTCATTTCTGTGACTCAATTTCTAGGGTTTAGTTGCTGGATTGTATTCCAGAAGCATACCATAGTTTTATGAGAAATTACCAAACTATTTTCCATTGTGGCTACATTATTTTATAGTCCTTCTATGGACCAGGGTATAGCACACTGGTAAATATCTTGTCTACTCTATGTAAGACTTTGATTTCTAGCATCTCAAAATACACAAATAAATGAATAAATAAGTCATGTGGGATATCAATACTTGAAATCATATTTGGGAAGCTAATGCAAAATATTATAAAGTTGAGGCTAGCCTAGGCAATGATACTTATCAAAAAGGTAAATAAAATCAGAGACTCTGGGTTGATCCCCAACACTGCAAAATAAATAAAATAAAAATAGCCACTTATTAAGAACATATTACAACTTTATTGGCATATTAGAATATCTGTAAGAAAAATGATATGTGTTGTTCTGCTGCACAGGGGGTGACTACAGAAAGCAGTGCACACTGGAGCAAAGCTAGAATTAAGTACTTAAAATGTTTTTGCTGTAAAGAAACAAGAAATGTATGTAGAGATAAGTTTGTTTAACTTGAACATTTTATGATGTGTTCATACATTAGAGTGTTACATGGCATCTCATTAACATGTATAATTTATATGTTAATCAAAACTAAATAAGTCTTGGTAAATAAAGAAAATCAAGGTGGGGATGCAGCCCTGTGGTATAGCACTGACCTAGCATGTCCCTCACCCTGGATTTGATCCCTGGCACCACAGAAAACTATACAGGATCCACATCAGCCGTAGCTTTTATAGTCTCTCTTCCGGGCCTACTTTTGCTGTCATTCTGGTTTTTAAGTTTAATCTAAGAGATGTGTACTGCAACTCATTGAGGAGTCGTGCGAAGTGGCTCAAGACAGTGCTAATATATAAAACATAATTAAAGAGATGGGCGATCTGATTACTGTGCTTCATAGATTAGTTTTGTATGTAAATAAGGTCGTATAGAACATGCTGCACCCAGAGACATTAACTCTATAATAGACTGTCAAAAACCCAGTGACTTCCATCAAGCAGGAGTGTAACATCCACGCTTACCAAAGTGTTAGAAACCTGTAATTCTTTAGGTAATCACAACAAAAACGGGCCTCCCTTTTTTGAGTTTTGAAACTTTGAAAACAAATTTTGGATTTCAAGGATTGATACAAATTTTATAGAACTAATAACCATGATATGTATTTGGAACACAGAAGGTATATTTAAAGCAGCTCTCAGACAAATATTTCCTAGTCAAACACTTCTACCAATAAGAATGAAAGAATAGAAATAAAATTCCAATCTCAGAAAGTTTACAAAACAACTAAGTAAGTTATAGAAACCCAAAAGTATAAAATCATAATATAAATAGAAATTAATAAGAATGAGAATTATAAAACAATATAATAAGCCAGAGTCCACTGTTTTAAAGTAGATATGTCAGTTGCTAATTTGATCAGGAAAAAATAAAGTATAAATATTTAAACTAAATGTTAAGGCAGAAATTACCAATTTGAAACAATCAAAACTAAAAAAGGCTTTTGGGAATTCTGGCTATATAAAGTTTTAGGGAAAGACAGTAGTTAAACTTGACTGCATTAGAGATTAAATTTAGACACACCAGCTATGAGATAGGAAATATTCAACCTCTGGTCCTTTTGCCTGCATCTTTCACCTATGTCACATGTGCCATACCAGGTTTTAAATGGTTCTGGGGATTGAACCAGGGGCCTGGGAACTCTGGAGAAGCATCTGTCAGCACAGCTATATTCCCAGCCTGCTAATATCTAATTTAAAGAAGAAGAAAAAAAAGTCCTCACAGCACTTTTACAGGATTAGGAGGAGATAAAGATGTCCATATGTGAAAGTATTCATCTTTTTTGTTTGTTTGTTTGTTTGTTTTTTGAGACTGGGTTTCTCTGTAGCTTTGGAGCCTGTCCTGGAACTAGCTCTTGTAGCACAGACTGGCCTCGAACTCACAGAGATCCACCTGCCTCTGCCTCCCAAGTGCTGGGATTAAAGGTGTGCGCCGCCACCACCACCAGGCTGAAAGTATTCACTTTTACACTAGAGTTTCTATCCAGTGCAGTTAAGTCTCTTCATACACGCTCTGATGTAACATGCCTGGAAATTTCCCAGAAAAGAAACGATAAGACTAATTCAAATAGTAAAAGAATTTCATGTGGTAGCAGAATATAAAATTAATTAAAAATACAGTCTATTTACACATGCTCCAATATAGCTGGAATGAAAGATAAATTTAATTCAAATAATAAAAGAATTTATGTTGTAGCAGGATCAACCACGAACCAGGCATGGTGCGTAATCATAGCACTTGTGAGTGAGAGGAAGGAGAGTCAGGACTTCAAGATCATTTTCATCTGTGTAGTAAGTTTGAGACCCACTTATACTATATAAGACAATATCTAAAACAAACAAAAAGCAACCAACAGAACAAAAATGAAACCCAAACTAAAATTAACAGACTTCATCTTACACACAATCAAATAACAACAACATAGAAGGAAAAATTATTGACAAGCAGAAAGACTCGAATTTATTTATATGCAGCAGCCGCATGAAAAGTCTGGTGTAGAGAGTAAGAGATGGCTCGGTCGTTAAGAGTGCACTGCTCTTGGTGTGGCCCTGAGTCTGGTTCCCAGCACCCATGTCAGGCTGCTTACAACCACCTGTAGCTCCAGCTCCAGTGGATCTGATGCCTCTGGCCTCTCAGGTCCCTGTACTCAGGTGCGCATTCTCCTCCCTGTATACTCATACTTAATACATGTCAAAAAAAAAAAAAAAAAAAGATGGGTTTTATGGCATACTTCTGTAATCCCCAGACTGGGGAGATGGAGACAAGAAAAGTCACCGGGGCTCTCTGACCAGCCAGTCTTGCCTGGTTCAATGAGAGACATTGTCTCAAAACCGAATGTGGAAGCCTTATGGTGGTAGCACACACCTTTAATCCCAGTACTTGGGAGGCAGAGGCAGGCGGATCTCTGTGAGTTTGAGGCCAGCCTGGTCTATAGAGTAAGTTTTAGACAACTAGGGAACTCTCTGTCTCAAAGAAACCCCCAAAAACCTAATGTGGAGAGCAATACAAGACTGGTGTTGATCCCTGGCCTCTAAATGCACACACACACACACACACACACACACACACACACGCTTATATACTGCATACCAACATGTGTGGGTGCATGCCCTCTCTCTGTCTCTGTTTCAGTCTCTGTCTCTCTCTCAAAAGCTGTGGAAGGAAAAATTTACATATTCCACAAAGAAATAAGGACACGAGTAAATGGAAAGACGACCCCATTCTTGTGTGTGATTCCACATTACAGTGTTAATCTCATTAAGTTAATATGTAAATTTAACCCAATTCAAATAAGTAAAAAACAACAGTAAAATACTCAAGGCATAAAATTTGATACAAACATAAAACTTGACACTGAAGTTTGTGTGGAAAAACAAAGTTGCAAAAATTGTGGGAGAACACTCTAAAAGGAAAACTGTTTCGGGGGAGCCAGCATTACCAGACAACTTAACCTGCTCTGAAGCCGCTTTGATTTAAACAGTGGCGTGTGGTATATGAATAGGTAAGTACACCAGTGGAACAGAGCAGGAGGATGCACACGTAGAGCAGTTTAGTAGGCGGTGGAAGTCCGAGTGCCTCTCCTGTGCTACTGGCAGAGTCCCAGGCTCTGGACCACATAGTGAGCACTTGTCCATCAAGCTGCATCCCTAACTCTTGTACCAAATCATGCCAAGGCAACTGGTAGTCATTTAGAAAAAGATAACATTAGACACATCAGACAACAAACAGAAAGATAAATGCCTAACAATTAGTAATCCACATGTAAGCATAAAACTACATTTGCCAAAGGAGTCATGTCTGAATTCTTTAATTTTGATATAGGAAAAGGTTTTCTTAGAATTGCTCAAAAAATTGTGACAAAAGACAAAACTGTTAAATTTGCGTACAGAGAAATAAAGCTTTTTATGATCCCAAATGCCACAAAGTCAAAAGTCAAGTGATAAACTTGAAGAAAATATTTTTACCTATACTTTAGACAAAAGAAAGGCTAGTATATTTCTTTCTTTTTCTTTTCTTTTCTTTTTCTTTTTTTGAGACAGGTTTTTGTTTTGTTTTGTTTTGTATAGCCATGGCTATCCTGAAACTTGATCTGTAGACCAGGCTATCCTCAAACTCAGCGATCCGCCTGCCTCAGCCTCCCAAGTGCTGGGATTAAGGGTGAGTGCCACCCCTGCCCAGCCCATAGGTTAGTGTTTCTAATATAAAGAGTTTCTAAAGGGTGGGTGATAAAGGCCTCAAGTAGAAATGAGAAAATGGAGGAAAGAAGAAACAGTTATCAAAAATAGTAATGTAAAAATGATCCTCGGACAATCACAACTTACCTATAATTAGAGAAATCAGATTAAAGTGGCATAAAGATACTTCTTCCCAGGAGCTGGAGTGAGGGCTCAGCAGTTAAGAGCACCTGCTGCTCTTCCAAAGGACCTGGGTTCAATTCCCAGCACCTACATTGGTGACTCACGATCATCTATAACTCCAGTTCCAGGGAGCGGACACCCACTTCTGGCCTCACTGGGCACTAGACACTCATGTGGTACACAGACTTACATGTAGGCATAACACCCATATACATAAAATAAAAGTTTAAAAATGAGCAAATGAGTAAATATAAATGTTTAAAGTGATAACTTCTTTCCTCTTAGACTGGCAGAATTAAACATGTGACAGTACATTCTGTTGGTAAGGCTATGGACAGACGGCCGTAGTTGGTTTTTTTCTTTTTTGGCTCTTTTTCTCTTAACTTTTTGGGGTCCTGCCACCCAGCTCCCAAATAAATTGCACATGGAGTTTTATTCTTTCTTATCAATGCCTGGCCTTAGCTTGGCTTATTTCTTCCTAGCTTTTCTTAAACCTACATTATCCTGTCTACCCTTTGTCCCTGGGCTTTTACCTTTCTCTATTTCTATATATCTTTCCCTTTGCTTATCCCATGTGTGGCTGGGTGTCTGGCCCCTAGCGTCCTGCTCTCCTTGTTCTTATTCCTCCTCCTCCTCCCCAGTTTCTCCTCCAATTTATACTCTCTGTTACTTTTGCCTATCCTTTCTCCTCATTTACTACTGGCCATTCAACTTTTTATTAAACCAATCAGGTGTTTTAGACAGGAGAAGTAACACAGCTCCACAGAGTTAAACAAATGCAACATAAAAGAATGCAACACATCTTTGCAGCATTAAACAAATGTTCCACAGCATAAACATATATAACACATCTTCAACTCATATTCCACAACACAGGGGCTCTTACAATTAGTCCTGGGAATGGGACCCTTCTGGAAGGGGTTGGCAATAGCTCCAAAATTATATATATAAATGTAGGTATTGGAAACTCTAAATGCTCATAATGTAAGAATGACTAAATTATGGTACATTCATATAACGGAAAATGCAGGTTGAAAAATAGTAACAGATAAGAGTTACATATAAACACAAAGCTCCCAGAAGTGTATGTATGTAGTCTTCTCTGCCTCTGTAAGGAAGAAGAGTCAGATACACGTGATTTTGTTTATTTGTAGACTAAAAGTGAAAATTTATGGAGGAGAATCCAGAAACTTAAGAGATTTATGGTTTACACAGTGCCAGTGAGAAGGGAGGAGAGAGAGGGGAGTGAAGACGTGACTGGAGGCAAGTGGCCATCTTGTAAAGCTCTGACTAGTAGGACCTTAGTAATGTGTCCCACATTCCTGTGGTAAACAAGTGCAACCTCTGGATGCGGGGAGGGAGACCCCAATGGCATTCAGACACTGGGGAACCTAGCAGTATTAATAACACAAATATAGAGAAGGGATGGGGAAGAAAATATCAAGCCCAGGTAACTGTGAAAACCCCATATTGACTGGCATTTATATGGGTAAAGAGAGAGGGGGCTGTACAGAAAAGCAAATCCATCAGCAAATGTTTCTCAAGGCAGAAAACTTGGTGATGACTTGGTGTGTGTGCTAAAACTGAACAAACAACCAAATGGGTGGATGTCTTCTGTAGACGTGTCGGTTGCTGTGTTTAGGAAATGTCAGAGATAGACCAGGCATGCTTCATGCTTGAGAAATCATAAAACAGTGGTTGCAAGAGGGTATGGCCTGGCTTTAAGATCATGTCTAGGCTGTGAGACATGAAAAGATCGTCTCAGGAAACCTCAGCAATTTTGAATTCAAGAAATATATTTAAGGCCAACTGAATTATTTGAACATTTTTAAAAGGTGAATGTACAGTAAGGAATATTTTATATTGTTTGCTTTTATGGGTTCTGAATGTGCTTTTTGAGAACTTAGACCTTAAGTATGCTAATCTGACCATGAATTATGTCAAAACTAAATCTTCCCTCCAAAGAACTCTCTAGAGTTACCAGCTTCTTGTAAAGGTGCACACTGTGTTGTAAGTAGAATGCATAAATGCTGTAAGTGTTGCATGAGTTCTAGTTGGTCTTAATAATAAAAAACCTGGAGCCAGATATTGGGCAGATGTTGAAAGATCAGAGAGATGAAGGAGCAAGCCACAGCACAGCCTTGCTCACTTCTCAGCCAAAAAGGGGCTAACTTCCTGTCTTCTCCTACCTTATATTCCTCTCTCCACCTAGCCATATCACTTATCTGTACAGACCTCCAGACCTCTATGGTTAACTAGTGGCTAGCTCCACCCATCATATTCAGACGAGCTTTATTTATAGAGTACAAGTAAGATAGCACCACATTTCCCCTCTTGTCTAAAATAAAAAAGGTGACAATATAACAAAACCATATATACTAAGTACAATAACTATATATAATATAGAGAGGTGATAAATACATCAACAATGCCTAGTCCATTAATAATTGACAAAGTCAGAGAAAATACTCCGTATCTATCCTATCTTGATGAGTCCAAAAGATTGTACCTAATTCACTTTCTATTCTAACTTGCATTACTAAAATAATTTTTTAATATCTCTCAACCTTATACACTTTACACCTCTTTAGTGAATGTCTTTTCTGAATCTGGTAAGAAGGAAAACTGCAACTGTAACTATCTGGTCTGCAATGTCCTCAGAGATCCAAGAAGGAAATAATAGTATCTGAGTAAGCAGGAAGTGTGAGCAAGCAACTTCCAAAAACTGTGAGAAATGACAGAAACAGCTGGATGCTTGAACAGTCACCCAAGGTTCCCCTGCAATGTAGGGACATCCGTCTTCAGCCTGTAGGCCTAGCATATCTTATAGACTTTTCTGTGAAGCAGGATATTCTGAAGGGCTGTCCCTCATCTTGGCAAAGTTCAGCAGTCCTTTCTTTTGTGTCCTGTTTGTCCAATTTGGACAGCATACTGTCAGTAGTCAAGGCAAGGACATTTTCTTGCCCAATGGCTAAGTTTTGCCACAAAGAAAATAAATTCTATATGGAGTTTCTATGATGTCCATCATCTTCTCTGAAGTAGATTGATGTTGCCAGGGACAGACATGTCTCATTGTCATCAATAAAGAAAAGAACCTATGTTATTAAAACATCTTAAATGCCATATTCTGTAGATACCTGAAGTGTTTGAAGATATCTCTGTTTGACCTTGAAAACATACCTAATTATGACTATAAGTTTGATTGTAATGACTAACTACTATTTTCCATTTTTTATATCCTATTTAGTTTTTAATTATTCCTTTAAAGGACTAATATTTGCATTACATTGTTGAATGAGCTGTATAGGTACAATACCTTGAATAAGATTAGAAATGTATGTAGAGTATGTTCTAACAAATTTAATCTCAAGTTTGTTTCAATATACAAAGATCCATAATAAAGTAAAACATTTAAAACAAGTAGTTGCTTTTTGGTTTAAAAGTAGAATCAATAATCTACATTTTTATCCTATTTCTATATTTCCCCTTTTTCTTTTCAGAGTAGATTCAATAATCTACCCTCTTATCCTCTCATATCTATAGTCCCCTTTTTCTTTACAAAACAAGAACCCTGAATCTAAAGTCCTTTGTTCAGCTTTTTTCCTGATTGTTACCAGTAACAACTTGTAACCAACCCCCCTAAACAATGACAAATATCCATAACCCAATGAAGACCAAAAACTAACCACTTCACCTCTTGGGAATGTGGGTGTTATATTCCTGCTGTCTGGGGGCGATGACATCTTTAGGGGTTCCTGAAAAGAAGCATTTGGGTAATTTGCTGAGTCCTGGGAGAGGTAGCTGTATTATTTGTAGTCCAGTCTCTGCATAAGGGAATGTTCAGGGTTTGTCTCAAGTCCTGGCTAGAGCAGTTTGTGAGGCTGGATCATCTCAGCTAGCCATTTTGAAATTGTCCTGAGTAGTTTGTAGTCCAAAGCCGAGCTTTAGGTGATGCTTGTCACTTAGTGGTGTTATTTACACAATGGAGTTCTACACAGCAGAAAAAAAAATGACATCTTGAAATCTGTGGGCAAATGGATGGATCTAGAAAACATTATATTGAGTGAGGTAACCCAGACCCAGACAAATATATGTACTCACTCATGCTTTAGACATAAAGCAAAGAAAAGCCAGCCGACAGTTTACAATCCCAGAGAACCTAGACAACAATGAGGACCCCAAGAAAGACATACATGGATCTAATCTACATGGGAAGTAGAAAAAGACACGATCTCCTGAGTTAATTGGAAGCATAGGTACCATGGTAGAGGGTAGAAGGGGAGGGGAACAGAGAAAAATACATAGCTCAATAAAATCAATTAAAAAAAAAGATTTCTTTTGTTAAAAATCTAACCTTTGTAAGATTTGTTTTATGGGTTCTCCTGCAATTTTTGTTTTTTTCTTTTGTAGCTGTTCTGTCATCCAGAGCAGTGCGGTTTCTTTCAGTAGACGTTAGATTCTTTAATTGCTCTGGGAAGGAGTTCCTCCAAGGTTATAGGAAACTACTGAACCAAATTTGGCCTGGGGGCCTGTGAGAAGCCACTGAAGGCATTTTCCAGTGGCAAAGGGTTATCATGTCTGTGGAGGCCCTAAAATGTGGGCCCATTTCCACTTGGTCTGAAGGTCAGAGAGTTTGGAAGCTGCTCAGCTGATGGACAAGCTTAGTTGCAGGTCCCAACTCAGGATGTAATTACTTGAGTCTTTTGACTTAAGATAGCTTCATTCAATCCTGACAGGTGGTCAGGATATGCAAACATACTTCTGCTCCCTTTGTAACCATGAGGACACCTGGGAAGGGGCAACCTTCAGCATGCATAATCTAGAGCAGCTTCAGCTACCTAGACAACAAAAATGCTAATGATTTGATGTTTCAGAGTGATGAAGTGATTCACTGTGAGTTGTCCTTTGTGTCATGTTAATTAAGTCTTTTGTTACCTCCTGGACTTCACACAGCTTTCTTTGTAGAGTAAAAACAAGGTATCACCACATAGAAGCCATCTCAATTTTCCATTGTGATTTATGCTATCTTTTAAGTATTTTTATTAGCCCATATTTCTTATAGTTGGTGAGGATATTTTTTAGTTTAACATTTTATTTTTAATATTTTTAAATTTTTTTATAATATGACTTTGCCATATTAATTGTGCTTGTGATATAAATACATTAAGTGTAAATATCCATTGGTATTTAATGTTATTTTTATTGTGTTGCTGTTAGTAAAACAATAAAGTAATAAAGTTTATTGTATGGTATGTGAAATATTTATAGTAGAGGACATAGAGTGAGGGATATAATGGAACTTTGTATTATTTTTGCAACTATTTTTATAAATTTCACATTAATTAAAAAACTTAAAAGCCCGGAGTGGTGGCGCACCTTCAGTCCTAGCACTTGGGAGGGGGAGGCAGTGTGGCCAGCCTGGTCTATGTAGTAATTTGCAGAATAGCCAGGACTCCATAGAAAGACTCTGCCTCCAAAAAAAGGTTTTTCAAATGCATATATATATATATATATATGTGTGTGTGTGTGTGTGTGTGTGTGTGTGTGTGTGTGTGTGTGTGTGT